>NC_138369.1:33767396-33884216 GCF_054177405.1 Leptonychotes weddellii
CAACAGTGTAGGAGGGTTCTCCTTTCTCTGCATCCTCGCCAACATGTCGTTTCCTGACTTGTTAATTCTAGCCATTCTGACTGGTGTGAAGTGGTGGGAAACATATATATTCTTAAGACACAGACAATGTGCCAAAGCACCGCACTCGCAACTTTCACTTTTGTCTCATCTAAGCAATGCAACACTGCACATTTCATGTTCCCATTTCACAGATGAAGACGCTGAAGTTCAGAGAGGTCACCAAAACTCCCACAGCTCACACAGCTGAAATGCAGATGACCTGGCATTTGATTCCATGTTCATGAGACTTCAAGCCTGGTGCTCATAACCCCGCCCCTCACTGCCCCCTGACACTATACTTGAAGGGAGAAATGTTGAGAAGCGGAGGTGATGAAGTATGAGTCAATGAAATAGAGTCAATTTCCTTCGATCTTTCTAGTTTGGACAAAACGAGTGCGCAAATACATTGGAACGCTTCTTGCAGTTCATGGAAGAAAAGATGTGGACCTGGCCTTTCTGTTTCCAGGTGCTGACAACCTCCTTTAGGGGTCCTGAGTTATAAACAGATGACATAGAGAAGGTGCTGGGACTTTGACTATCCCCTTGAGTGGGGTCTAGTTCCTTCAACATACCAAGTATGGATGCCCTTAGCAACTATCTTGTGCATACCCCCAAATTCTGCAGTCAATTCAAGTATGTTGTGAGTAGTACAACCTGCCAGACAGTGAGACAGGTGCTGGAAGGTAGAGACAGGTGAGCAAGGCAGATGAGACCCCCTCTCTGGGGCTGCCCTTCTGTTTGGGGGAAGGACTGGGAAGACAGTCACAAATAAGACATTTCATGTGCAAGAAAAAGGATGAAGGGGAATCTTGCAGTGCCCTGGGACCACACAAGGACCCTATCCCTCAGCAGAAAGCCAAGTGGATTGAATTAAACGTAATTAACCTTCCCCTGCCTACAGGAACTTGAACCAAACTAGAGGGCAGGCCACTTTCGTCACCTGGAGTCACAGCCGCTCTGCCTCTCATTTGAAGAAATACTGTCTGCGACGTTGTAGTAAATTCCCTGCCAACTTGGCTAACTGCTGCCGTGCCAAGCCCTCTCTTGGTCTGGGTAGAGAAGTACCAGGCACATACACATGTGTGCACACACGTGCACACACACACAGCCTGCTGCACTCATGACTTTCACATTTCACATCCTTCCTCCCCTTGGGTGGAGCTTGAGGATGGGATTTCCTTTACAACTTGCCCTGGAGATGCTGTTAATGCAATGTACTCTAAAACCATTTCCTTTGTTCTTAGGGGAATACACTAAGATATTAACAGTGGTAGATTTGGGTGGGTAGAATTATGGGGGAATGTCTTTTCTTCTTTTAAAAGATCTTATTTATTTGAGAGAGAGAGAGCACGCACGCGCGCACAAGCAGGGCGGGGTGGGCAGGGCAGAGGGAGAGGGAGAAGGAGTCTCACTGCTGAGGAGGGAGCCCAACAAGGGGCTCAATCCCAGAACCTCAGAATCATGACCTGAGCCGAAGGCAGATGCTTAACCAACTGAGCCACCCAGGTGCCCCCCTTTTCTTCTTTTTTAAAAGATTATTTTTATTTTGTAATTTTTTCGTAATGAGCGTGGATCACCTGTGTAGTAGTTTTTTTCAAATAAAGAAAGATGAGGTATCCTACCACTACCATTGCTTTCTAATCCACATTTGCCCTGGAAAATAAGGAGGCATGTGGTGTCTTTGAGGATTGTTGGCACGGTGTGGTATGATGACAAGGACATTGGACTAGGAACTACAACACACAAGTTCAGTTCCCAGCCTTCCAGAACTTTCTAATTTTGGGACACTGGGCAAGTCATTGAACTTCTCTGAGCCTTCATTTCCTCATTTGCATCATGGAGCAGTAATAGCTCCCAGAAGATGAAAATGATGCCGTAATGTTAAGTGGGATCATCATTATAATGATTCTTGCAACTGAAAATTGGCCAATTTCGCACTCATGTAGAAAGAAGAAAAAAACCAATGATTCTGGGAGTTGTAACATGGTCGATCTCAGTTGGTACCAGAGTTGGGGTGGGGGGGTGGAAGCCAGCCTTGGATGGTCCCCTGTGATTCTCACCTCCCAGTATTCATGCCCTCCCCCAGTGAGTACAGCTGACCTCTATGACCAGCAGGACATCGCAGAAATGACAGCATGTGATTCTGAGGCTGGGTCATAAAAGGTATTATGATTCTGCCTTACTCTCTCTTGGCTCACTCATTCTGGGGGAAAGGGGAAACTAGTTGCCATGTCATGAGGACAATCAAGTGAGGTCCTTGGGGGCGAGGAACGGAAGCCTCCTGCTAACTGCCAGCCCCAGCTTGCCAGCCACGTGAGTGGGCCATCTTGGAAACCGCGCCTTCATCCCTTCAGAGGGGTGCACCCCTGGGTGACGTCTTGACAGTCACTTCTTGAGCAACCCCGGGCCACAACCACCCAGCTAAGCCACTCCCTATTTCCTGACCCGCAGAAACTGTGTGAGAGAATAAAAGTGCACTGTTACTCAAGCTATTAAATTGTCTGGAGATCTGTTAGGCAGCAGCAGATGATCAAGCCTTCGGCTGGGGCTGGCAGCTGTTTGGAAGGTTAGGGACCTACACGCATGGCTTCTGGAAGAGCAATTCATTCCAATCCCATTTAACTTCCTTTCATGATGAAGTGACCTGGGATGTGGATGGAGGGGGTGTGGGCAATAAGTATATCTCTCTGGTCTCAGAAGGGCCTTTAATTTGACACCACATGCCACTCTCATCAACACGCAGCGAGGCAGGGTCTTAGCGGTGATTCATTGATTTGGCCCCAGGAGAATGGATGCAAGAGCTAATTCAGGACTTGAGGGAGGGGAAGGAATATACCAATACCAATACGAATATCAGTAATAATAGCGATACTCTTCACTACGACTCATATTAACACTGCTAGTACCCATCATCCAGACACCTCCCCCTTGAAGAGCCCAAGTTCTTTGAAATCCAGTAATTGCTCTTTGCTTTAATACCCAGGGAAAATGGTTTCAGCCTCCACTGCAGTGCTTTGACAAGTCTCCTTCAAAAACGCCACAGATTTCCGGAAAGTTCTAGCCTGTCTGGTCAGTGGGGACTGCAGCCTTGTTCCGTACTCTTCCCTAGTCCTTAACCCTCATCCTCTGCTCTTGAGGCTGCCATACCCAGTCTTCCCTTCTGTTACTGCTGAACCAGCTCACTTCCTCCGGGCCTCAAAGCATTATGAACACAAGGCTGGGCCCCTAAAAGTTTGTGGATAATGAGAGGGGTATTACAGTCCTGCACAGCAGACTAATTAAAATGGAATCTCTAGCAGCTTGGTCCTTGAGCTCCTCAGTGGTTGCTGTAACAGGGGTTTCTGTTGCTCTGTGTGCACCCTTGCTGACCACTGCTTTCCTGAGCTGCCTCCATTTTTCTCTGAAACGCCCCCCATTCTCCCTTCCTCCCATTCCCAGCCACTGCTCGCTTCCTTCTCCCAGGATTGCCACCACCACCTCTAAAATACTGTCACCTTTCCTGTAGACAAGCTACCTTGCTGTGTCACCCTTTCCCACCAGGGTGGTAGCGACATGGCTAAGCACGTGGGCTGTGTCGCAGGACAAGATGGCCCCCGTTGAACTCCCAGCTCTGCATGATCTCTTCGAATCCTTCCCATCCCTCTTTTACAGGTGACAAAACCGACTTCCAGGGGGATGAGGTTTTGTGCAAGGACCCAGGGTGAACAGAAAAGATCTGGGACAATTTCCAGGCCTCTTCTAGGCAGAAGGAGAACTAGGTTGGAGATCCTTGGTTGGGGGCACCTGCAGAAGCTCAACTGAGGCTGCCTAAAGCTTAGGAGGAAGGCAATGTATGTAGAGTTAGTTCCTAGAGGGCTTATAAATAGGACCATTGCTCATGAGTCCTGAAAAGTCCCAGGGTCAGGCTTCCCGAGGAGAGGGAAGGGGGCGGGGTCACATGCCCTCCTGAGGTCATTTCTAGCTCAATGATTCAGGCAGCAAAATCCCAGTGTGGGTTCAGCTCCCCTGAATGTACTTTCATTTTGCATTATGATTTGCCACTCGAACTGATGAGAACCCAAATTGATGTCATTTCCCTCCCAATAAGCTCTTGACCAGAAAACATCTATTTCTCCATCTAACAGGGAATTTTTTTCCCCACCCAGTTTCTACAAAATCATGTTGCAGTTTGCCTCAATATTTTCCTTCTTTTTTAAAGATAGCATTTGTCAGGGCTTCTCTTCTGGTTATAAAATAATGTACCTGCTCACTGCAGAAGAAGCTGGAAGGCATAGAAAGCTAAAAGAAGAAAAAAATTAGACACAATGTCACACCCATAGACAAACATTAAAAACTGTACTATGTTTTCTTTCTGTCTTTTCCGCATGTGTACGATTTTTTTTTTTTTACCATAATTGGATCAAATGCCTTTTTTAAGACTTCTATTAAAAGTAGGAGAGGGAAGGATTATACGTTCTGGCTTCAGTGAAAAATGAATTTTATTAATAGCTTACACTTATCAAGTACTGACAATGATCCAGGCACTTTATAGGTATCACCTTAATGCACATAAATACTTTATATGCATTGCCTTACTGAATCTTCGTAACACCCCATTGAGGAAGATGCTAATACTATGCCCATTTTACAGATGAGGAAACTAAGGCTCGGAGAACTTAAGTCACGTGGCCAAGGATAGCTAGTTCATAGCGCAGTCGGGATGATAGAGTGGTTTTTTTTGTTTTTGTTTCTGTTTTTTTTCTCTACAGCCTGGGCTATTAACCCTTAGAGTATATAGAGAGTTTATCTCTTTTTTAGCAATAACTGCCACAACTGGAAAGACCATAATGAAAATGTTGGCATGCTTCTCATTTAACTGGGAATATTTTAATGGAACCACAATACAATACATTCATGGAACAAAGACCATGCTCCCTGCTGACCTTCCATAACACTTTGCTCTTAAAAGATGCAGGGAGAAAGGAAATCCAAGGGAAGGTCAGAAGTTTATTAGCTAGTGCTGCTACGAGCTTACACAGGCTCTCCTATAAGCTGTTGCTATTTTAGTATTTGATGGCCATCTAACATGTCCCTGGGCACAGGGGCAGCTGACAGATGCCAGGGCTCAGCGCACATGCTGTGAAGTGACTGCTCATTCTTTCTATGGCCATTCATTGAGCACCTACTGTGTTTCTCTCAGGCACAGAGCTAGGCATGGACTCCAAATGCAATCTGTACAAAACAAGCAACCATAGGTTCAGCCCAAGTGGTGAAGTGGTATTAAAATGACCCCCTACCCCCACCCCAGAGTCAGGAAAAGAGACATTTTTTCAAAATAAGAGCTCAAAATGTTATATTGGTTAAATAGCATATCTGTTAGGGTGCTTTGATGGCAAGCAACAGAAACTGACTCTGGCTGGTCTAGGCAAAAAAGGAGAATTTCTTGGAAGAATATTGGAGAGTACTCTAGAGCAAAGGGAAGGCTAAAGACTCAGGCATAGAGCCATCAGGCACCCAGCATCTCCGGAAGGTTCTTGGCAGCAGAAAATGCTCAAAAATCTCACCCAGCTGCCTTGGCTGGAAAGAGAACACTCCAACTGTTCTCTGTTTTGGGCCTGAATCCATGATTCAGATTTCAGAGCAGGAGCCCTCATTGGCCTCACTGGCAGTCACGTGCCAGGGAGGGGTGGGCACCTGGCTAACCATTCCGTCAGACAAAAATGGAGAGCCAGTAGCTGAAGAAGACAGGCTAGAGGCTGGGCAGCTGACAAACAATATCCTTGCATTTCTTGAGAATGATGAGGGCCAAGTACAGAGGCTGTGACAACACATAAAAACAAAGCCAAACCAAACCTTTTCTTTTCTATCCATTTCTCTCACATGCTAAAGCTACTCTACGGAATTTCTCTCTCTGGCTCTGTGCAGCCCTCCCGGATATCCAGTCCCGTATGCCCTTGCTGTGCGAAATGCATTCTGAACACCAGCAGCATCTTTGCCACCTGAAAGCGTGCTAGAAATGCAGTGTCAGGCTCCACCCCAGATCTACCGACTCAGAGTTTGCATGTTGGCAAAATCCCCAGGTGGTTCTTCTGTGCAGGTTAAGTTTGGAAGCACTCATTTATACACTTTCCTCTGCCCTCCTCTCTCCAGTTCTTTATAGATCAACCCAGTTTCTCACCCATCCGAAAGAATCCCGCTTCTTCAGCAAGAGGCAGGAGACGGGCGGTCAACTACAAGGTTGCCTCTGGTACAGGGAGAAAGAAATGAGAACACTCGTATGCCAATAATTTTTGTCCTGTAAACAACGACCAAGCAGACACAGTCTGGGAGCTTGGAGCGCTCATGTTCTCGAGGGAGGAGCAGGCCAGGCAGTCCAAAGGGATACTGAGGGCTTCCAAGGGCATGGCACGGTTCTCGGGGCTGAGCTGGCTTTGGCACAGCCTGATCTGGTGAGGATCCCAGGGACAAAGGGACAGAATGGGAAATTAAGTTTTGCGGGGCTGCACAGATACATTTGGAGGTCCAGCGGTACTTGGGAGTGCTGTCCCAAATGCCACGCTGAGATATAAAACTGTGCCAGGGTACTCACGGCTGGCCTCTCCTCCAGAGAGCCACCTGGGAGCGAGTCCCCAAGTGTTGCACAGAGGGGTGTGCAGGGGCCTTTAAAATGTTACGTTTTGGGGCGCCTGGGTGGCTCAGTTGGTTAAGCGACTGCCTTCGGCTCAGGTCATGATCCCAGGGTCCTGGGATCGAGTCCCACATCGGGCTCCCGGCTCTGCGGGGAGCCTGCTTCTCCCTCTGACCCTCTCCTCTCTCATGCTGTTTCTCTCTCGCTCGCTCTCTAATAAATAAATAAATAAAATCTTTAAAAAAAAGAAATGTTACGTTTTGAATGTAGTTTTGAAAGCTCTAGATGGAGTTCAGGTACCCTGCGGCCTCTCATCATGTTGGTCCCCACAACATACAAATAAAGCAGGCACGAGATTTCCCCCAAAGTTAGCAGTCTCTTATGAGTCATTTCGCAGGAACTTGGTGGCAGCCACTTGGCTGAAAAGCAGCTGTGAGGAGGAATGTCCAGGCGCAGCGGTCGCAGCCGCGGACGTGGCTGGAGCCAGGGGACAGGCTGTGGGCGTGGTCGCAGCCAAGGGCGTGGCTGGAGGCTGGGGACGGGCTGTGGGCGTGGCCGCGGGCGTGGCCGGAGCCTAGGGAAGGCTGTGGGCGTGGTCAAAGTCAAGGGCGTGGCCGGAGCCGGGGGACAGGCTGTGGGCGTGGCCACAGCCAAGGGCGTGCCTGCGGGCGTGGCTGGAGCCTGGGGACAGGCTGTGGGGGTGGTCAAATCCAAGGGCGTGGCTGAAGGCGTGGCTGGAGCCAGGGGACAAGTTGTGGGCGTGGCTGTCAGTCTCTGAGTGGTAACCTGAGGAGACGCTGCTGACTGGCCTCATCTCAGGGATCCCAGGGACTTAAAGAACTGTGCCCTTGATCCCCCAGGGCAGGTAGAACTCTAGGCAGAACCAAGGCAGAACTGAGCCAAGGGCGGGGAGAGGCCCTGAGGGGTCTGGCAAAAGATCAGAGGTCCCAGTCACATACCTTGGTGTTTTCTGTGTCTGCTGGTGATAGTGGGGTGTGGCAGGCAAGAGACCTGAAACCACTTGGACTCCTTTCTGGAGGGTATGCGGGTTCAGGAAGCCCAAGCTGACAGTGTCTGTGGCAGAGAGCTTGACAGAAGGTTGCCCTTCCCCTGCATCTGGCAGCAGTATTCTTCTGCAACACGGTCCTAAGCCCCCTCTCGGCATTCAGATCCCGAAGGCTGCATGAAGGGACCTACACCATCGGGCCGCTTCCTCATCTTCTGTCTTCTTCAGGCCTCCCAGTCCACAGAATAATCTCGTCCCTTCCACCAGGAAGAAATAAACAAACCAAGCAACACCCCCCGCGTCCCGCCGCCCCCCTACCCGGTGTTCACCAACTCTGTGGTCTCTCACCAGCCCAGGCTGTCCGCAAACAGCAAAGCTCACGTCTGCGTTTAGGCTCATCTAGAACACACTGTCGTGGTGTCCAATGAGTTAATGGTTGCAAAAGCTTCAGAAAAAGACACTCTCTTGCTCATACAGAGTATGATTTACATTTCTTTGACATTCTCCAGTTTCAAAAGCCACTTGCAAATGCCAGTACTTCTAAGTTTTATTTCTGATACTTGTACCTATAAAGAAAGGAACTGCTCATTAGAAAAAAACAAAACAAAACAAAAAAAAAACGCCCTTTAAACCATGGCACTTTAAGAAGGAAGAACAGAAGATGCAAAAAATAATACCGGGCAAATAAATAAACAAGCAAATCGGTGTGTAAAGTAGCCCCAGCCACAAGCCCACATTTCTAGGACCTCCTCATCAATGCTGAGTGCTTACTTAGTGCCAGGTACTCTTCTAAGAACTTTACTGATATTATCTCACGTGATACTTGTAGTAACTCTAAGCCAGGTCTTCTCAAAGGGGGGTTATATTGCCCTCCCCCTCAATCCCTGGAAATATTCGGCAATGTCTGAAGACATTTTTGCTCGTCACAACTTGAGGGAAGGGTATCGTTACTGGCCCTAGTGGGTCACACATCCCATGATGCTCAGGACAGCCCCACGACAAAGAATTAACTGGCCCAAAATGTCAACAGTGCTGAGGTTGAAAAACCCTGCTGTAAGTGATAGGGGATCATCCCTCACCCCATTTTACAGATGAGGACACAAGGACAGAGAGGTACTTCCAGATACTTAGGTTTATGATCAAACATAATCAGCAAAATGAATGCAAATAAGGGATTGAGAAAAGTTTGCCAATATTCGAGATGAACTAAGAGAGGGAGGAAATGGGAAAGCATTAGGTTTGCATCTGTCCTATGATTTTGTCAGGGTTACGTGAATCCAGGGATCCCACAGAACCGAAACCCCGGAAGCGTTCATGGGCAGGGTGAGCTGTCCAAGACACTTTCGGTGAGGGCAGTGACACTGCTTTCCAAACTCATTGCTTGCCTCCCTATTTACTATTACTCTGCTTTCCAATTTCTCAGCGGCACTTCTCATTCTTTTCTCAATTTGCAGCCTGTACTTGCAACTTGTTAGTTCCATTTGTGATTGCTCAGTCCGGGGGTGATGGAGGGAGGCATCTGCCCTGCTGACCCAGTGCGTTCTCACATGAGACAGCCTGCATCTGTCTGGGGATTGCGGGGGAGAGGGTAGGTGGCCAGCTGCCTCCAGGCCTCTCCTGGGAAAAACCTTCTCAGAACCATCGCAAATATTAGCTGATGACCTATCAAGGAATGAGGCCAAAAGGAATTAAAAAAGGGTAAGAAAAAAAAAAAAGAGGGTAAGATCCTTCCATATGAAGTATGATGAAAAAATGCTCCCAGTATTTGGAGTGAAAAAGCCAAGTACAGGAGCGCCTGGCTGGCTCAGTCAGTAGAGCATGCCACTCTTGATCCTGGGGTCGTGAGTTCAAGCTCCATATTGGGCACAGATCCTACCTAAAAAAGAAGAAGAAGAAGAAGGAGAAGGAGAAGAAGGAGAAGGAGAAGAAGAAGGAGAAGAAGGAGAAGAAGAAGAAGGAGAAGGAGAAGGAGAAGGAGAAGGAGGAGGAGGAGAAGAAGAAGAAGAAGAAGAAGAAGAAGAAGAAGAAGAAGAAGAAGAAGAAAGAAAGAAAGAAAGAAAAGCCAAGTACAAAATTGAATGTACATTGATGACAACATTTCATAAAACTTGTCCTTTGGGATGTCCCACTTTCTAAATGAACATACATGACTTTTATCAGACATAAACAATAATTAGCCAGAATTTTTTAAAACCCCACATAAAAAGAGAAATGAGTGATGCCCACAAAAAAGCATGAACAAAAATGTTCCTAGGAGCTTTTGGGTGTGATAACTAAAATGGAAACGGTCCAAATGAAGTGTAGAAAGGCCAGATAAACTGAGGGTATTTTGCCACAACAGAATACTACATAGCAAGGAAAAAGAACACCCAGCTGCCAACCACAGCTACATGGATGAGTATCGGACATGACGCTAAGCAAAGGAAATCAGAACACAAGGAACACATGCTGTCGTATCTTATTTATAGGAAATTCAAACATAGACAAAATTAATCTGTGGCGATGAGTATTGACAGGGAAGAGGCACAGGAGAGGAATAATGGTGTTCCCTCCCCTTCATCACCAGGAGCCAGGGGGCCGGCTCTACATTTGCATAAGCCACCCAGCAAAACAAAGCCCTGGAAGTAACATGAATCTGCTCTTTTAGAAGGCAGTTTAGCTACAATTTATTCAAGTGTGCTGATAAATTCTGTTTATTCAAACTCAAGTATGCTGCTGCCTTGAGGTCTTACCCACCAACCCCAGACCCATCGTGCCAGACACACACCCAGCCAGAGGGGTTCCTATCATTACAGCTATACTGGATGTCCTATTTCACCAAGGCTTTGCCTACGTATTTTAGTTTCCCACTTGAAACTATTTATTCTTGCTGCTTCCCAGCTCTAGGGCTGAGCCAGGAAGTTTAGTGCCCTAGGGAAAAAGAGAGATCAAAGAATAAAGAGCCCATTGATCAGCATTAGTCTCCAAGCTGAGGTTCTTGACCTCTGCGGAGAGACAATGGCCTTGAAAGTGAGGCTTTACGGAGGGGGAAAGGTATTTCTCATAGTTCCCCTCTAGCGAAGTCAGGCTGCAGGTTCTAGGGAGGACTGCCCCACCAGAGTGCCTCCATGCACCCCAGGGGAGTTGGTCTCCACTGCTCTTGGAGCAGCCTGGTAGGATCTTGGTGGCTGGGGCCCCCCTTCAGTTCTGCAGGGCAGCCCTCCAGGGTTCCAGATCCCCTCGAGGTTACCCAGTGGGCCATACACAGATTATTTTCTAGGTGTGCTACCGGAGGAAAAAGGTGGAAAGTACCACTCCAGATCACTGAGTTTTGTCATTCCCAGATATGCCCCAGACCTATTCATGCCACCCTGGGAAGATGGTGGGAAGAAAAGGAAAAGCTGAAAAAGCCACTGATAAGGACAGATGTCTCTAGGGAGAAGAGATTTAGAAACATCCAGAAAATGAGGGGGGATGTGTGAGAACACAGGGTAAGTTGATCACATCCCAGGGCAGAGTGCAAGGAAGTCTGCCAGCCACTGCGGGACCTGCCTCTGGCTTAAGGCCCTGGGACCCTCAGCCCAGGAGCAATGGTATGCAGGTGATAGCCGGAGTGTGTACAGGAGTCTGAGGAAGATGTCCGGGCCCTCTGTAGCCTGTTCAGGGCATGTAGGGGACCCAGAATTTCCCATGGGCCCACCGTGGGACCGGGGAGATAGAACCAGCTCTGGCCTGTAATCGGGAGCAACAAGCTGCCACAGGCAAAGAATGCAAAACCAGGAGCGAATAACCTGGACTCTGGGTGCTGGCCAGGGTCTGTCCCGGCCCACAGAATGCCTTTGTGCTAACTAAGAAAAGCCTCCTTCTTCTGACACACACAGCCCCACGGGTTCATGGCTTAGCTAGCAAAGCAATGGCTAGATTTCAGCCCCTTGGTGGGCGCGCTTGCGCAGGGCACAATCCCACACCCATTAGAGAAGGCTCTGGTTTCAGAACCTTGCTACAAACAGCTAGGAAAACCAATAGCCTTTCCACGGTCCCCCAGTCCAGAGAGCCGCTCAGACCAATCACTCCTTAAAGGAAACCTGTGAGCATCTTGGTTCCCCTTCCACTTCCTACACATCCCCCACACGCTCAGGTTCCATCTCAAGGGATGAGGCAGAGGATTTGCAGTGATGGGGATGGGAAGATGAGGCTCAGAACTCTGGCTGCACTTCTCCCCCTGCCCAGCCAGGCGATGACTCAGCAATCACACAGATGGTTTAAATGACCAGACTGGCATAAAATCCTATCTCCCACCCACCCCACCCCCCCATCTAGCTGGGTGGAGGTATGCAAGGAAAAAGACTTATTACAGAAAAATAAAGAAGTTGCATTTTCTTTGCCCATCCAAGCACTGGGCAAGTAAAACTGCAGCCCTGCAAACAGTTGGGGGTGACTGACTGAATGTCAGCGTTTGCCCTTGAACTCCATTGGATTTTGCTGATTCCCATGATCATTATTACTTAGTACTCTCGGAGTGTCTCAGCATGGACTATAAATTATGTGGTCACTTTCTAATAAAGACACAACAGCTGTCCTTCTTTCTAACCTAATGCCACAGAAGAAGGACAGGAATGGTGACTGGGCTGGAGAATCCAGACAGGAAGAATTTGACCTGAGCCTTGAGAAAGTGAATTTGGAGAGGAGAGGAGTAAGCCTTCTGCATAGGTGGGTGAATGTATAAATCACCTATTGCTGCATCACAAATTACTGCAAAACCTAGCAGATTCAAACAAACAAACAAATCTTAGCTTGCACAGTTCTATGGGTCAGGAATTTGAAAGTGACTTAGCTGGGTGGTTGTGGCGCAGAGTGTAGCCAAGATCCGTGCTGGGGATGTTGTTGTGTGAAGGCTTAACTGGGGCTAGAAGGTCTGTTTCCACGATGGCTCACTCGCAAGCCTGCCGGCAGGAGTTCCTCACCATGTGGGCCTCTCCACAGGGCTGCTTGAACATCTTCACAACATGGCTGCCACGTGGCCTCCCCCAGAGCAAGTGTTCCAAGAGAGAGCAAAGCAGAAACCGCAATGACTTATGACTTCGCTTTCAAAGCCACGCTCCGTCCTTTCTACAATATCTCATTGATGACATACGCCAGCCTGATACAAACATGTGAATATCAAGAGAGGAGGATCACCGAGGGCTCTCTCAGACTATGGCTACCACATTGAATATGCACGAAGTCCCAGAGGCAGAAATAGGGAGCGGTATGCTCGGAAAGTTAGTGACTGGGCAGTTGTCTGGAACGTTTACTGACTTCCCACTATATTCAACATCAAACAGTCCTCTCGGGCCAAAGTCCAGCAATCCAACCTTGGAGAGTATTGATCTACCGATGTGTTTGAAGAAATGGGAATTTGCAATCCCTTTACCCACAGCTGAACTGCAGAGCAAAGCACTAAGAAACATTTTAGTTTTGTAAGCACGAGAAATGCACTGTATATAAAGCACATTGTGGCCCTGTATAGGAGTCGAAGATTACCACTTTTTTTTTTTAAGATTTTATTTATTTATTTGACAGAGAGAGACAGACAGAGAGAGAGGGAACACAAGCAGGGGGAGTGGGAGAGGGAGAAGCAGGCTTCCCGCGGAGCAGGGAGCCCGATGTGGGGCTCGATCCCAGGACCCTGGGATCATGACCTGAGCCAAAGGCAGACACTTAACGACTGAGCCACCCAGGCACCCCGAAGATTACCACTTTTTAAAAGTACACTCCTGGAAAAAAAAAACACCATTAAAAAACAATCTTTGAAAATTCATTTTTCTTTTTTACTTGTGGGCATTTTTCCCATAAAAAAAAATGATGTACTGCTTGCGTAATTTTTAAAAGATTAAAAAGCATTAAAAAATACACTCTGCACAGAACTGCAATCATTCTCTTCCAATCCCTGACTCTTCTGAAATAACGGAGAATGAGTTTCTAGGAGTCTGCACTGAAGAAAGAAATGCAGCTAAGGCTGAGCCCAGGGGGAATCCACTGTGCTTACTGGCTGCCTGGCTTCTGGCTAGTCAGCATTTTAAGCAGGTTAAGGTAAGCCCTGGGCATTTGGGTTTTGGAGTCACAAAGGGTTTTTGCTTTACTCTGTGATCCTAGTAATACTAGCCCTTTTCTAGATTTTTCTCCATTCTTAGCTAATGTGTTACATGTCTTATATCCTTGGGTTTTTTCGTTTTGTTTTAAGATTTATTTATTTATTTGACAGAGAGACAGAGAGAGAGCACAAGCAGGGGGAGTGGCAGGCAGAGGGAGAGGGAGAAGCAGGCTCCCTGCTAAGCAGGGAGCCTGATGTAGGGCTCGATCCCAGTGCCCTGGGATCAGGACCTGAGCCGAAGGCAGAGGCTTACCCGACTGAGCCACCCAGGTGCCCCTCTTATATCCTTGTTTTAAAATGTTTTAAAGTGTTACTACATGAAACTGGCTTGGATGTCTTTTTAGAGAACAGTTCCTCCATGCTCAGTATGTAGTTAGTTAACAATTATTTCTTGGTAATTCCCTCGGGATACCATGATGCCCACGGCAGACACAGCCCTGCCCATATGGACCTTCCAATCTGGTGGGCAAGTGAAGGGAATACTGCCTTGCAGTTTCATTTACAGAGGATGGGCCTGAAGGGAAAGCCTGTTATCGCTAAATCTCGTGGGTAGGTGTTAGCGGTAACTGGGAAGAAGCCAGGATGGAGATATTAGATTCGCATAAAAACGCCGTATAAGAATACCAAATAGCCACAGAATCTCTGGCATCATTTACATCTTATATCTCTCTCTGACTCCCCTCTTTTTTTCTTTCCTCTATTTCTTTTTCTTTTCTATAGTTCATTTATTTGTTTTTTAAAGGTTTATTTGAGAGAGAGAGAGAATGGGGGGAGGGGAGGGTAGAGGGAGAAGGAGAGAAGCAGACTCCCTGCTGAGTGCAGGACCTGATGGACCAGATGGACGGTGGGCTCAATCTCATGACCCTGACATCAGCACCTGAGCAGAAATCAAGAGCTGGAGGCTTAACTGACTGAGACACCCAGGCGCCCCTTTTCTATTTCTATTACAAAGATGGGAGGCAACTCTTTGAGCTATTAAGAATACATCCTTTTAGAGGCACCTGGGTGGCTCAGTCAGTCCTGGGATCGAGCCCTACGTCAGGCTCCCTGCTCAGCGGAGAGTCTGCTTCTCCCTCTCCCTCTTCCCCTGCTTGTGCACTCTCTCTCTCTCAAATAAATAAAATCTTAAAAAAAAAAAATCCTTTTCCATGTTTAAAACAAAAACGCTCACATGTACTGAGTGCTCATTATGTGCCAGGCATAGGGCTGATGGCCTCACTTATATGATCTCAATTAAGTAACACAACAATCCTACGTGTGGGTAAGTTCTGTTTTTATTCCTATTTCGCAGATGAGGAAACCGCACCTCTGCAAGATCAGTGCACACGTTCAAGGTCACCCCGGTAGTAAATGACAGAACAGGCATTCAAATCCTCATGAGCCTGAAACTGTTGTCCACCACTGTGATGGGGCCAGTTCTGACTTTCGGCTTTAGCTGCTTAGGGAGTCTGTTTTGACATCAGCCAGAAATGAACTTTAGTTGTAGCTCCTATGAACTGAAACGGCAAACTGAAAGCGAGGAAAAAAAACAGCTTGAGACCTGTTTCAGACCCTGCATGAGGCGAGAAACAGAGTCAGCAGAAATGAGAAGCCAGCTGGATTCAGCAAGTCCTCCAGTAAGGGGGGCCATGCGAACCAACTTAATTGGATGATTATTTCAATTATCTAATTAAGAAAGATTACAGCTGAACAAAGACGGAGAGGGCCTCCAAGGTGATAAGAAAAAAAAAGTTGATTAGCTGGGTTGGCCCTTGGCGGCACTGGGAGGTGCAGGGACTCCCCAGTGGAAGCTGTGGCCCTTGGGACAATTAGCTGTAGAGAGCCCCTCCTCTTTCTCCCCTTCCCTCCCCAGCTGAAAGCTGTCTTCTGCCTTACCTCTCGACACCCTGGTCAAGTAGCCAGCATTCTCCTCCCTTCCTTCTTTCTTTCCTTCTTCCTTTTTTCCTTCCCCTCCCTATTTGTTTTTGTACTGGTTTAGTAAACAAAAACCAGTGTAGATTTCCCTGTACAGTTTAGGACAGAGGCTATAGTCTGGTTACCACTAGCCTCCACACGACGCCCCCCACCCCCCACCCCTACCCAGACCCCCATCCCCACGTATGGCCCATGCACTTCTTAAAAAATAAATTATTCACCAATATTTAAAAATCCAGGATTTCACAAAGAAGTCCAGATCTCTGGCTTTATTTAAACAAATGAGATCTGAAAACACTGGGTCTACCTTCTCAGAGGCCAGATTCAAAATATTTAACACTGCGTATGGCTCGGGGCTGTCTTATCAGAGCAGATGCCAGGCGTGAGCCATCCAGGGGCCAGATCCACGCACACTGGCAGGAAGGTGGGGCCTCTGCCCTCTCAGACCACCCTGTGCTCTCCAGCTCCCTGGGCCACCTCTGTCCTCTTGTCTCTGTGACACTGAGGTGAAGGTCACCTGCCATTTATCATCATACCTGCTTGACCCACTTATCTAAAGAGGGAAGAGACTGTTTCCTTGGGGCACCTGTGTGGCTCAGTCATTAAGCATCTGCCTTTGGCTCAGGTCATGATCCCAGGATCCTGGGATCGAGCCCCGAGTCGGGCTCCCTGCTCAGCGGGAAGTCTGCTTCTCCCTCTTCCTCTGCCTGCCGCTCTCTCTCTATCACTATCTCTCTGTCAAATAAATAAATAAAAATCTTAAAAAAAAAAGACTGTTTCCTTAGCTTGACCTTTGTCTCAGTTATATCATTGGCCTGGCCTGAGCCGGTTTGAATCTTGTGATCCTTGTTTTCGGGAGCCCAGGGCTTTTATTCTTTAAGTTAACAAATAATGGTTGAAAGACTTCCTTATGCGACACAATATAGTAGAGCTATTAAGAACTAGGCCATGGAGTCAATAGTTCTGGGCTCAAATCCTGCCTCAATCACTTCTTAATTGTAGGACTTTGCTTCATGTTCTGATTTCTAAATGAAATTTAGAACTTGTCTAAATACCGAAATTTTCAAAACCCCTGTTTCCCTGATATAGCTGCGAGCTTTATTGTGAGGCTTCAATGGGAAGATGTAATAAAGGGCCTCGCCCCATGCTTGGTAAGCTCTAAATGGCAGCCAGTGGAAGGGGAGAGTACTAGCTCTCAGGATTGTGCGTCTATGACAAAATAGGCACTGTGCTGTGTGCCCATGTGTGTGATTCCATCCAGTCCTCATGCGCTCCCTTCTAAGGTGAAGAGCATTACCTCCAATTTATTTTTATTTTTAAAATGTTTTTAGAAAGAGAGAACACGTGCATGGGAGTGGGAGAGGAGGGGCAGAAGGAGAGGGAGACAGAGAATCCCAAGCAGGCTCCACGCCCAGCACGGAGCCCAGCATGGGGCTGGATCTCACAACCCTGAGATCTTGATCTGAGCCGAATTCAAGAGCTGGACGCTTAACCAACTGAGCCACTCAGGTGTCCCGCATTATCTTCATTTTACAGAAGACGATACTGTCCATCAGACATCAGATTCTGTCCTTAAGGACCCAAGTGTGGTGGAAAAGAGATGTGTGTGTGTATATATATATATACACACACACATACACATACATGTATATATACATATATACATACATCTTTTTTCCATATATCTCTTTTATATATTTTATATATATCATATCTATATCATATATATATAAGAGGGTTAAAGGAAGGGCAGGGAGTTATACATTGACAGGAGTTGAGAAGAAGGAAAGATTATTTTTGCTGGGAAATACATTATACTAGAATAGTGCTTCTCAAATTTTAATGTGCATACAAATTACCTGGAGATCTTGTGAAGAGAAAATACAGATTCTGATCCAGAGATGCTAGAGAGGGGTCAAGATTTGGCATTGCAAACAAGGCCCAAGACGATGCTTTGCTGCTGGTCCATGGACCACACTTTGCAAAACAAGTTAGTTGTGGCCTTGGCCTGGTACTGATACCAGTCACCTACCCCGTTTCTCTAACCACAGCAAGTGGTTCAGGCACAGGCATGGGAACTGAACTTGGCCCATTAGAGTCTTTCCTGGGAATGTCCATGACTTTTGGAGGAGAGAAGCCCTCTTTTTTTTTTAGGGCCATTAAGTTGGGATGAAGAAACCCTGGGTTGCCTCTAGCCAGGCTAACCCATACGGTATAGAGAAAACATCTTTGTAGAAGGAGAGAATGGGCCCAGCAGAGAGAAGCCATGAAAGAGAAACCAACAGAGAGATGAGAGAGAAAAAGAATGCTGATGACATCATTTGACAACATGGCATCCCTAAAGCTAGTCTTTAGAGACCAATAATAATTCTCTCTCTCTCTCTTTTTTTTTTAATAGGTAGGCTGGACTTTTATCGCTTCCAACTCAAAAAGTCCTGAGTCAATTTAGTATTAAATTAAATATTAGTATTAGTTACCTTAGTATATTAGTTATCTAGTACTGCTTAACAATTACCCCAGAATTCAATAGCTTAGGTTAACAATAAACATGCAGCATCTCCCACAGTTTCTGCGAGTCAGGAATTGGAGAGGAACCCGACTATGTGGTTCTCGCATAGGATCTGTCATGAAGTTGCAGATAAGATGTCTGCCGGGGCTGCAGTCATCTGAAGGCTCGACTGGGACTAGAAAACCAACTTTCAAAGTGGCTCAATCGTATGGCTGGCAAGTTGTTACTGGTTGTTGGTGATAGGCCTCAGTTATTCCCCAGCAGGCTTCCCCTTAAGTGTCCTCGAACCATGGCGGCTGGACTGAGAGAGAGAGAGAGAGAGAGAGAACCAGGAGAAATTATGTTCTTTTTATGACCCAACCTCAGGAATCACAGTGTTACTTCCTCACATTCCATGCATTAGAAGTGAGTCACTAAGTATAGCCCATACTGAAGGGGAAGGGAATTACACCCTATCTTTTGAAGGGAGGAATGTCGAAGACTTTGTAGATGTATTTGCAGACATCTTTTAAACCATGGGATCTGGCATGTCCCATGGCAGGTTTATTGTGGACCCAGGATCTGGATTCTTGTTCTGGCTTTGCCATCAATGGACCATGTGGCCCTGGGAAGGTCATTCCATATCTCTGAGTCTTGGTTTCTCATCTGGCAAATGAGGAGGCTGGATTTGAACCATTTAGCCTTAAAATCCTGCAGTGTCTATACCAAAGACACTTAAGGCCATGTACATTGATGTCCTACTAGGAGCCTAATTATCTTTGTCTTCTGCTGGGTCTTCTGTCTTCTGCAAACCACTCTTGGAGATGAAAAACCAAGATGTTTTTCAGCTGTGAATGTAACTTGTCTCATATCACAACCCCGAACCTCATCAAGCAGGACTTGTTTCAACTAGTCACCTCATTAAACAAATCTGACCACGTAAGATCCAGAGGAACACGTGTGGTTTAGCCAGGCCCATTTGGGAATAATTACCACCACACTGTTGCTTAATGAAGTCAAGCTTCAGGTGGTGGAGATTACAGGATGGGATAAAGGATGAGTAGCTGCATGACAACCCAGCTTGTGAAATATTTGGAGGGGAGGCAGACCTTACTACTGTTAATAATAACAATGATAATGATAATGCCTTTAATTGAGTGATTATGGACTGCAGGTACTGTGCTAAACATGCCTTTTATCTCTTTTTGCCCATAACAACCTCATGAAGAAGGAAATATTAGCACCATTTTCTGGGTGAGGAAATAGCCATTAAGAAGAGTAGGATGAATTGTACAAATCCACTAGCTAACAAGGGGTGGAAATGGGATTAAGCCTGGGCCCACTGGATTTATAAGACTGTGCCCTCTGTCATTATACTTAACTGCCTTTTTCTTGTAGGTAGCCAAATAAGACTCTCAACACCCAAATAAAAGTCTTAAAACAGGTCTGATAGGGTTTTTTTGACCATTTTCAGTTTCTTTTTATCATAAATTTTGGCCTTCTACATTTTAAAGAAAGATTAAAATCTGAGACTTACTCATCAGTAAAAAACAATCATGAGGATCCCCCACAGTGTGGTCCTGTATCTGACCAAGATAATTAAATAGACTCAGCCTTAAATGCATCTACTTAAAATAATCAAGGGAGGGCGCCTGGGTGGCTCAGTTGGTTAAGCGACTGCCTTCGGCTCGGGTCGTGATCCTGGAGTCCCGGGATCGAGTCCCGCATCGGGCTCCCTGCTCGGCGGGGAGTCTGCTTCTCCCTCTGACCCTCCTCCCTCTCATGCTCTCTGTCTCTCATCCTCTCTGTCTCAAATAAATAAATAAAATCTTTAAAAAAAAATAATAATAATCAAGGGAAGCCCAAGATGGTGTCATGAACTGGGTAGGTGATGCCAAGGTAGTCGGTGACTCTAGAAATGAAAGGAAAGTTAACCAGAAGAGTCAAGGCCAGATGGGTAGCCAGGAGGTTTATGAGGAAGGGAGGCACAGGAGGGGCCAATGTTGGCAAATATTATAAGGTCCTGGATCCAGGCTCAGCTGAGGAGTCAAGAGCTGGGTGAGTAGCTGGAACACTATTATACCCAAGTCAGCACAGAAAACCCAGTAGAAGTTGGAACAAACAAGTGTCAGGGATCAGGGCAAGCAGAAATCAGGTTGAAGGTTAGAAATCAGGAGGGCTATTTGGACCAGCCCTCCTTTGGGAAACAAGAAAATTTGCTGGATAAATTGAGCATCTTACAAGCACGTAAGAGTTAATTATATAGTAAGACACTACCAGGACAAAATTGAAGGAAAAACAGGAACCCAAACAGATAAGCAGAGTATGGAAGTCACCTCTGAACCAAGAGCATTAGCTGATTCCAGCAATTTGAACTTTTGTTTTGATGGCCTTGTGAGATAAGGGGGGCAGAAAACAAAAGGGCAGTCAAATTAGAGACCCTCTCTATAATAGCAGGGACCCCCATGACCCTACATACTCAGGGAAGAGGTCAACCAGAAGTAACCCAGGCCTTGTGACTTTGCAACCAGGATTCAATGTCTGGTGGTCCAGGCAACCTCAAACCTTGAACCTGGTTTAAGGTGGCCCCCAAGCACCTGACAACTGCAGACACACATCCTCTCTGGATGAAGGTACCTTTACCCACAACCTCAAATTACTCCTACAATGATTCTTCAGGTCCAATGAGCAGCCTGCAGTCAAAGATAACCAGGGATAAAAAGAAATAAGGCACTACGTATAAAAACCAGCATTAAGAGTAGACAGCAGCACCAGTCTTGTGAAGAGTTTATATATTAGAATTATCAGGAATAGATTATAAACTAGGCATGCCTAATATGTTTACAGAAATAAAAGATAAGGTCAAAGATATCTAATGGGACAGGAAACTATCAAGTCACCCAGATTTGAAAAAAATCAAATAGAACCTTCAGTAATGGGGCACCTGAGTGGTTCCATTGGTTAAGCATCTGCCTTCATCTCAGGTCATGGTCTCCGGGTCCTGGGATCGAGCCCTGCATCAAGCTTCCTGCTCAGTCTGCTTCCCAATCTCTCTCCCTCTGCCCCTCCTCACCATTCGTTCTCTCTCTCAAATAAATAAATAAATAAAATCTTAAAAAAAAAAAATAAGCTCCAGTGATAAAAAAATACAAACTAACATCAAAAAACCTTTATTTTAGAGACAAAACTATATTCCGTTATGGAAACTTCTTGGAAACAAGTCTGAGACATAGTAATAGAAAGAGTAGGGGCTGTAAGAGAAAGTACCCAATTAAAATGTGGTTAAATGATAAAGATTATTTACCATCTTATATAACAAGAAATCCAGTAGTTGGGCTGTACCAGGATTATTTCTGTAGACAAATGGTGTCATCTAGGACCCTGCCTCTTTGCATCTCTCATACCACAATCCTCAGTTTGTTGGCCTTTGTCTTAGACATGTCTCTTCATGATGGCAAAATAGCTGCAACAGCTCCAACCATCATGTCTCCATATTACCACATTTGAAAGCAGAAATAAAAGAAACTTTCTCCAGTGCATCTCTCTTTTATCAAGGAGGAAGGACCTTCCCAGAAGCAACTCCACCAGAGTCCCTCCCCCTGATGTCTAACTGGTCAGGAATTGGTCACATACTCTAGCTACAAGCAAATTGGGCAAGTGAGTTGCATTTTCAGCCTTTAAGGCAGGAGGTAGATTCTGCAGCTTTGGAGAAGGGGAGGGAATGGCTGCAGTGTTGATTCTGTGTAGGAACACTGAGAAGGGGAATACGGTGACAGAGAGAGGAGGAACATTCTACAACTGATGCAGTCTCTCTCCAGGGGCACTGAACTCCCCTTGGTGCGCCATTTTCCTTCTTTTGGAATCTTTGCCACATATTACCCCTTTCTCTTATCCATTCTCCCAAGATACCTGAAGCCCTTTTCCTTTTGAGGAAAGAGGGTCTTAAAAACAATTCATCCAGTAGTTTAAATTAGTTTATGCTTCCCTAAGAAATATAGAGAGGAGAACACAAAGGAATGAGTACCCTAGTGGTATTCCAGACACCGTTGGCTTGATGAGGGGTAGAGGGCAGGATAAGAAGGATTTAGGGACAGCACGGTTAGGGAGACACCATCTAGGGACTTGGGAATTATACTTCTAAACAGTCTGGGAGTTACCCGACTGTCCTAACAGAAAGCTGAGGCACCACGGGCTCCATTAATCCAGGAGCTCCATTCTTTAGTCTGAAGCCTGCGGTGCCATAAGGCTTGAGGGGGGACACAGCCTCCCTTGACCTCATTTTATTCTTCGAGAAAACAAGAAAAGTTGGCTCAACAAACTTTAAAGACCCTCTTGTTTTTAGTCACAAAACCAAAATCAAAATAAAAAAGTAGTAATGGTTACAAAAGAGAATTCAAAAGACACGTAAACAAATGCTGTTGGGATTCCCTCCTTACAGATCTGCCGCTGAGTACTGACTTTATTTTCTCCCCACATTAGGAGAAAGGAGGGAGGGGAAGGGGTCCAAGTGGAGAGGCCTCAGGACAGGGAGCTTCTACCCAGAGCTCCAGACTTTGATCATTTCACTTCAGCAGAGGAAAGAGAGAGGGTCTTTCTTCCAGCATTTACATACAAAATCCTAAGAAGAGGGCACCAGGGTGGCTCAGTCGGTTAAGCGTCTGCCTTCGGCTCAGGTCTTGATCCTAGGGTCCTGGGATTGAGTCCCCTGCATCGGGCTCCTTGCTCATCCGGGAGCCTGCTTCTCCCTGTGCCTCTCCCCCTGCTGTGCACGCTCTCTCTCTCTCTCTAATCAGTCAATTAATAAAATCTTCAAAATCCTAAGAAGGAACCCTGGAGAAGTGGCAGGCACTGGATGGATATTACTCTAACCAGCACCAGAAGATGTAATTTTTTTGGACAGACAGGAGAAAAGAAGGAAAAGGGAAAAAAGACATCTGCATAGTATAATCTGACCCATTTATAATGATTAAGAAATAGAGACCCAGAGAAGTTCAGCAAGTTGCCCAAAACACACAGCAAGTAACTGTCACAGCTAGATTCAATCTCAGATCTTTCTACCCCTGAGGCCCAGTCTCTTCCACTGTGCCTCTGTTCATCCTCGTAATACCAAACCGTTTTCTTCGCTTTACTGTAAATGAACATTCTCTGTCATCATTATCTACTAAACTAGATCAAGACATAACTTTTATTCATTTGTAGGTCACCTCCTGTTACTGGAAAACTCCTCCAATTAACCAGCAATGCGCTCAGCAAGGCCTGGGAGGGGGCATGCACAGATATGGGGCCAAGCAGTCACTGAGCTGGGACTGCCAAGGACACTCCATACCCTGCTCGTGAGGAGAGCGGGCAGCACCGAGTGAACTGGGGAGGGGGTTTCCAACAGAGTCATAATGTTCTGGGGTTCCCACAAAGTACCCCATTGTCCAGGATGTTGAGAAGAGTGATAATGAACGGTGAGTTTTTAACAAAGACATTCCCCAAACCTGAAAGATGATTAAATGGCAGGGGGTGGGGGGTTCAGGCGGGACTTAAGTGTCAAGAGCAGAAAAGCTCTGCTCATTGTGCAGAAAGAAATTCTAGAACTCGTTACCGCCACAGGGGAGGTCAGAAGCAGAGGGTATGTCCCGGCCACTCCTTGTGACAGCATCCAAATGCCTTCTTTGATGAACCCACCCATCTCCAGTCTCGAAAACTGCCCCCTGCTTGTGTTCAGTGTTCCTGGCTCCAGTCAGGGCCTCTGGCCTTTGTCAACAGTGTCAGCTCCGGAATTGGTCCTTTCTGGTGACAAGTGGGTCCTTTCTGGTGACAAGTGGGAAAATTCCAGCAAGGAGCAGAGTGGTGGGAGAACTGGAGAACAGGACTGGTCAAGTGGAAAGAGAATAACCCTAGTTTTAGCCCACAACATCCTGTAGTTTGTCCACATCATGTTGAAAACAAGGGGATTGGAAGGGTTTTAGTAACCAGATTGCTCCTACAGCTCGAGCGGACAGGGGAAATTTTGCATGTCTTAACCAGGATCGAGAGAATAAGATCTCAAGTAGCCTTAGAATTGTTGATATAAGCATGTGCGTGTGTGTGCATGTGTGTGCACATGCACATGGGTGGTAGTGGGACGGACACCAGAAGGTGAACCAGACTCGATTTTTCAGTAACGATCAGTGAATAATTACTGAGCACTTACCATAGCCACAGTGTCTTACTCAGTCCTGTCTTCGTTTGGGTTCCCCCAAAAGTGAAGCCTGAGAAAAGGATCTAGGTACTGGAAGTTTCTTTAAGAGATGATCTCAGGAGCAGGGGGAGGGAACGGCGAGAATGAGACAGGAACAGACAAATGTTGACATAAGGTGAATTAGTGAGGTCACCGCTCCAAGCCCCCTCCCAGAACTGCCTGCCCCAGGACCAGGGATGCTGGGCCACTTGTCACCCCGTGCCCGTGTCTGCTGCCTTTGATTGGAGGTTGCTCCTGGGGGCAGGCACTCAAAGCTTCAGAGAAGGCCCTGTGTGCCCAGCCCTGAGGAGAGCTACAGCTGAGACAGCCTAGGGATGCTCACCCAGGAAGTGACTGTTATTCCCATTTTACACACGAGGAACTGGAGGCCTAGAGAAATGGAGCTGCAGGGACCAGCCCACTGGAAGGCGGCAAAGCCAGAACAGAGGGTCCAGTTCAGGTCCTCTGCCCTTGGCCAGTGACATCTCAGGACACTCAGGATGGATAGCAAAGAGGAACATTTCCTGAGCTCCTACGTTATGACAGACAATGCGATTTCGCTGCCCTTGGTGACCCACACCTGGATCCCCAGCAGACCTGAGGGGACCCCAGAGCAGGGGAGGTCAGCCTGGCTCCTCAGGGCCTCATTACTTGGGGCTACTAGAGTGTTCCCCAAAAGGCTCCTTTCTTGGTATCAAAGTCAAATTCAAAATTCCCGAGCTGGAACAGAAAACCAGCACAGTCCCCAGAGCCTGAAGACCAGCTGCAGGGAATGACAGGAGCCTTTCACTTCACTCGGTCCCCTTGTCATCTACCACGGGATGACCCTGTCCACACACCTGCCCTTTGAGCATCTGGCCTTTGCTTGCACACTTCCCTTAATGAGGAGCTCACTACCTCACTTAGCCAATCAATTTTCACACAGCTCCAGCTGTATCTTCTTAAAGAGTTTTCTATGACAAACCAATCCTCCCTTGAGGAGGCAAGAAACGACTGGTGGATAAATACATCTGGAAAAAGCTGTTTGTGATAATACCTGCTTAGTGATTTATACCATAGTAGTATATTCAGGGCTCTAAGAAATATAGCGTTGAGAAACTTGTTTAATTCTGCTTAATTGAAAATTTCTCAAACCTGTTTCACTACAGAACACTTTCTTCCAAGAATCTATAACCTGGTGGGGCGGGGGGCGCCTGGGTGGCTCAGTCAGTTAAGTGTCTGCCTTAAGCTCAGGTCGTGATCCTGGGGTCCTGGGATGGAGCCCTGCGTCAGGCTCCTTGCTTGGCAGGGAGCCTGCTTCTCCCTCCCCGCCCCCCACCCCCGCTTGTGAACTCTCCCTCTGTCTCTCAAATAAAGAACATCTTTAAAAACAACAGCAACAGGGACACCTGGGTGACTCAGTCGTTAGGCAGCCGTTAAGCATCTGCCTTCGGCTCAGGTCATGGTCCCAGGGTCCTGGGATCGAGCCCCATGTCGGGCTCCCTGCTCAGCGGCGAGCCTGCTTCTCCCTCTCCCTCTGCCTGCCGCTCCCCCTGCTTGTGCTCTCTTTCTCTCTGACAAATAAATAAAATCTTAAAAAAACAACAACAACAAAACAAAAACCCACAACAATCTACGACCTTCCCACAGAGCTCTGTACCCTGGTAGCGCTGGGTCAGCAAGCTTCTCTTGGGGGTGGAGTCTCTCTTTGCGGAGGTTCCAGGGGTTCCATCAACCGGCTTCGATGCTAAGCTCTGGGGTACAGAGAACAAGCCTGGCTCCTGCACAGATCGGAATAACGAAGGTTTAATTCTCCCTGAGCACTTAGGGGGAGCCAGGCACTGGGCTGAGTGCTTTTGATAGGTTACTCCACACCCTCCTTTAGGGGATGGAGAAACTAAGGCTCGGAGGGGTGAGGCGGGGTTACACCGCTAGAGGGTGGCGCGGCTGGAAGGCAAACCCAGCACTACATAGGATCCTTAGAAAAACACCTGGAGGAATGTTTGGTACAGGGTCAGTGTTCAATAATGTTATCTGTGTTGCGTTGTTGTTACTATTAATATCATTATCTGACTGAAGAGCAAGTGCTCTTAACTGCTCCTGGTGCCTTGCTGGAACCTTCTGTTCTCTGGATTTAACATTCTTCACGTTTTCCCCACCTTCATTTGATGTTTCTTCCCCACCGTTTCTGCACGCTGTACACACCAGAAAGGACTGAGCACCGAGGTCGGGGAGCCTTTCCTAGCTGAAAGCAATCTTCCATTTGCTCTTACCTCAGGACTATTTTCTCTGTTTGTTAAATCCTCGGAAATCCGGTGGAAATAAATCCTTCAGGAAGACCAGTGAAGGAGAGCAGAGGGAACTGGGGAGAAGCTGTCAGGATGATCATCTCCTAGACCAGGGGTCAGCAAACTACAGACCACAGGCCAGATCTGGCCAGCCCACTGCTTTTTGTAAGGAAGGTTTTGTTGGAACACAGCTGTACTCATTCATAGATGTATTGATGTATTATCTACAGCTGCTTTTTGCACTCAGCAACAGAGTAGTTATGAAAGAGACCTAAAATATTTACTATGTGGTTCTTTTTACAGAAAAAGTTTGCCAATTCCTGCTTTATCTTGTGGAGAGAATAAAGTTAGGCTGGAGAGGTTTTTGATGAGCCAGGTGTCTGCCTTTTCTTATGTTCCAGATGCTCTTGGAAAAAACCAGCTGGAAGTTGCTGGGGCCCAAAACACTATGGCTTCTAAGAACTTGCAAGAAAGATACAGCTCTCCACCGAAGTTAAGCTTTAAACCTATTCATGATGGATCAGAGACAGGATATGTGGAGTCCTCTGAAGGCCACTGTATCGCTCCAAGGCTAGGTATGTTGGCTCTCGGTGGATCAAGGTATTGGCCAATCTAAAGAGAGACTAGTCAACCAAGTGGGATTTGGTCAGCTTTGTTCACTTAGAGAAAAGAGGTTAATGCTGACAGGACTCCATTCAGGCACTGCTCCAGGTTGGGGGAGACCTCCAATGGAGGGAGTATCTCAAGTGGCAAAGCCATTTATGACATGTGGGCAATCTTAGCCTAATGCCCTCGAACAATTCAATTCAGCTCAATAACACCCTTGTTTCAACTCCATGATCTCAAAGCCAACTTCTGGGTATGACTTGGCTGCTTCCCATGTAGTTCTGCCAACAGAGGGGGATATTCTGCACCCCACATCCCCAGATGGGTTTAAGGGTAACTGAGAATCCCCTGAAGTTGTGTGCGCCATGTTGTGTGTGTTTGAGAGTGCCCATTGTCCTGAGGACAGGAACCTTCCTGGTCATTATAATCTCAAAGGGCTCCACGAAAAACAAAGGGACCTGACATTCATCTGTGTGAGTGTTTCAATTAGGATTTCCTTCTATCTCTCAGACCGAGGGCAGGAACTCTGTTGCTTTGATCTGTCACTGTTCCTCCAGCTCTCAGCCCTGTGCCTGGCTCACGGGACATGCTCACTAAGTATTCATCAGAGCAGGGATGGAAGTAAGGGAAGAGGAGAGGCCAGGAGGAGGGAGGAAGGCTTGACAGGCAAACAGGAGTGTCCTGATCCCTGTGATAGTTAGAATTTTCATTGTAAATTAATAAACTGACCTTCTGGTTTATGCAAGAGTCTCATGAGGGTGGTTAATAGATTTTCCCTGGGGCACAGATTGCTCTGGGTGTGCTGCCTACAAAGCTCTATGACCAGAACCTGAACCTGGGTGAATTCACAAGTCACCCTGTGGGGCTCCTTGGAGACAGACTGCTGGCTTTTTCACCAAACGGAAGAGGAGGGCTTTAGCATTCCTGTCATTGTGTTACGGCGGCCCCAAAGGCATGTGCTCTCTTCCTGCAGTGTGAGGACATTTAAAGCCCGTGTCCCAGGCCTGGGCCGGTGTGGGCACCAGGTGGTTCTCATCTCATGTTCATTGAAACAAATGGATGCTGTATTATCTTGAATAACTGAAAAAAATGTAGATTGTACATATGTTTTTGTTATTAAATCTAAAAATATGATGAATTATCCACAAAGTACTTGTTATAGTCTGTAACTACAGACTTCCTAAAGCAATAATGCTAACTAGAAGTTAAAAGAAGAATCATTGCTACTTTTGAAGCATAGAGCCTGTTAATATACATTGGAGCCCAATAAGACCCCAACCCACCATTTTGAGGGAGGGGCTGCCCAGGCCCTGCTTGACACATCTTTTTTTTTTTTTTCAATAAATGATTTTTTTTAAGATTTTATTTATTTATTTGACACACAGAGAGAGAGAGAGAGATAGTGAGAGAGAGAGAGAGCATAAGCAGGGGGAGTGGCAGGCAGAGGGAGAGGGAGAAGCAGGCTCTCTGCTGAGCAGGGAGCCCGATGCAGGGCTCAATCCCAGGACCCTGGGATCATGACCTGAGCCAAAGGCAGACACTTAACCAACTGACCCACCCAGGTGCCTCTGCTTGACACAATCTTGGTGGCAATTTACAGCTTGGTAAGCAGCAGCCTCCAGCCCTAAAAGAGAACAATTTCAACTTAAGATTTAATTGAGAATTTCCAAGTGGTTAGGGAAACATCAGAATACTCGGTGAGGACTGAAAGATAGACATGTCTGCCTTTGCTGACTTAAGTAGAGCTATATTTTATTCTCTCACTCTCTTTCCGAGGCACACACACACACACACTCACCACACACACATACTCACACACAAACCTTTATTTCCTCTGCGGAAAAAATAGTGCTACATGTCCGGTGAAGTATTAGTTATCTACTGCTGCATAAAAAAATCACCCCAAAACATCAGCAACTTAAAGCCACAAACATTATCTCCCAAAGGTTCTACGGGTCAGGAATCCAGGAGCAGCTTAGCCGAATGCTTCTGGCTCAAGGTCTCAAGAGGTCTCATGAGGGTACAAACTGTCACCTGTATCTGTAGTCTCATGAAGGCTCAGTGAGGACGGGAGGATGTTTCCAGCTTGCTCATACAGCTGTTGGCTGGCCTCAGTTTCTTGCTGGCTGGTAGCTGGAGGCTCCAGTTCATGGACCACTCCATAAGGCTGTGCACAGCATGGTCGCTTGCTTCCTCCAGAGCAAGGGAGGCAGGGAGAAAGAAAGAGAGCAAAAGAGGTTGGAGCTTTTTATATCTTAATTTCAGAAGTGACACATCATCACTCCTCCATAGGCCGCTGGTCAAAGAGAACAACTGTGACAGAGAATAGAACAAATACACAAGGGTGTGAATATCAGGAGATGAGATTGGGGGACCATCTCAAACCTGGCTACCACAGAAAATTTAAAAATACATCTACAGATTCTTTTGCATCCCCCCCCCCCCCGCCGCCTTCCGCTTCAAAAAGTAGAAAGGAATTTTTCTCCTTTTGTATAGAGCTGGACCTAGTGACTTTCTTGTAACAAATAGAATGGGGTGGATTGATAGCATGTGATTTCACATAGCCAAAGTCATAAAAAGCACTGTGGCATCTACCTTTCTCTCTTGGATCACTGTCTCTGGAGAAAGACAGCCTACATGCTGTGAGAACACTCAAGAAGCTGTACGCAGAGGTCCACACAAGAGGAACGGAGTCTTCTTGCCAACAGTCAGCACCAACTGGCCAGCCATGTGAATAAGCCATCTAGAAAGTAGATCCTCCAGCCCCAGTCAAGCCTTCAGATGACGAGGGTGCTGACCAACAAAACCACTGCAGCCTCATGAGAGACCCTGGGCCGGAACCACCCAGCCAAGCTACTGCCAAATTCTTGACCTGCACATAATGCAGGCTATACTAAATGTGTATTATTGTTTTAAGCCATTAAGTTCTGGGGTAATTTGTTAGGCAGTAACAATTAATACAACATGCTTATTGAATTTCAGAGGTCTTAGCTGCAAACAACAGAATCCACCCCAGCTAGTTTAAACAGAAGAGGAATGTATTTAAGGAGCTAGGTAGTTCACTGAATTCCTGGGAAGACTAAAGAATGAGACTTGATTTAACAAAGCTCTGACCCCTCCTGTGGAGACCCTTCTGCTGCCATTGCTAGCACAGACCCCCATATACTCTAGCAAAAAGGCGATGCCACTGGGACTGCTGCCATCCTGCCTATGTAAGCTGGATGTCTTCACCACCACCCTACATGAAGAATGGATTTTACACGCCCTTACTTCCAAACCAAAGCCTGTGTAGGGGTTAGGTCAAATGTCTATATTTTATTGTGATGGGTAATTTTATGTGTTAACTTGGCTGGGTCACAGTGCCCACATATTTGGTCAACCATTACTTTGGATTTTTCTGTGAGAGTGTTTTTTGGATGAGATAAACATTTAAATCAGAGGTGTCTGATTAAATCAGATTGTCCTCCACAACGTGGAGGTGGTTCTCATCTAATCAGTTGAGGGTCTGAATAGACCAAAAGACTGACCTCCCCCAAGCAAGAAACAACCCTGCCAGCAGATGGCCTTGGGACTTGAATTGCAACATTGACTCTTCCCTGGGTATCCATAATCATGTGAGCCAATTCCTTAAACTCTCTCCTTCTCTTCCTTCCTTCCTCTCTCTCTCTCTCTCGATAGATAGATATACTGATAGTTATATCTATAGATATATCTATATTTATAGCTACATCTACATATATAATATATATTATCCTGTTGGTTCTGTTTCTCTGGAAAACTCTGATTACTACACCTAGTTACAAAGGAGGTTCAGAAAATGAGTTTCTGGCTTAGGCATATTCAGACTCATAAGATGAGAAATTCTACAAATATAGGAAAGGTGTTCTAGTTGCTGGGTGGCCAAAAAGCCTAATCAATATCTGCTGTATTTATTATCTAAATAACCAAACACAAGCAATCTCTTCTATCAAGTTAAACTATTCCTTAATAACCACCTCTCTCCCCAAGCCGCAGAGAAAAACACAGATAATAGTTTAGTGTATATACCTCAAGCTACTTTTTTTTCCAAATTGTATACTTTATTTATTTTATTTTTATTTTTTTACGTAGCCTCCACACCCATGTGGGGCTTGGACTCACAACCCTGAGCTCAAGCGTCACATGCTCTACCAACTGAGCCAGCCAGGTGTCCCCAAGTTGTAGACTTTAAATTAATCTGTTTCAGGCCTGCACCTGGTGAGATTCCAGGGAATTCTACTTATACTTAAGGCTTTGCTCTACAGACACTACAGTCTTTCCTCTGTATATAACTTCTTCCTTTAATTATGTACATTTGTAAATAATGAATGACATTTCCCTCAAGAGATTTTCTAATTTTATCTGTTGATCCAAATTAAAGTCTGACCATAATTCCTTCTCTAGGGAGTGATATTGTAAGCCTGTAAGTAAAGTTATAAGCATCACAGACCCATGGGAGGAAGGTGGTAGTTCTTTCTTGGCAAGAAAAATCCCATGAAATCTCATTAATTCAGATTCCTTAAAGTTGGAATTTGTGATTATTCAACCTTCCCTAGTTTGGAGTTTGCTTTTTCATTTTCTCTGGGCAAAGCGATTAAATAAAAAAGTCCAATTGCAAGGGGAAATGTTTCAGTAGCTACAGCTTTAGAAGGCTTTAGCACACAATTTATTTGGGTCCAAATGCAATCTGCTATAGAGAAGTAATTATTTTTTTCCTAAGGTGAAAGGAGCAATGATGAGGACTGATTCTATCATAGAATTTTCAAGAGTTTTCTGACAAGATTGCCATAAAATTTTGTTCCTTACTTTAAACAGCAAAGCTGGAATCTATGTGGGACTTTGTCCTCCTCTAAGAAACAGCATTCACCCAGGATTATGATTTAGGAATGATCCATGATCTAATGGAAGTATCCAAGAGAAAGGATATCCCAAAACGATTGCCGAAGTTGTTCTCTAAAAAGAAATCTACTAAAGAGAAAGCAAGCAAAATTCAGGCACAATAAGAGTATAATTATAGGTTCTATGAATATTTTATCTTATTTCTTAAAGATTTTATTTTATTTACTTAATTTTTTTTTTTTGAGAAAGAGAGAGAGCATGCACAAGTGGGGTGGGGGGAGGGGCCGAGGGAGAAGGAGAGAGAAAATCTTAAGCTGTCTCAATGCCCAGCATGCAGCCCAAAACAGGGCTTGATCCCACGACCCTGAGATCATGACCCTAGCCGAAATCAGGAGGTGGACACTTAACTGACTGAGCCACCCAGGTGCCCCTAAAGATTTCATTTTTAAAGTGATCTCTATACCCAGCCTGGGGCTCGAACCCACATCCCCGAGATCCAGAGTCACACATTCCGCTGACAGAACTGGCCAGGTACCTCATAAGTTCTGAGTATTTTAAAACCAAAATAAACATCTGTAACAATGCTAGTCAAGGTTCTGAACTTTGAGATAGATAAAATTCCTTAGGCATGAAGGAGAAGCACTTTAAGAATCCTGCTTTGTTTTTTTAAAGTAAACTCTGTGCCCAACATGGGGCTCAAACTCATAACCCTGAGATCAAGAGTCCCATGCTCTGCCAACTGAACTAGCCAGGTGCCCCGAGGGATCATGGGTTTTCAGTAGAAAAAGCCTCTGTCTGATAACCATGGCTGGCTGTTGCTCAGTGAATGGGTTCCATGTAAAGAAATTGATCTCCTCAGCTCTTAGGAGAATTAGGCAGGGTCTGGGGTCAACACAGTGCCTAGGAAAAAACTTCTGGATTCGTGTGGCCTCATTTTTTATCCTATGAGCCATACAGACATTATCATCTTTCAGCTGTCCTTACAGGACAAGAAAAATGTTGGGAAGCTCTGTAGGAAAGAAAGCAAGGCAGCCCCTTCTTTGCTCAGTAGCCCCAAGAATAGCCCCTCTTGGCAGCTACGCAGAGTAACAGCCCTCCAATACCTCATTTTACATGCTATGGGCATGTTGTTGGGGGCCCAGTTCACTACCATTCCACAGGTTTCTCTGTCCACACCCTTCCAGATCTGCAGTTTTTTAAATATTAAAAGTGATGCACGCTTGCTTTTAAATGGAAACATTCTAGCAGTTAATAATTAAAAAGTGAAATCCCCCACCTCTCATCCTAGAGTGTTAACTATGTGAAGAGTTGAGGGTGTATTTTTCTGATCCTTTTCTCCATGCATGGATAATTAGTGACTTGTAACTTTTCTGTATCAATAGCCTATAAGCTCTCTAGCTATCATCTATCTATTTGGCCATCTGCTTATCTATCCAAAATTTACTCACATCTGCCAGTAGTGAAGGAGGTTCATGTGCCAGGCAGTGATGAGTCTGAACATGCGCTGTACAACATAAGATTCTTTCTGGTGCAAGAAACAGAAAACATAAAATGACCAAACCCTCTCAAGAAAAATAATCTATAGGCTCCCCTTGCACACAAGTTTAGGGAGCAGGTCTCACTTCACTTATAGCATGATTCAGAGGTTTCAAGAGATCCTCAGAACCCTCTCTCTCTCTCTCTCTCTCCCCCCTTCTCCATCCTTTCCCCACACTGGCTTTAGTCTCCGGCTCCAAGGATGGGCAAGATGGCTGCCAGCAGTCTGGGGGCCACGTGCCCTTCCAAGGTCAAGTCAGGTGGAAATGTGACCCAACACAAGTGCCACTGCCTCCCATCGACCCTAGCCACCCTCTTGAAAAGAGTCCATCTCCACTCCTTGTTACTCTTATAGTCCCATTACTCTGTTTTATGTTTTTTTTAAACACTTATTATCAATTGAAATTATGCTATTTGCTACTTGTTTATTATCTGCCTGCCCCCACTAGAAAATAAGCTCCCCTGGAGCAGCATCCTCACCGTCTTGATCCCTGCTCTATGTCCCAACTCCTCTTAATAAATATTTGTCGAATTGAGGGGCACCTGGGTGGCTCAGTCGGTTGAGGTGAGACTCTGGATTTTGGCTCATGTCATGATCTCAGGGTCCTTGGATCAAGCCCAGCTTTGGGGGTCTGCACTCAGTGGGGAGTCCGCTAGAGATTCTCTCTGTCCCTCTCCCTCTGCCCCCCCCCACACACACGGGTGCGTGCGCACACTCTCTCTCTCTAAAATAAATCAATAAATCTTTAAAAAATATTTGTTGAATGAATGAGTTAGTCACTGTAGTCAGGAAAATACCATGAACTGATTGCCCAGGTTCGAGTTACATGACCCCCCTCCCAAACACCTGGAATGAGAATTGGGGAGAAGATAGTACCCCAGAGGAATATCAATGTACTGTTAGCAGAAGAAAGGTGATTGGGATGCATACGTTGAGGGGCAAAAACCACAGAGGTCCACCATGTCAGCGAAGTGTTATACATGGATTACCCAAATGTGAGACAAAATACTGTAGTGCTATATTTGAATGTGGGGTTTGCCGCTTACTAGACGAATGACCTTTCGCAAGTCACTTTGCTTCTCTCAGCCTTGGCTCCTATAGTAAGTAAAATAAGAAACAGACCTAACTCTTCATGTGGCAATTAGGAATAACAAATGTAAAGTCACCAATAAATAGTAGATTCAGTAAATTGTTGTTTTTACTCTTTTTGAGGCTCTAGTTATCCACTCCTAGTGATCTTACCCTTTTGATATTTCAGACAAAACCCAATGAAAAACACATTTCAAAAGCCCCAAGTGTGAGGGAATGAGAGGTTGGTTAAATGGCCACTCCACTTTTTAAAAGCCAAGTTATCAGAAAATTTAACCCTAGTGTCCCTCAGATACGGGAGGCTGCCAGCAAACACGGATTCGGCTGAGTGATTTTTTAAAAAATATTTAACAACTGTCCAAGCTGGGCATTCACGAATCAGAATGATCCAATGGATGAATCAGAAAGAACGCTGGCCTTACATAACATGTCCCACTATCCTAGGATGGAGGCAGGACTCGCCAAGAGTCACTTTTGGTCAAACCGTCACTGGCGTCTGGTCCCACAGCTTCACATCAGGTATGGTCAACGGCTGCTCTTCATCACCATCTGGGAAGATCTTTTCCACTCCAAATGATGACTGGGGTATAACTTGGTATTTGTGATGGATGATAGCAACTCATCCCATTCTCCCGGGCTTTCCCATGGAAAACCAGACACTGGGTCTTTACAGCGTGCCTGCTTAGCTCATCTGACCATGCCGTCATTCGCAGGGGTGGGGTGCACACGCTTGGTGGCTCAGGGGAGCTGCAAACTGCCCAGAAGCTCCGGCCAACACTCAGTCCTTAAATGGTGGGGGCGATGGCCACAATCCTGGTGGGTTATTAGAAACTGAGCACATTTTACTGAAATCAGGCTTGTAAGTGCAGCATGCAAATAATGAAAAGTCCGATCCCTGGTGATACCACTAATACAGCTCGGACTTTTCCTTTAGACCGTTCTCTTGGCATTAGTATAAAACGAACTGAACTGGAAGAATCAAGTTTCCGATTTCCCAGGCAGACCTATTCCTGGACCTTCCAACACAGAAAGCAAACTCTCAAGGCCAGCCCAGAAACTCCACATCATCTCATTAGTAAGCACCTTCAAGCATTATATTAACCATGCAGCCTTAAGACTTTTTTTTTCAGTTAATTGATCTCTTTGCTGCTAAGATTTAGCTTCTTTGCCTATTATTACCACTTTTCAACTGCTTGAAATTTAAGTCATTTTTTGAGACTTGTGGTAGAACACACCTAGCGTGAAAGTTACCATTTAAACCATTTTTAAGTGGATAGTTCAGTGGCATTAAGTACATTCACACGGTTGTGCATCCACCACCAGCAGCAGCTCTAAAGCTTTTTCATCTTCCCACACTGGAACTCCGTCCCCATCAACAGTGGCTCCTATTGCCTCCTCCCTCCAGGCCCAGGAAGCACTGTTCTACTTGCTTTCTCTACTAATCTGACTACTGTAGATACCTCCTAGAAGTGGGATCACACTTCAGATTTCTCTTCAGATCGCATACATCTTTCGCCTTTTATGACTAGCTTTTTACTTCGTATCATGTCCTCAAGGTTCATCCACGTTGTAGCATGTGCCAGAATTTCCTTCCATTTTATGGCTGAATTCGCATTCCATTGCGTGTTTATACCACGTTTTGTTGTCCAAGCATCCATTGATGGACATTTGGGTGGCTTCTACCTTTTGGCTAGTGCGCTGCTGGAACATGGCCTAAGTCAGTTTTAAAGGTTGTTATTTTGGGGGGGGGGCTGGCTGAGTCAGTGGAGCATGCGACTCTTGATCTTGGGGTTGTGGGTTCGAGCCCCACGTCGGGTGTAGAGATTACTTAAAAAAATGATATCTCTAAAAAATAAATAAAACATAATAAAGGTTGTTATTTTTTTTCCCCAGGAGCTTGTTAACTGGATTCACACCCTGAGTATCAGTGCTCTCTGCTATGTTGAATGTTCACTACAAGGCCCTCCCACTAGGCTTTATTTATACGGGAGTTTAGAGATGTGATGGGAAGGTTATCGTACAATTTAAATCTAACAAGATCCCAGGTGGCCTCTTTCAGAACCTTTCAGGTGTCTCCCTGTAACGGCATATGTTTTCTTGCCGTTCTTGTCCAACCGAGCCCCAGAAAGACAATCCTTACTTTTTCCTGAAACCAGAGCAGTTTTCATTTTGTCAATAGTTGGTCAATGAGAGGGAAGAGGGAAGATTTTAGAAATGGGTGCCCAGTGGATAATTTTCATTTTCTTTCTCTTACTCTGGTATGTTCCACATTGTCTACAATGGTCTTGTATTACTTTCCTAATTAAAAAAAAAAAGAAAATATTGTTTTTCTTTTTATTGGTTTTTAAAAACAAAGTTATGCATGAATAAATCCCCTTCTAGAAGCGGGCCAGCAAACTTTTTCTATAAAGGGCTATACAGTAAATATTTTAGTTTTGTGGCCCATGGGGTCTCCAATACAGCAACTCAATTCTGTAGTGTGCAAGCTACCACAGGTAAGATATAAACAAATGGGCAGGGCTATGTTCCAATAAAACTTTATTTATCAACACTAAACTTTGAGTTTCATGCAGTGGGCACTTTTTCAATTAATAAAAACCATTCATAGCTTATAAGCTATACAGAAACATTTGGACCACTGGTCATAGTTTGAGAACCCTGCTCTAAAAGGAAAATAGCATAGATAAGATAAAAAGTGGCCTTTAAATTTTGTGCCAACTGCAGTCTCTTCCAGGCCTTCTTGTATGTTTGTTGGTTGGTTGGTTTTTTATATTTTATTATGGAAAATTTCAGACACATAAAAAAGCAGAGAGAATAACATAATGATCCCCATGTATCCACCTTCCAGCTTCAACAATGACCAACTCATATCTAATCATGGATTATCTATATTGCCATCTACCCACTCCCGGCTCCCTCTCATTACCGAAGCAAATCCCAGACATGCGTTTTATCTGTAAACATTTTAGTATGCATTTCTAAAGACAATACTTCATTTAAAAATATCCTTGTCACACCTAAAATAAATAACAGTAGGGGTACCTGAGTGGCACAGTTGGTTGAGCACCTGACTCTTGGTTTCTGCTATCAGGGTTGTGGGATGGAGCCCCGCCTCAGGCTCTGCGCTGGACAGGGAGTCTGCTTGGGATTGTCTCTGTTTCTCTCCCTCTACCCCTACCCCTGGTGCTCACGCTCTCTCCCTCTCTCAGATAAATAAATCTTTTAAAAAATAAATAAATAAAGTAATAAAATAAAATGAAATAAATAACAATCATTTTAACTTTAAACATGCTGAAGCAGAATTTCAAAAACATCTTACCTAACAAAACATCACCAACGGCATTCAGAAGTTCATTATAGCGGGGCACCTGGGTGGCTCAGTCGTTAAGCGTCTGCCTTTGGCTCAGGTCATGATCTCAGGGTCCTGCGATCGAGCCCCACATCAGGCTCCCTGCTCTGCTGGAAGCCTGCTTCTCCCTCTCCCGCTCCACCTGCTTGTGTTCCCTCTCTCGCTGTGCCTCCCTCTGTCAAATAAATAAATAAAATCTTAAAAAAAAAAAAAGTTCATTATAGCATAGTGGTTTAAAGTGTGGAATCTAAAATCAGACAGCACTTAGTAGCAAGGTGGTATGGGAACAGGCACTCAACCCCTCCATGCCTCAGTTTCCTTATCTGTAAAAGAGAGAATGCTGAGAGTATGTATCCCATAACGTTGCTGTTGGAGTGAGACGGGCTAATACCCATGAAGCACCTGCAACAGTGCCTGAAGCACAGTAAGTGTTAGCCAGCATTAACAACTACTAGTAACTTCCTGCTGCAGCTTCCACTTTGTTCTCGTTAGGGTTCTTGTTGGAAAGCACAGAAGCACCCTGGACTGGTTCAAGCGAGCAAAGGGGGTGTGTGTTTGGGAGTCAGTGTTAGTCTACAGGGATCTCACAGAAACTAAAAACAGGAAACAAAGCACAACCAGCCCTATAGGAATGAACTGGAAAGTCAAAATCGGGACTATCTGGGGGCTGTACCTCCTTTCTCAGTTTCCTTTTCTCAGCTCAGTCCCTCCATTTGCCACTCCCCGTTACTGGGCGGCTGTCTTGCATTCGCCTTGTCCTTGGCCCAACATGGCCCAACGTCTGGACTATCCTTCATACCCTCTTAGCTGTAGCTTCTACTATGGAGTGCCAATTGTCCCTGTTATCCCTTGGCATTCCGATTCCTGAGAAAGAATCGGTGGGCTGGCCTTTGCTCAGAGGCCCGTGGCTTATAGCTGGGTGTAAGAGGCCACATTCATAGGAGCACATCAAGTGACCATTTTCAGGGACTCTGGGAAGCAACTTCATCGTTCAGGAGAGGCTAGCTTATGCTGTGGTAACAAATCATCTTCATGGCTTGAAGGCAGAGCAGTGTACTTCTCATCCACAAACATGTGGTCGAGGGTGGGCTGGGGGTCTTGCTCCCTCTGGAGCCCACTACCTGGAACCATGGCAGAGGGGACCAAGTCTCTGGAGAAACAAGCACACCGGCTCATAAAGCTTCTGCTTCAAACATGTCACTTCTGCTCAAAGGTCATTAGCCAAGGCAGTCCCATGACTGTGCTGATCGTCAAGTGGGCAGGAAAGGACAGTGCTACTGTGTGCCAGAGGGAAGTGGGGGCCGCAGCGTTTGTGGACCCAGCATGCATACCACAGAGGGGAAGATACGCAGCTCTCACCCGTGTCCTCTTCTTACCATCCAATCATGTGTATCAAGGCATCCGGGGAGAGCTAAGCCTCCTTTACTGCAAAGGATGTCAACACTTCCCTTCCCGGACTGAAATACCCATTCTACAGATAGCAAGGTCTTTCGTTAAAGCAACAACCCTAACTCCATTAGCTTTTTCACCCTGGGCTCATTTTTCATTTCTTAAATCATTGAGATTATTTGATTTGAGACCCCCCCCCCAAGTACCTCCCACTTTTCTTGAGAGAAACAAGTGGAAATTAGTCAGAACAACTAGAACAGCCCCTGACCACTGCAGGGTGACTAACCGTGCACCTTTCTGAATTAGGCTCATGTTTTTTTCGACAACTGTTGCACCGCTGATTTCAATTCTGTCAGAGTCCTCTGTGAGCCCAGCTCTGCTCCCCCAGTGGAGGTGTTCACTCAGATTTTCCACATCTTCTGAATAGTTTCCTCTGAACTCGTCCTGTTTTTAATGTACCACCTCTCAAATATATCTCTTCCAAGTTGTTGGTGTTTAATAGTAAGGCAAAATGTAAACTTGATGACTGAAGGTCATTCTGCTTCTTTAGCTTAAAATGGTCTCTTTCAGGTTCAAAGTCCCTAAACAGCCTGTTTTCTCATCTTGAGAGGCTTCCATACTCCTTACTCTTTCTCAGGCTGGCATCTCTCACCAACCCAAATGTCCTTCCACAGTAGAATGAACAAATACATTGTGGCATAATCATACAATGGAATAGTCCTCAGCAGTGGAGAAAAATGGAACTCTTAATGCAAGGGCATGGATGAATCTCCAGTGGATGAATACTGAATGAAGAAAGTCAGGCAACAAACACCACACACTGTATGATTCTACTGACGTGAGGTTCAAAGACTACGCTCTGGTAGTCAAGTTAAAAAGTGATTATCTTTTGGGCGCCTGGGTGGCTCAGTCATTAAGCGTCTGCCTTCGGCTCAGGTCATGATCCCAGGGTCCTGGGATCGAGCCCCACGTCGGGCTTCCTGCTCAGCGGGAAGCCTGCTTCTCCCTCTCCCACTCCCCCTGCTTGTGTTCCTGCTCTCGCTGTGTCTCTCTCTGTCAAAAAAATAAATAAAATCTTAAAAAAAAAAAAAAAGTGATTATCTTTGGCAGGGCTCACAGCCTGGGAGGAAGCACAAGAGAGTTGTCTTGGGTGCTGACATGGACTGTATCTTAATTTGCATGGTGGGTACATAGGTGTCTATGTGGGTAAACATTCATCAAACTATGCACTTAGGATCTGGATAATTCTCTGGGAGTATGCTGTATCTCAATAAAACATCAACCAAGACAGCATCTGGATATGGGGGAAAGCTTAACCTGCTCTGGGTGGTGGGGGAGGAAGCGTCCCACCTGTGGAAATTCACTGGCTTTCTGGGGGGTAGCAGTGCTGTGTGAGTCCCTCACAAGTATCTGCTGAGGAGTATTTGGTTCCACTTCTTATAGACAACCCACAGCTGAAGTCTGTGCCTTTAGCTTCCTGTTTGTAAGCCCCTTGTCAACCCCAGACCACCGCTCTCTGAGCACTTCAGCTCCTTCCTCCCCTCCAGGTGGAAACCCTCCCCTCCCCCCCACCATCCTGAAAGAAAGTGGTGTTCTCAGGCTCCTTACCCTGGCTGCCTCTCTCAGCCCTTTCTCTGCCACTGACCCGGCACCCACTCCAATCCCAGCCTTCTAGAGGAGGGGCGTTCCTGCAGTGCCAGAAAGGGCTTTTGGCTTACCCTTCCTGTCTGGTAGCAACTGCCTAGGACATTTCCCGTCCAGGGCCAGCTCCCTCCTGCGTCCTGGGACAATGGTGAGAGATGCACTCCAGGTAAAGAAACTGTGGTGACCTTCACCAAAGGTACACTGGCAGGCATTTAGAAATACATAATATCCGTTACTTCTGATTTCTTTTACACAGAATCTCATTTCTTTTCAGTCATGTGACTTGGATGATTCAAATCAGTGTAGCTAGAATAGAATCACAGTATTTTAGCAATGAAGCGGTTCATAATTATCATTCCAGATTCTAAGTGGGACAGTTTCTCATTGTGTGGTCTTAAGCACTGAATACATTTAGCATCCCTGCTCCACCCGCCACAACACACACATCCATGCTAGTCGTCAATCATTACAGCCACCAAAAATACCGCACCCCCCCCGCCCCGCCCCACAACACACACACCCATCATTCTAAATGCCTGAAGGCAGGGTTTTAGTCTAAATTGTTTATTTTAGAGATAAGGCAACTAAAATCCAAAGCAGAAAAATGACTTATCCAAGTCAATGACAAAGCAGGGAGGAGACCCCACCCCACCCCCACCCCCACCCCCATCTCCTGATTTCCAGTGCCGTGAGATTTTTAGGACACCCCACTGACTTTCAGTTCAGGTTTGACAACTGAAACAAGGCACTGGCAGGGAACTTCTGTTTCTTACTGAATTTCTGCTTTTCTTTCTTGCCATGGAAGCTGCCCGTCATTTCCTCTTTCCCTCCCTTGAGGTTAGCAGACACTGCAGGTCCAGAGCCCTCAGCTCTCTCCACAAGAGCAGAAATGGTAACACGTGTGCGAACGTGCTGGCAGTCGTGCCCAGAGTGGACCTGCCCTTCTAGCCGCACTTTCCACCCTGATCAGTTCATACAGATAGCAAACACACAGCCAGGCTCTTCCTTCACCACCCTCCACTGCGTCCCACCAAAGATTAATAAAAGGAGGTGAGAACACACCTACGTCTGATTTCTTCTACCTCAGAGGCAGAGAGGACTCAATCCTAATGCCTTATGTCACTCAGATGCAAAGAGCATGATGCTGGCAGGTGCAGAGCAAAGTGAGAAGGAAGTTTAACAGCACTGCTGAGAATACAAGAGTTAAAGCTGTTCATTTATTCATTTATTCACTCATTCATTTTTCATTTCAGCGTTCATTGCGCCCTTGCGATGACTAGCTCCATTCTGGGCATCGGGTAACACACTGGCAAACACAGCTTTCCTACCCTTGGGCACCTTACATTCTGTAGTCTTAGTTCAAATCCTGGTTCTGCTGCTTACCAGCTGTGTGACCTTGGGTGAGTTGCTTAATCTCTCTGAACCTCTACCTGTTCATCAATATATGAAAAAATGGAAACTAGGATTGTGATGATTAAGTGTAAACAGTGTGGGAAGGGGCCAGCCCAGTTCCTGACACATAACAGGGGCTATGTAAGTGACAGCCACTATGATTACTAAAAATTGAACATTCCATAGGAGAAATCCCTGAATCCTTATACCTATAATCTGAAGTTTTGACTAAGCATTCTCCATTTTCCCCCAAATTACGTCTAATCAACCTACTTTTTCCGAAGCTGTTTAGTTGTAGCTCAGAAACCAAAAATATGTATATGCTATATGTTTATGTTTATATTTAAATTTGTATTTATATTTAAATCTATATTTGTATTGATATTTATAGTGTGTGTGTTTCATCTGGTCTTGTATCACAATTCTGTATTCTAAGGTGAGGACAGCAATGACTTCTATTTGCAGCATACTTTTAAAAGAGCCTCGGGCAAAGGAAAACATGACATGAACCATGAGTTTTTTAATATTCTATTCTCTTCCCTGGGCCTCCACTCTTAACAGACACTTTACCTTATTTAGCCTCTGCTGCCTGGTCTTCAAACCTCTAAATAGATCGGTTATTTCAGGCTAGCCAAACCCTCGAAATTATTTGCCAGCAGCCCTTTGGAACCATATCCCCTTACTGAGAGCAAGGGCAGCCAAAGAGGACTGTGTGTTTGCTCTCAGCCCTCTCCCCTCTAAGCCTAGCTTCCATTGCCCAGCATGCAGAAGGAGGGACAGTCGAAGGAAGGAGCCAGGCTTTGAAGTCATTGCCAAGTTTACGGTCCTCGGGAAGCTACAAAGCCTGGAGAGCCTCAGGGTCCCCACTGCTGAAGTTGGGGGCATACCTTTAACTTTGGAGAGTTATTGGAATAATTGACTAATGATTAAAATAGTCACTCATAGATGATAGTTAACAACAGATAAGACTACAGGTCATGAGATTATATACCAGGGATTAGCTTTAAAAGCAAACTCCCTGGGGCACCTGAGTGGCTCAGTTGGTTGAGCATCCAACTCTTGGTTTTGGCTCAGGTCATGATCTCAGGGTCATGAAACTGAACCCCACGTCGTTGGGCCCTGCACTCAGCAGGGAGTCTGCTTGAGATTTTTTTCTCTATCTCCCTCTGCCTCTCCCCCTGCTCATGCATTCTCTCTCTCTAAAAAAATCTTAAAAATAAAATAAAACAAAATAAAAGCAAACTCCCGGGGAGAGGTGGTGGGTTTTATAATCACATGATGGTGTAAGTCCAGGCCGGCCCTGGACAATTTCTATAAATCCTTTACCTGAAGGGAAGGAGTAGAGAGGCCTCTCCAAGCCCTCGGGTACAGGAAGGGGCTGAAAGAGAGAGGAGTACATCACTGAGTTGGCTAGCGCCCCAAGGAGATGACGAGAACACTTCCATCACGGTTGGCCCTGTCTCCCTCTGGTGCTGGCAGGATTCCTTAAAGCCCATCACGAACCAGCAGAATAAGGTATGGTTCTAAAAAGCTGCCTCTCTCAGCAAGGCTGAGCATGTTAGGTGTGTCACCTTGCTGAATTCAGTCTGCAGACCTTTCACGCTGTTCTCCAGATGGCCCAGAAACTAGCTGCAAATACTTAAGGCTCTAGGTCTCTATACTTTGAAAAGATCTTCTTACACAATTTTCTCTCTCAACAATGTTCATTGAGAGTGAACTATGTCCTAGGTGCCATCTTTGGAGCTGGAACCCCAGCAGTGAGCAAGCTAGATGTATCCCTACCTCTTTGAGCTTGGACTTCTGGAGGAGGCGCGGAAGACCGCCCATGGCACCTGTATGATAATAAGCTCTATAACGGAGTTAGAGCAGGGCTTGATGACAGTGTCAGGGGAGGCTCTCTGAGGAGGTGGCATTGAGCAGGGACGTGAATGAGGCGAGGGAGTGAGCCATGCAGAGTTCTGGCAGGAACATCCAGGGGAGGGAATGGCAGTGCAAAGGCCAGGAGGCGGCAGCAGGTTATGATTCCCAGTCTACACAGGAGGACATTGAGGCTCCAGAAAATTGAGTAACTGCCCAAGGCCACCTAACAGGTAAAAAGAAGACCATGATCTTGAACCCAGTTGCTCATCAGTTATTTCAGAGCTCTTAGCACTCTAGTAACCAAATTACATGAACCCAATTACAAAGTTACTTGTTCCAGCTTTCTCCCAAACCAAGGGCCATCTGTCATTGTTTGGGTAACCATTATTATTAATGGCAAATATTTATTGAATTCTTACTACATACCAGGTGCTATGCTAAGAGTTTTACAAGTATTATCTCATGTCAGCCTATCAAGATATCTATGAGATAGGGTACCTGGCTGACTCAGTCGGTAAAGCATGCAACTTTTGATCTTGGGGTTGTGAGTTCAAACCCCATGTTGGGCAAAGAGATTGCTTTTAAAAAAAAAAAAAAAGGAAATTGAAAAAAAAAAGCAATTGAAAAAGAAGTCTATGAACAAGTACTGTTAATATCCTCATTTTACAGATGAGGAAATGAGCCTGAGGCTTTCCACTGAAACCAGGCTGCAGGAAGCCTTTGTGAGGCCCAGGGTTGGGGCAAAGTTGGCAGTAAGGGAGCTGGGAAAGGACAGTGTCCAGAAGAAGCACTGAGAGACAGCATCACCAAGGCCTACTCACAGGGTTGGGCAGGGAAGTAGAAACTGGGTACAAGCTTTAGAAAGGAGGCCGTGGGAATAGAAAAACAGGGAGGTTGGGAGAGAAGTGCTGAGGGGCTAGACAGAGGCGTTTAGAGGGTGCACAGCCTCACGTGGGCCCCGGAGAGCCGTCAGCTCTGCTATTTGCCGTGGGCTCTCCCTCCACGTCCACCTTGGTATTCCCCTTCACTCTCGGAAGAAGGTCATCCTGCTTCTTTGCAAGCAGGTGCAGAAGGAAAGTGACCTTTATTCAGGAGGGCTCCAAGAAAAGATAATTTGGCACATTTTTAAAGTTTTTGTGTAACCTTTGGGCTCAGAGAGTTAGACACAGAAGTGAAGGACAAGAGCTTCGGAGTGAGACACACCTGGCTTTGAATTCCAGTTCTCCTTGGGAGCCGGGGGGGGGGGGACCCTGAGCAAGTCATTATTCCCTTAAAGCTTCCATTTGCTCCTCTGTAAAGTGAGGGGTTAAAAGCATCTATATTAGGGGCACCTGGGTGGCTCAGTTGGTTGAGCATCTGACTCCTGGTTTCAGCTCTGGTCATGATCTCCCAGTAGGGCAATTAAGCCCCGCTTCTGGCTCCGCCCTCAGTGGGGATTCTGTTTCCCACCCTCTCCCTCTGCCTCTCCCCATGCTCATGCACACTCTCTGTCTCTCTGAAATAAATAAATGAATGTGTAAAAAAAAAAAAAACTACATTATAGGGCTATTAGGATTAAATTAAATAAGTTACTATATATCAAGTTCTTGGTCCAGAGCATGTCCTCAACAAATGAAAGGGATTATTATTATTATTATTATTATTATTGTTATTACTACAACTACTACCAGTACTGTAGTTTTAAAAGCATCTTTGGTAGTTCAGTAGTTTTTTTCAAAACTAAACATAATCATACCATATAATCCAATTATCATACTTCTTACTTGCTCATATGAAATGAAAACTATGTCCATACACAAACCTACCCATGGGTGTTTAGGGCAGCTTCTGTAATGCAGTTCATAAATGACAAAACCAAACAAGATGTCCGTGAGTAGGTGAATGGATAACTACTGAAGGTACATCCTGATAATGGAATATTATTCAGCGCTAAAAAGAAATGAGCTAGCGAGCAATGAAAAGACATGGAGGAATCTGAAATGCACATTAGTAAGTGAAAGAAGCCAATCTGAAAAGGTTACATACTATATGATTCCAACTATATGATATTCTGGAAAAACCGAAACTATGGAGACCGTTAAAAGGTCAGTGATTGCCTGGAGGTAGGGGTGGGGAGATTGATAGGCACAGCACAAATTTTCAGGGCAGTGAAAATACCTGTACTATACTAGAGTGGTGGATATATGTCCATATGCATTTGTCTAAAACAACAGAATGAACATCAAGACTGAACCCTAACGTAAATTATGGCCTGTGGGTGATTATGATGTGTCAATGCAGGTTCACTGATTGTGACAAATGTACTACTCTGGTGGGGGATGCTGATAACAGGAGAAGCTGTGCATGTGTTGGGGCAGTGGGTATATCAGAATTCTATAATTTTCCTCTCAGTTACCTGTCTCCAAAAATAAAGTCCATTTTGTAAAAACTCCAAAAAAATAAAATAAAAATAAAATAACAAAGGTCATGGTTCCTATAAAAAAAAAAATCTTTTGATGTAATCTTTTCCATGAATCCACTTCTAACCATCCCAACCAGATTATTAACATATATTTCTCTTTTCAGAATTCTCATGCATTGCAACTTGGCTAGCAATTACTATTTTGGTTACACTGAAATTATTAGGGCATTTATCTTATTTCCTTTACTATAATATACTAGAAGATTCTTGCAGGAATGACAGTATACTACTCAGTTTTCTATCTTGCACAGGGATGGTGCTTAAAAAAAAAACATAGTTGTGGAATTTAATCACGGGATTCTAGATTTCTAGCACTGTCTGATAGGGTATTAACTAGCCACATGTGATTATTTAAATTTAAAATTAAATTAGTTTAAAATTAAAATTAAAAATCAGTTCCTCAGTTGCACTAGCCACATTCCAAACTCTCAATAGTCACATGCCCTTAGTGGCCACCATATTGGATAGCCCAGATGTAAGGATATGTCCATCATTATAAAAAGTTCTATTGAACAGTGATTTTCTAGAGCATCCTTGTTCAACTTTTTCATTTAGTCATTGAATTAAAGTTGTGTACAACACTTACACTTTATTTTCAAATTAAATAAAAACATTGTCTTAAAAACTGAATTGCCCAGACTCAGTTCTCTAAATACCACTAAGAGAAACCAAGCTCTTTAGAGAAATGACTGATTTCAGGTCTAGGGCAAGAAATATTTAAGATAAGCTTGGCTATCTACTCATATCAGAAAACAAGGAAGCTTTCAAAGACTAGTGAGGTCATGTCAAAAGGATTCAGGAGTCAGCTTAGAGAAGATCCCAAGGGCCAACAATAGGACCATTTGAGGATTAATAAGAATTAACCACAAAGGACTGAATCACACTGCATATGTAAAAATTCATGAGCTCATAAAGAACAAAACAAAAACAAACAAAAAACCCCCTCTCAGTCCTCTAGGAACATGACAGGGAAACAATTTATTATTTTGACTGGTAAGTAAAGGGTAAGAGTCAAGTCTTTATCCTATCTTTCCTGTATGAATTGTTCCTCAGGGTAACCACAAATAGCTGTCTATAGAATCAATTCCAGCTAGTAAATAATTAAGAACGAATGAAAGAATTAGAATATCCCATTTTTGCAAATCCCTACTGAAATAATGGATAGGGCAAATGATCATCAGTGTCTGCTAAGAGTGCAGAGGGAAAACCAGGCACGATGGCCCTCCTGCTGTAGGAACACACACCTTGACAAGTCAAATCTAACCTGCATGAGACCCCAAGACCAAGCCTCAGGATCTAATAGCCAATCATCAGGAAATGCAGAGAATGAGGAAGGTGTTCAGTGACACCAGCGAATCCAGACCTTGGAAAACTTGACTTTGTAAAGGGGGAAAAATAGATGAGGTGGGAAACTGTAGATTAAAATAAATTTAAGAGACACCTGACATAGCAACCAAATGCAACGAGTAGACCTTGTTGGGATCCTGATGTAAGCAAATCAATTGGGAGAGAGCCTGCGCGCATGCGCGTGGGGTGTGGGAGCGCGCACTCACACCTGGAAGTGGGGGGCTTAAACGTGGAGAGAGTTAAACAATGATGAGATATTTGGTTATATTAAGGAATTATTATTGATTTTTAAAGTGTGATTATGTATTATGGTTTTATGTCTTTTGTAAAAGAGTTCTTATCTTTTAGAGACACACACTGAAATATACAGATAAAAATGACGCAATCCTGGGATTTACTCAAAATAATCCAGGGGGAAGACAGGAAGATGGGGGGTGCAAACAAGATTGGTCAGCAGTTGGTGATTGCTGTAGCTGGATTTATTGTATATGTGTTAAGTTTTTCCTAATAAAAAGTTCATCTCTCTGATTCAGTCTCTGTTTTCCCCAGCTCCATTCTATAATCTTTTAGAATAAATTCTCCAGGAGGGCATTTTTCTGTTCTAATTTTGACAAGTGGAGGGGCTTAGGCATAAATGCGCTGAGGGAAAAGCAGTCTCTGAACACATAAGAGGGCTGTTATATTAGAAATCTTAGCAGCAAGTTCCCCCCAAATGGCAACCGCTTTACAAAGTCTCACTATCTGGCTGGCTGGCTTGGTCTCTCTCTCCAGGTATTCTAATTCACCAACCAGATTGTCATTCAAGTCACATGCAAATTACATTATTCCAGAGAGTTGCAGGGCAGCCTGGAGGGGTTTTGAAGTGGCCAGGGAGGTGGCTCCACCTCCTCCTCCTCCCCACCCACCCTTCTGCACCTTCTCTCCTCTCCCTCCTCCTCCTCCCCCCTTCTCTTCCTCCTCCTTTAACAAAATGTAGAGAATCTCCTTTTTCAATGTATAACTGATGCTACCCTCTGGGAGAGCTCCTGTACCCCTCCTCTTCCCCTTCCAACAATGATGCAGGATCAAGAGCTAGAAGTTCAAACCCCCAGCTGGAAGGAGGCTTCTTGCACAAGTCAGACTCCTGGGCACAGGGGAGCACTGTTTTCTAGGAGTCTTTCAAAGAGGTTAAAAGGCCTCAGTGGCATAGGACTAGTTTCTTTTTTTTTTTAAGTAGGTCCACAACCAGTGTGGAGCCCAGCACAGGGCTTGAACTCACATCCCTGAGATCAAGACCTGAGCTGAGAACAAGAGTCAGATGCTTAACCCACTGAGCCACCCAGGCACCCTTTGTTTCTATCTTCACATTTTCTTTCAGGAAGCCTGACGTTTCTTCTTTCTTCTTACTCAGTAAATTATAGGCACATTCCAAACCTACTACTGTGATTATTCCCAGTGAGGCCGCCACCAGAGTTTTGGATGTTCTGGCACTCCTCAATTACACATTTGCAGTGTCCTGGTCTCTCTTAAGGATGGTGCGGCAGACTACTCGTTGTCCTCATGCCCCCCTCACCCCCATCCTTCTTGTCCTTTCAGTGTAAAGACTGCCCAGTGTAAAGACTACGTTTCCCAGCCTCCCTCACAATTTGGCACGTCCATTAGACTAAGTTTAGCCAGTGAGCTAGAAAGTGCAACGCTGGTACCAATTTGGAATCTTATCTTTAGAAAAAAGTGGTTGAGTGCTATTGGTCCCTTCCCCCTTCCTACTGGTTGGGAAGTGAGAAATGGAGTCACAAGCAGCGGCCATGTGTTGAGAACGGAGCCATTCCATCCCCATCCCCCTGACTGCCACCTCTGCACTGTAACATGAGTGAGATGACTTAGAGCTTGTGGAAGCTTTGGGAACTCTTTGTTTGGCAGCTTACCCTGTATCTTAACGAATACAGATGGCTATCTACCACCACTGGGAACAAATTTTACTTGGATAACTCTAAACACAACTTTACTTCCAAGAACCTGAAGCAGCTCCTCCATCACCTTCTTGTCCCAATTTGATGCTTGTGAATCCATGCAGTGCAATGCAATCAATTTGACAATGGGTTTGTCCATGGCTATAAACTCAAGGATCACTTTGGGAGGCAGAAATTCCTCCACTGAGCACTCCACACTAACAACTCCTCTTAATAGTCAAATGACATGGAGGGTTTGGAAACGTCTAGGAGCATTGGGCTCTACTTCTATTTTCCCAGGTCCCTAGAGCTCGTATCTTTATGGTTCCTCCTTGGAAAGAGCATTTCCCACCAAGAGCCAACAGCCCGGCCAACCCGGGCAGACATACTCCATTACAAGTAATAATGGGACTCAAGCACTTTAGAAGCTTTTACTAATTGAGCTGCTGAATATCCCTGTGAAGTAGGTAACTATTATCATCCCCAATTACTGTCAAGAAGCTGAGCCGCAGAGACATTAAGTGGCTTGTCAGAATCGTGCAGTGGAGTCGCAAGCAGAATAAGTTCCCTGGTGGAGGCTGAATTTTAGTCCCAATCAAAGGGACTAGAATTGTCCTAGAAGTCGGGAGACCTGTGTTCTGGTAGGGACTCTGTCATCAACCATTAAGTAGAAGTCATTTCCTGTTTCTGTGCTCAAGTGTGTGTGCATGCTTGTGTGTGTGTGTGTGGTCTGAAAAATCCAGCCACGCTCTGAGGTTTTCCCCACTGAAGTTTCAAAGGAATAGACATCCCACTGCTGATTCTCCCAGGAAGAAGTTAATCCTGAGACAGGAAATGAAGAGTTAGAGGAGAAAACTTTCTCTTTATTGGGCAAAACTCCAAGGTGAAGAAAGGTCTGTGTTAGGTTAAAGTATGGTCCCCAGGGTGTTAGGAGCTGGCCCGGGACACAGACTGAGGTGAGGGATGGCAGGGAATTCAGTGCCCCTTTCCAGGCCAAGGCGTGGCTACGGAAGAAGGTGTCCGTTGGAACACAGCACATCCTGGCAGCGATCACCTGAGGCCAAGTTTATGGCATGATGGGGGAAGGCCAGCAGCCCAGAGACGAAAAATGTGAAGGACTATTCTCAGAGGCGCAAAGTGGTACCCTGGCAAATGTTCCCAATCCACAGGGACACCAAGAAGAGCAGATTTCCCAGAATCAACTCTGTGAGGGCTATGCCATAATAGTTTAGGGACAAAAAGGGGTGCCTGTCTGACTCTGTCAGTAGAGCACGTGGTTCTTGATCTTGGGGTCGTGAGTTGGAATGTAGAGTTTACTTAAAAAAAAATGAATAGGGGCACCTGGGTGGCTCCATTGGTTAAGCTTCTGCCTTTGGCTCAGGTCATGACCTCGGTCAGGATCCTGGTTTTGAGCCCCACATTGGGCTCCCAGCTCAGCATCTCAGCATGGAGTCTGCTTGTCTCTCCCTCTGCTGTTCCCTCTGCCACTCCCCCTGCTTATGCTCTCTCACTCTCGCTCTCTCTTAAATAAATAAATAAATAAATAAATAAATAAATAAATAAATAAATAATAAAATCTTTAAAAAAAACCCCACACAAACAAAAAAATAATTTGAGGACAAATAGAAGTCACAGGCTTCATGGCGTGGGACATACGGAGACCTCTAATGCTCCTTTTCACTGAGATGTATGAGCCAGAGTCCTGTGCTGCTGGAAATCTGGCCTTCCTCTGGGGAAGTCTCACCAAGGATTTTCACCTTCACTGCAGTCCACACTGGCCCTGGGCATTGTCTACACTGGCCCCAGCTTGTAGGTAATTTGCTGAGGTTGGGCTTAGGGCAGAGGGCCTTTATTATCAGAGGTCAGGTTAATTCCTAGACTGAGAAAATGGGAGGGGGTGTCTGTGGTCTCTCCCTTCTATTCCCAGCTTTTGTTTTAAAGGAATTAAAGTGCAGTAAAGTTTGACTGATTCATTGCAGTGCACACTAGCCCACTAACCCAATCAAGATCTATCCCCCTCGAAAGTTCTATCCCTCTAGAAATTTCCTTCAAACCCTTTAACCTACCCTTCAATAAGCAACCAATATTTTGATTTCTATCACCCTAGTTTAGTTTGTTCTAGAACTTGCTAGAAATGAAACCACACTGTGTACTCTCTACCCATTTTTAACATGCAAATGATACTTTCAATTATGTGCCATGAGTAAAACACATCCCGCCAAGAAGACACCATGCATGGATCCCATGGCTATGCATCTCCCTCAGCACACCTGAATGTGCAGACGCAAGTCGGCAGAGCCTAAACTCTTCAACCTTTGTCTTCTGCTTAGTGTCCAGGCTGATTTCTCACTTTCCTGACTCCAAAGTCCTGAAACCTCAGGGGTTGCTTTGCCCTCAATTCCCATCCACCTGGCCCCAGCACAGAGCGATCACTGTACACTGAGGGTCCTGGCATCCTGGGAGGTTGTATACTGGGCTAGAAAAACAATCCCTAACGCAGGCATAGCGCTGTTACAGCTCAAGAGCTAATAATATTCGCTATCATTTATCCATGGCTCTCCAAGACACCATGCTTTGTTTGCATGCATCATCTCGTGTAATTTTCCCAGCCCCCAACCCTGCATTATTTCCATTTTACAAATGAGGAAACTGAGGCTCAGAGAAATTAGAATGGGGCTTCTAAGACTTTAATGTGCAAATGATTCACCTGGGGGTCCTGTTAAAATGCACATCCTTATTTAGTAGGTCTGGGGCTGGCCTGAGAGTCTGCATCTTGTAACAAGCTCCCCATTGATGCTGATAGTGTTGGCTTGTGGACCATACTTGGAGTAGTGAGGGGTGACATAACCCCTGTATGGTCAAATCTTGGCTATGAACTCTGAACAGCTGCCTCCAAAGCTGGTGTTCTTAAGAGATCCGCTTATATAGTGGGGAGGAGGAGGACCTGGAGCAAGAGGAGGAGAAAAAGGAGAAGGAGAAGGAGAAGAAGAAAAAGAAGAAGAAAAAGAAGAGGAAGAAGAAGAAGGGGGAGGAGAAGGAGAAAAAGGAGGAGGAGGGGAAAAGAAAAAGAAGGAGGAGGAGAAAAGGAGGCGGAAGAAGAAGAGGAAGAGGGAGAAGAGTAAGGAGGAGAAAGAAGAAGAAGAGGGGAGGAGGCGGGGGGGGGGGGGTTGGGAGGAGGGGAGGGAGGAGGCGGAGGAGGGAAGAGAGAAGGAGGAAGGGGGAAGGGAGGAGGGGGAGGAGACGGAGGAGCAAAACTGGGCAGAATTCCTTTTCAAGGAGACAAGTGTTTCCATTTAGCAAAACTCCTTGATGAGACATTTAGCCTGTAGAAAGCTATCCCCCCTCAGGCTAGGCAGGGATGGGATAGAAAGGAGACAAAGAGCTAAAGAACACTGGGGTGGTGGGATGGGCAGACTGAACAAGTGAATCTGGGGAGGCAGGGAGCTAGTGCGGAGAGGGGACGGGTAGCAAGACGGTGGGCTATTGGGGCACCAATGGAGAAGAACGGCAACCAGCCCCTGGAAGTGAGAATGACATAAAGACTTACTAGCAGTTGAAAAGTGTTTGCTATGGTTTGCTACAGGCCTTTGTTGTAGCCCTGACCTTCAGGAGAGTCTGTCATACACATAGCCTTGAGCTTGAACTGGTGCAAGTTTGGCCAGAGGAGAATTGGGGTAGGACAGAGAATGTGTGGTAGGCAAAGATGGAGAAGTAAATCTAAATGGAAAGTCAGAGCCAGAGGAGGTTAGGGGAGGGGAGTTCCCCTCTGACCCTGCACCTGCCCCAATCTCCTGTAAGAAATTCTGGGTCTCTCACTATTCTTGAACTGGGCATTCCAGCTCATCTTGTTCATAATTTTAAGAGCAGTTACAAGATTTCACATCTGTTATTTCATTTATTACACATAACAGTCTTGGGGGACAAGAGGCTAGGAATCATCACTCCTTTTTTATTTTTTTTTTAAAGATTTTATTTCTTTATTTGACAGAGAGAGAGAGCACAAGCAGGGGGAGTGGCAGGCAGAGGCAGAGAGAGAAGCAGGCTCCCCGCAGAGCAAAGGAAGCCCGATGTGGGACTCGATCCCAGGACCCCAGGATCATGACCTGAGCCGAAGGCAGTCGCTTAACCAACTGAGCCACCCAGGCGCCCCTCATCACTCCTTTTTTAAAGACTCAAATCAAGGTGGGGGAGGTGGCCATGGGAATGTTCCCAAAGTCACACAGCTGCAAGGTGTCAGAGAGGGGCCGGAGGTGTGCCTCTCAACGTTCTCTGTGAATCAGAAGCACCTGGGAGTTTAAAGAGGCCCCGTTGGCTGGATCTCCACCAGCAATCTGCTTCTGTTCATCTGCAGTCGGCCCGAGCATCAGGACAGTAGCACCTCCTTATCCTCGGGGTTATGTTCCAACGCCCCAGGGGATGCCTGACACCGACGGGACCGAGCCCTGTATCTACTATGTTTTTCCCTGTACATACAAACCTATGATAGAGTTTAATCTCTCACTGTGCCTAATTTATACATTAACCACAACTATTAATAAAATAGAACAATTATAACAATATACCATAATAAAATTTATGTGCATGTGGTCTCTCTCAAACTACCGTATTGTACTGTACTCACCCTTCATCTCGCGATGACGTGAGACAATGAGATGCCTGGGTGAGGAGATGCACTGAGGTGAATGACGGAGGCTTTGTGATGTAGCGTCAGGTTACTTACTGACCTTCAGACGATTGCTTGCCGACCACAGTAGACTCTGGGGTAACTGAAGCCACAGAAAGCAAAACCTCGGCTAAGAGGGAAATACCGTATTTTTCAAAAGATTCTCATTAATTCTAATGTTCACGCAGGGTGAGAGCCCCTACGCTAGATGATACACATAAGGTGCTTACCTCAGAGCGGTGCGCACCGTAGCTCCAGGTAATGTCACCTGCTGTGAACACTTTCACCACACACAAACTCAACCCCTGTGACACCACGCTGTCATCCACGGGTTCTCAGACTCTACGGATCATTAGAATCACCTAGAAGCCTTGTGATAACAGATCCGTGGCTCTCACACCCACAGCTTCTGACCTAGTAGGTCTGGGCTGGGAACTGAGCATGTGCCTTTCAGACAAATTGGTTTTCTCGATGCTGCTACTACTCTGGGGATCATACTTTGAGAACCAGCTCTGCAAAGTAAGGGAAGGTGACTCAAAAAGGCAAGCTCTTTTCCATCTTTCTGGGTGAAATGGCCAGGCTGGGGCTTTTCCAGTGGCCTGCCATGACAGGTGGAAGGGTCTGGTGTCCAGGCTACCTCTCACCAGGTGCACCATCTAGGAGGTGTGACTAAAAATGGCTCACCAGTGGCTGAGCTTCCAGGGCAGTGGCTGAGCTGCTCTACATTTGATGGCTGAAGGGAGACTAAGCCTGAAAGAAAACACCTCTGGCCGAAGCAACAAGTTCTGGCTCACATGATTAGAGACAACTTGAAAAAGAGAGGGGCAAGGGTGGGAAAGGAAATGAAAATATGTAAAAGAAAAGCTCTGGTGTCAAATGGCCTGAACATCTGAATGCTCGTACAGGCTCTCACCCAGATAGACATAATAATATACTATATATTCTTTCCACCTGGGTTAGGAGAGATGCGCCAACGGGAGCGTTCTAGAAACTTCTTGGGATTTTCCGTTCTGAGGGAAAAAACCAGACACTGTCCCATTTGAAGCCATATGTTGCATTACGTGCCACCTCCCACCACCTCCACCCTGACCACAGTCTAATCGGACCTACTAGCCCCAAATTGCCATCTGTAGACCTAAGGAGCCCAGCAGCCAATGAGGAAGCCAAGTGCAAGAACTCTGACCAATAGGGAAGCTCTTTGGTGGGCAGTGGCTAACTGTCCGAGTTAGAGCCTACTCTTTAGGGGAAACACAGGGTGAGAGTAAGGCAGCAGCAGTGGTTAGGAGGTGAGACAAAAACAGGAGGAGAGCAGAGAAACTGGGTTACCAGAAGGACAGAGTCTTCAGAGTAGGCGGCCCTTGTGAGGGGATGACAAGGTGGCTAGGTCACTAGTACTGCCCATGTTCTCAGCCATACTGGCCTCCTGCCCCGTGGAGTTTGTTGGCTAAGTGGAGCTAATGACCTCCGCTCTCCCCACCCCACAGGGCAAGGGTGGAGGTTCGGGTCTAATTCAAAGACTCAGATGGGCCACAGTCCCCAAAGGTATAACAGAGCACGGATTGAGTTCCAAAAGCCACCCAAAGGTATAACAGAGCTGAGTTCCAAAAGCCACGCACTCTCTTGAAAAAGAGAGTTCCAAAAGCCACGCACCCATAGATGTGTTCTCTCTCTGTCTCCTCCTTCCATGTGGCTAAGCAGGAAGAGCAAGGACAACCCAGCCCCTTCCGCCTCCTCACAAGGGTGTTCTCCTCTGTGGAACTACCTCACTCTACCTTTGGACAAATGTTCTCTCGCTCCCTCTCTCTCCTGTCGTTGTGGTGGTAAGACTGGAAATTCATACACGAGCCACTTTGGTACTCCGTCACAGGTTCCCCATGAACTCCGGTAAAAAGGTTCTGGAGCACAGCTCACCAGAACTCTGCACTGAGATGGAGGGGGAGTCCCAGTTAAATATAAAGATATTTTATTCACAACCCTTTTGGTTGCCAACGAAAAAGAAATCCAGTTCAAATTGGCCTGAAAAACAAAGGGCAGGCTTGAGGTGAGCACATAAGGGGAGGGGAGAAAGGAAGGGAGGAGGGGACGCTCACTTCGGAAGCTTCCATTATGGCCGCATTCAGGAACTCCAGCACTCTCATTCAAGACTCAATATTTCTCCGTTTGTCACCTCTACTTCCCTTCATTCTTGAGTGGTAAGCACCACCATCAACTCAAGGCTTACATTCTACCAGTAGAAAGAAATGGAGCCCTTCTTTTCTCTGCGATCAGGCAGGAGGCCTGGCAGGCCTCCATTGGCTAGGCCTGGTCACAAGTCTATGACTGCATCTGCTAATGGACTGGTCAGATCTGGGCTTTGTACCCACTTCTGGACAGAGAGTTGGCAAGGGCTGGTCCCCAAAGGAGCACGGGGGTCCTGTTATCAGAAGAATGGAGAGTGAATGCTGGGAAGGCAAAACCAACAGACGGCCTTCTACAGTATATTCCTTAGTTTTGTTCTCTCCACCTTTATCTTTCCCAAAAAAAGGTGGTCCAAGCAGGATTTGAATAAGTTGATGTCTTGGCCAAAAACCATCTCCTTAACACTACCCAACACCCATAGTTCCTGTGAGCCTGGCCATGTGCTTGCTGGCGTGGATTCTCTTCTGGCCTTGCTTCTTTCTATAATCTAGAACACAAGTATAAGGCTCTAACATACCCTTGCCAGGTCCATCTCAAATTTGTAAAATGACACTCCACCTCCCTGACATCTCTCCAAAGGGGCTGAAGACTGCCCCCCACACATGGCCTCCAGACACAAAGCACATACGTGCCAAAGGCCCCTAGAAGCTCCTCCTTACCCACAGTCTCCTGGGTAACTCCTTGGCTCCCTGAAACATTTTTTCCTTGAGCCACACCCCGAGACTTATAAAGCTACGGGGGAAATCCAAGATCTAAATTCCAAATGAGTCTGCCTTTCTCTTTTCAGCTGTAACATAGCTTAGAACAAAGGCAAAGATACAGGGACTGCTTTTTGATAAATTCTTCAAGATAATGCCTTCTATATATCCTGAAGGAATTGATCATGCATATACACAAAGCATATTAACTCCTCTATCATTTATAACGGAATAGAGTTGGAGACCATTTAAATACCCAATCCTACAGGAATCTTTAAACAACTACTGGTACATTCGGACCGCCATTATGTAGCTATCACACAGGAATACTATACAACCAATAAAAATATTGTAGAAGAATACCAAATGATGTGAGGAAATAGGATATGCTGCTAAGTGAAAACTGAATAAAGTCTGACTTTCAGTTTTTAAAAACTGTTTTTAAAAATTAAATCTAAATTAAAAAAACACACTGCTATAGACTGAATTGTGTCTCCCCTCAAAATCACAAGTTGAAGCCCCAACCCCAATGTGAGTGTATTTGGAGACTGAGCCTGCAGGAAGGTAATTCAGGTTCAATGAGGTCATAAGAGTGGGGCCTTAATACAAAAGGATTGGTTCCTTATAAGAAGAAACACCAGGGGTGCTTGGCTCAGTTGGTCAGGTGTCCAACTCTTGATTTCGGCTCAGGTTATGATCTTGGGGTCATGGGATCAAACCTCGCGTTGGACTCCATGCTGGGCCTGGAGCCTGCTTGGGATTCTCTCTTTCCCTCTCCCTGTGCCCCTCCCCCTGCCCTCTCTCCCTCTCCAACAAAAGAAGAAACATCAGAGAGTTCATGCACTGGAACTCTCTCTCTCTCCCTCTCTCTCTCTCTCTCTGCCACGTGAAGACACAGGGAGAAGGTGGCCATCTACAAGCCAGGAAGGGAGCTCTCACCAGAACCCAACCACCCTGATCTTGGACTTCCAGCCTTCAGAACTTAAGAAATAAATTTCTGGGGCGCCTGGGTGGCTCAGTTGGTTAAGCGACTGCCTTCGGCTCAGGTCATGATCCTGGAGTCCCAGGATCGAGTCCCGCATCGGGCTCCCTGCTCGGCAGGGAGTCTGCTTCTCCCTCTGGCCCTCCCGACTCTCCCCCCTCTCATGCTCTCTCTCTCTCAGTCTCTCTCTCAAATAAATAAATAAAAATCTTTAAAAAAAAAAAAAAAAAAAAAGAAATAAATTTCTGTTTCTCTGGCAGCCGGAGCTGACCAATACACATATGTATATAGATGGCATGTCACCTCGTTAAGGGGGATTCTCTCTTTGAGTGGGATTACTGGTGACTTTCAGTTTCTTCATTTTATTTTACTATGCTTTCTAAACTTTGTTACAGTGAACATATATTATTTTTATAAATGCACAAAATACCATCTTTATGTATCTCAATGATGTTTACTTATGGGTATTACAGAATTAATACTTGCTCAATGAAGAAATTGGTGGTTTTATGTTCTTTTTTGCTAACCTGTGCTTTCTAACATTTCTACAATAAATATAGATTAATTTCATTTTTTAAAAACTTATTTTCAAATAGATTTTTCCCTTACACAGTAAACCATCCATAAAGGATGCCTGAAGCTCATTCATGTGTGTGTGTGTGTGTGTGTGTGTGTGTGTGTGTGTGTGAGACAGAAAGAAGGATATGGAAAGGGAGATTGAATCTTTAAAAACCTGTATCTTAGAATTCTTTCATTCAACAAGCTTCAACCAACAGCCTAGTGCAGGTCAGGTGCTGAGCTGTATTTTTGTTTTCTTTACCGCTGTAATAGTTTTCTATTATTGTGTAACAATATTACCACAAACTTAGCAGCTTAAAACAACACACATTTAGGGCGCCTGGGTGGCTCAGTTGGTTAAGCGACTGCCTTCGGCTGAGGTCATGATTCTGGAGTCCCGGGATCGAGTCCCACATCGGGCTCCCTGCTCGGCAGGGAGTCTGCTTCTCCCTCTCCCACTCCTCCCTCTTGTGCTCTCTCTCTCTCTTACTCTCTCTCTCAAATAAATAAATAAAATCTTTAAAAAAAACAACACACATTTATTTTCTACCAGTTCCTGTATGTCAGGAATCCTGGCATGGTTCAGCGGGGTCCTTTGTTTAGGATCTCACCAGAGTGCAATTAAAGTGTCGGCTGAGACTGTATTCTCAGTCGAGGCTTGACTGGGGAAGGACCTGCTTTCAACCTCCTTCACATTGTTGGCAAAAATCAGTTTCTCATGGTTTAGAACTAAGATTTCAGATTCTTGCTGACTGTTGATCAGAGGCCACCCTCAGCTGCTAGAGAACACCACGTGGTGTGTCCTTGCCACAAGAAGTCCCCCAGCATGGGTGCTTGCTTCCTCCAAGCTAGCAAGGGATGCAGAGACTGCAGCAGCATCTTATGTATGGTAATCATGTACATGTAATCATACGTTCTGTTGTTCAGAAGCGAGTCACAGTTCTGCCCAACCTCAGGAGGAGGGGATCCACAAGGGCACAACCACAGGTGGATCATGGGGCCATCTTAAGCATCTGTTGCAAATGCTATATTTAATCTTAGCATATCTGATTTATTTGAAACAATGGAAGATTTTTCATATGCTGTCCTAGACAATTATTTTCACAGGGCTTTAATTCTTTCCTTATCATATTTTTTGGGATTCTCACTCATATTCTATTGCTATTACTATGTAAAATTTTTAATGAAATATAAACATATCTACAAAGAAAACAAATCATAGATGTATACAGTTTGAAGATGTATATTTATTTTCATAGGGGCACCTGGCTGGCTTAGTCAGTGGAGTGACTCTTGATCTCGGGGTTGGGGGGTTCGAGCCCCACATTGGGTATAGAGATTACTTAAAAATAAAAATCTTAAAAAAAAAAACTTTTCATAACTTGACAGCACCCACATAACTGGTATGTGGATCAAGAGTCAGCACATTCCTGGCTCTGGAAGCCTCCTCGTGCTTCCTGGTAGTCACTGCGAGCCCCACACCCAGGGGTACCCACTCTCCTGGCAGGGCTACCCTCTCCTCCTCCGCTAACTTTTTCATGCTTGTCGACCCCACTTATTAAGTTGTCCCAGAATAGGGATTTTTAGGCTTAGGAACAAGACGTGCTCAGCCAACCAGGACTGAAAAGAACGTGTGCTACAGACCCAGTGCTGATAGAAATGATGCTTTGGCTCAAGCAGGACTGAGCTGCTGGCATTTACAGGCTGATGGCATCCTCCCCACCAGAGAAACTGGAAGGAAAAAGACGGTGTTGGAGGGAATCAAAGGCCGAGAGAGGAAAAGCTACTGTTGGGTGCTCCTTTGCTCCTGGAAGTAAGTCTCTGCTTCCAGACTCAGGTGAATTACTCCCCAGGGAAGTGAAGAAAACTTGCACATGTAATTAGGGACTTAAGGCAGTGCTTTCCAGTAGAAATATAATGCAAGCCACGTTGTGCAATTTTAAATCTTCTGGTAGGTGCATTAGACAAAATAAGAGGATTAAATATTAAATAATAATTTAATTTTAATAGTATTTTTATTAAATATAACCAAAATATCATTTTAACCTAAATCAGTATAAAATTTATAAATGAGATATTAATGAGATATTTTCAATACAATGAGATGGTTTACATTTTTTTTCATACGAAGTCAAGGAAATCTAGTGCTTGATGTCCAGTGTTTTACATGTCAATTCAGACTAGCCACATTTCAGTGGCTCAGTAGCATATGTGTTTGGTGGCAGGTGGAGTTCTAAGGAATCAGAAAAAGTTGCCGGGATATGAGAAAAAAAAATGCAGCTTTTTTTCAAATGCTTCCAAAGCAGTTTGCAATAATAAGCAACAGACATGCATTCATTCATCGAACATTTTTGCATGCAGGGGCTAGAAAGAAGAGCTCAAAGCTTCTGCCCTCAAGGACCTCATAATCTAGCAAGGGAGACAGACCTGAATAGGCCATTACAACGTCACGTGGCAGTGCCAGTGACAAGCATGAGGGAGCAGAGAGATGCACCATCTACCCGGGAAGGTGACTAGAGAATAGGCCCCCTAATATTACCACCCATTACAATTGGCTAAGATGCCTGAAATCCTCATCATTCAGTGGGTTCGGTGTCATGAAAACAGCCTGGTTCAAATGCAAATACCTACTCAGGCAGGGGGAACATGTAAACTCATGCATGCCAATTTACATGCATTATTTTTTGAAACCAGGCTTATTGGTGTTATTTAGTAGAAAACGAAGCTGGTGGGAGAAAGGTCTAAGACTAAATGCTCAACTGGGGGGCCCTCAGATCTAGAAGGCTCAGAGAGGAGACGGTAAAAGGGGAAAGGGTACTGAAAGTGTAGATTTAGGTGTCAGAGGGGGCAGGAAACTGCCCCGCTTTCCACATGGAGAAACTAGTCCAGCCCAGTGTCTTTCTTTTTCCTAACACGTCCTGTCTGCCTGAGTATGCATCCCTACACAATAGACGATGGTGCTTCTGAAAATCTCTTTATGAAAATAGAATTGCTCTACAACAAATGGCACATATTTACAGGGCAGTTTGTGAGGTGGGTGTCATTGTCTTGGTTTGTCAGATGAGGACGGTGAGGCCCAAGAGAGGGGAGGCTGGCTCTTCCAGGGTCCCACAGCCAGGAGGGTGGGTTTGCCTCCAGGGCTCCAGCCCAGTCCCTGCTCCCCCCACCCCACTCCAACCCCCAACGCGGGAAACCACAGGTGACAGCATAATGGCCCTGCAGAGGCTGGGCTGGGAGAGTTCCAGGCTGGCAGGAAGACTGGAGGTGACTGGGGGGACCTGCAGTATGGGCCCCGAAGTCTGGGGGGAAGAGCAGAGGGCAAGTGAAGAAACGAGCTTCTCTTGCGGCTTGGCGTTCCAGACTTTCACATCAGAGTCAAGTAAAGAAACTTCAGCCTCCCTCTTCCCACTCATTTTCCTTGGCCCTCCCAGCCCTGCCGGGCAGGTAGTGGAGTGCAGACCCCAGGAACAGAGGGGAGGCCCCCAGGGCCAGGAGCCCAGGTAAGAACCACTCAGGTCCTCATTCTCCCAACTGAAACACCAATAAAAATCTATTATGGTTTCACTAAGTAACAAAAGAGTATGAAAACACGTTGGGAATTCCTGGTTATCCTCATTCAAAGTATGCTCACAGAAAGAAGCAGCGGAGTCCAGTGGTTAACCATCAGCCTGTGGGTTTGAATCCCAAGAATGTCCCTCCCCTGCTGATGACCTTGGGCAGGGTCATTACTTCCCTGATATGCCTCAGTTGCTCCCTCTAATGTGGGATCATAGCACTCCAACATACTCATGAAATGGTTGGGAAAACCCACGGAGATGATGCCTGTAGGGCATTTAGCTCGGTGCCTGGCACATGGGAAGGGTTTCAGAAGGGCTAGCTGCTATCACTAATAAAAAATAACACTCCAGGGGCGCCTGGGTGGCTCAGTGGGTTAAGCATCTGATTCTTGATTTTAGCGCAGGTCATGATCTCAGGGTTGTGAGATGGAGCCCCGCGTGGGACTCTGTGCTGGGCATGGAGCCTTACTTAAGATTCTCTCTCCCCCTCTCCCTCTGCTCACCCCCTGCCTGGCCCCTGCTTGTACTCCATGAGAGAGAAAGCAAGAGGGGACCTCGGTCTTTGTAAACCCCTCAAATGAGTGCCCCACTGCCGTTGTTCTGGAGTATTCCAGCAGGCATGGAAGGAATTCTCATGGCGGTGGTGTCATGTCAGGATGCAGGGGGCTCCTCAGGAACCTAAGGGGGAGTCCTCAGATGAACCAGGGTCAAGGGACATGGACACAAGGGGAGGCTGGAGGGGGCAGGCACATCTGTTCTCCGGCTCCCTGGCTCCTCCAATCTCACTGTTCTGGCTCTTTCCTTCCTTCCCACTTTCACTCTGCTTCCCTCTCCCTCCTGGTCCTTTCTCCCTCTCCAGGTTAAGAGTTAACATCTCCTAGAATGAGTTAGATTCTCAGGGCTGCCATAACCACTCACTACAAACTTGGTGGCTTGGAACAACAGAACAACAGAAATTGATTCTCTCACAGTTCTGGAGCTAGAAGTCTGAAATCAAGGTATCCGCAGAGTTGGTTCCTTCTGGAGGTTCTGAAGGAGAACTGGTCCCTTGTCTTTCTCCTAGCTTCTAGAGGCCATCAGCAGTCCTTGGCATTCCCTATGCCTTGGCCTGTGGACACATCACTCGGACCTCTGCTTCTGTCTTCACATGCACTTCCCTGTGTCAAAAGTCCCTCTCCTTTCATCTCTGAGGACACCAGTACCCCTAAACCCATAGTCACCTCATCTTTAGATATTTAACTTAATTACATCTGCAAAGACCTTTTTTCTAAATAAAGTCCTATTGTGAGGTCCTGGGTGACTATATATCTTTTGGGGCCACTATTTAAGCCACTAAACTCTTTCTCCCTTTCCTCTTCACCCTCCATTTTTGTATATGCACCCCACCTTATCTCTCCCCACTTCTCTGCCCTCCCCTCCTTCCTTTGCCTCCCCCTCTCCGTCCCTCTCTCGCACCCTCGCCCCTCTTCTCTCTCTCCATTGCCTTTTTATTTTTTTTAAATTATTTTTAAAAGGTTTATTTATTTATTTGAGGGAGGTGTGGGGAAGGGGCAGAGAGAGTGAGTCTTAAGCCGACACCGTGCTGAGCGCGGGGCTCCATGTGGGGGCTGTATCTCACAACCCTGAGTTCACAACCTAAGCCAAACCAAGAGTCGGTCTCCTAACCGACTGCACCACCTAGGCGCCCCTCTCCACTGTGTTTTTAAAATAAGACTCCTCTTAGGTGCTTCCCCATCACTTAGCTTGTACTGACCATAACTTCACATGAATTGATAGATCGGGTGCCCAGTCTAGAATTTTTCATTTAAAATTCTTGGGAGGAAAGTTTTGACTGGGTCAGCCCAGTCAGGTGTCCAATCAACTGTGGGCCTAGGGGCAAGGTTAGTTATCAGGTGTTAGTCACCAGGCAGTTAGTTACCAGGTGCAGGCTGGAGCACCTGCCAGTCAATGGGTCCACTGTGTCTGTGTAATCAGGACTCGTTGCCCAGTGGCTGCGGGTCATGGGGCATCCACAAAGCTTTGAGATTCCTTTCTCTGCTTAGATTCAGTAAATCCGCTCCATCTGGGCCTGTATTCAACGCCATGAGGTATAGTTTTTCGAGCTCGCTTGACTGTGAGAATAACACAGGGGAGGAGGGTGTTTTGATAAAGACGTAGATTACCAGACCCCTTCTCTAGATGCTGCATTTTAAGAAACACTCCAGGAGATTCTTACAGACAGAAAATTGTGGGAAACAGAACCAGAGGGCACAGTGTCTTTCCAATGTCAAATAGTCTGTCTCACGGTTCCCAGCAAATCTGTCTTCCAGTTACACATTCCTGTGACCTTCACCCAACCTGGAGAGAACACGTGGTGGCAAACGTGCAATGCCAGACCCTCGAAGGGGGACATAGTGTGGCTAAGAGCGTGGGTTTTACGTCCGACTCCTGATTTCAGCTCCGGTCCTGATCTCAGAGTCGGGCTCGGTGCTCAGTGCACAGTCTGCTTGAGGTTCTCTCTCTCCCTCTCCCTCTGCCCCATCCCTCCTCCCCCATCTCTCTCTCTCTCTCTTGCTCTCTCGCTCCCTCAAATAAATACATAATGTGGACTTTCGTACTGCTGTACAGACCTAAGATCACTGGCCAGTGACCCGGGGCTACAGGACTTCTCGAAGCCTCATGTTCACTTGTAAAATGGGGACCATAATATTCTCACTGGTTTTTTTGTGAAGATGAAGGACTGTGATGAACATACGGGATATTTTTTGAGCATGTCCTCTGTTGAATGCATCCCGTGGGCCATGTCATAGCTCAGCCAGCACTGAAGACCGCCTTCTCTGCTGGGGCCAGAGCTAGCCAGGTAGAGAGCACGCTCACTTGAACAGAACTGAGATTCTCCGTGAAGAGAGAGAACGGGGTGGCAGGGAATGACTACCGGGTTAGAAGCTGACCCACCATGTCTGCCACATCTTCTGATGGCCATTGCCACCAGCGTTTTGTCGTGTTAATTTTTGTCATAGGAATTCTCAAATACACAACAGAAGAGAGAATCATGCAATGAACCCTGCGTCCCCGTTGCCCAGCTGCAACAACCAGCTACTGCCATTCCTAGTCCATCACCCTCCCTTGCTCACCACCTCCTCGCTGCCCCCACTAGGGTATTATAAAGGCACTGCTTCACTTTGTGTTTTTTTTTTAAATAGACTTTGTTTTTTTAGAGCAGTTTTAGTTTCACACCAAAATTGAAGGGAAGGTACGGAGATTTCCCATATAACCCCTGCCCCCATATACATGGCCTCCCCCACTACCACATCCCCCCCCTCCCCCCCACACACAGAAACACACAGCAGTACATTTGTTACAATTGCTGAGCCTTCACTGACACATCGTTCTCACCCAGAGTCCAGACTTCACACGAGGATTCAGTCTTGATCTTTTACATTCTATGGGTTTGGATAAATGTATAACAGCATGTAATTGTTTTTTGTTTTGTTTTAAAGATTTTATTTATTTATTTGTGAGAGAGAGACAGAGAGGGTGAAGGGCAGAGAGAGAGGGAGAAGCGGGCTCCCTACTCAGACACGGGGCTCGAACCCAGGACCCTGGGATCATGACCTGAGCCAAAGGCAGACACTTAACTGACTGAGCCACCCAGGGACCCCTATTTCTCTTTTAAATACTCCAGTATTTCTGACAGATACAGTTCCACATTACATTACAAGCATCTGATATGACAGATGACGCAATGGAAAGCACCGGGCACCACCGATTAGGAGTGTTGCCACAGATACTGGGAGCCCGAAAAAAGCTCCAGAGTTTACAGGAGCTACAGGGAATAGGGAGGCGTGCTCAAAGTCACCACCAGGATACACTCAGTTACATCTATAACGTGGCGCATTCTACAGGACAAACAACCCAGGAGTTCTTTTTTTCTTTATTTATGTATTTTTTATTTTTAAAAATTTTTAAAGTAGGCTCTACGCTCCATGTGGGGCTTGAACTCATGACCCCGAGATCAAGAGTCGCATGCTCCACTGACCTAGCCAGCTAGGCGCCCCTCTGCCCCCAGGGGTTCTTTTTTCAACTAATGAATAGCATTAAAAAAGAGAGGGGAAACTGTTAAAGATTAAAGCAGACTCAAGCAAATGCAGTGTGGGGATGGAGAGAGGAATTTAGTTCTTGATTTGAAGGAGCCAATCATAAAGCTATGTTTTTGAGATGACTGGGGGCAATTGAACAGAAACTGGGTATTAGCCGATAATAGAGGATTGCTGTTAGTTTGGGGGGGATATTATAATGGCATGTGGTCAGTATTACTGATTAAGTCCTAACTGGTATTTCTTTTGACCTAAACACATAGGGAGAGATTTTGGAGTGACTGTTTCAAGACCTTGAGCCCAGTCTGAGCTTCGCCAGTAAACTGCTGGTCGTTGGGCTCAATGTTTTCATCTGTAAAATGTGTAGGTTGGAAGGTTTTTCCTCTGCAGCCCCCCACCTTCTACCACCCCAACCTCGACCATTTCAGTTCCAATGTCATATCCCCCCTCCTCATGCTGACACCATCCTCAGGTCTGAGAGGTCCGCTAGGATGATCTCATGGTTTATACAAATGATGCTTCTATTTATGTGTCATACTAACTTCATTATTTTTAGAGACAACATTATTGATTCCCACTGAGCTTGTGGGCCACTCTTAGCCTGTCTCTGCTCAATCTGGATCCAGGGAATGACACTCTCTCTTAAATGCCTCTCGGATTCCCATCTCCCCACTTTTCCACTTTGTCAAGGTTATCTTAGCTAATACGCCCCATTTATTATTTATTATTCAAATAGCTGTGGTTGCTCTAACTCAGGATGGGTAGATCCCAGCCTGGCTCTGGTGGCCACAGACTCACAATAATAAAAATGCCTTCCCATTCCATAGAGTGGCTCAACCTTTTAAAGCACAGTCACTCTAGAGTTGACAGGATCAGCATTCGTATTCCCATTTCACAGACTGAGTAATTAAGGTTCTAAGAAAGTGAAATGCCAACTCAAGAGTCAGGAGCTGGAGTTCCAAGTCTGGGTTCTATCATTAATCACCTCTGTGACCTTGGGCATGGCTGAGACCCCACTGGGTTACAGTGGAATTGACTACACATGGGGGTTTGCTCAGGATAACCCTGGTTTATACCTGCTGAGTCTGTGTGATTATCACCCATGACCCCTTGCACTCTAGGATGTGCTCCAGGGGGCGCCTGGGTGGCTCAATGGGTTAAGCACCCGACTCTTGATTTCAGCTCAGGTCATGATCTCAGAGTCATGGGACTGAGCCCCGCATCGGGCTCCATGCTCAGCGGGCAGTCTGCTGGAGACTCTCTCTCTCCCTCTGCCCCTCCCCGCCACTCACATGCATGCGCTCTCTCAGAGAAGTCTGTCTCTCAAATAAATAAATCTTTTTTTAAAACGTGCTCCAGCTTGGAAGATAAAATATATAGTTCTCTACCTAAAGCCCTGGCAGGTGAGGAGCATGGGCCAAACCAGCGGTTTTCAGTCCTGGTTGCTTGACAGAATCACTGGGAGAGCTTAAACTTGTAATGCTCAGACTTCATCCTAAACCAATTAAATCAGAGTATCTGCCGGAGTGGGGCCTGAAATTGTATTGGGTCCCAGCTACCCGGGGGTTCTAACGTGCGGCTGGAGTTGCATCCTCAGTAGGATGCTCTTACCCTGCAGCAGCAGCACCTGGGAGTCCTCACGGGGAAGCTCAGGTCCCGCCGGGGTGCACTGGCCGAACCAGAGCCTGCGTCCGCCCGCACCGCAGCTCCGGGGCATTCCCGCGCATGCTCGGCTGGCGCCGCACTGCCAACTGAGGTCTCGGCGCTGCTGGCGTCTAAATGCCTCGGCCAGTAGCTCCCGGCTACTGGAGCCTCACCTGGGCAACGGCTCCCAGTCCCGTGCCACCTAAGCGGGCCCCTGTGCTTCCCGGCCTGGTTAACGGTGAGGGCTGGAGTCTGCACAAGCCGTGAGGCAGGCTGGAAGCGGGGCCCAGGGGTAAGGAAGTGGTAACAGGGCTAACTCACTCTACAGAACGCATGTGAGAGCAGGAACATCGGTGAGCAGCGGACCTGACCGTCTCCAGCAGCTTGCGACACGAATAAGGACACATCAGCTCTTAAGGCTCACATTATTGTTGGGGCGCCTGGGTGGCTCAGTCAGTTAAGCGGCTGCCTTGGGCTCAGGTCATGATCCCAGGGTCCTGGGATCGAGCCCCGCATTGGGCTCCCTGCTCCCTCTGCCTGCCTCTCTGCCTACTTGTTCTCTCTATCTCTCTGTCAAATAAATAAATAAAATCTTTAAAAAAAAAAAAAAGGCTCACATTATTGTTTCCTAGCTTCCTTCCGTCGGATTAGCAGCATGCCCATTACCTCACTCCCGCTTTTGCCCTCTCTGTGCCCCCTGTTTTCAAGAACCCCAGGCCCTTATCACTCCAGAGGGATCAAACCCGTGCCTAAGCACCCCCCAGATGGGGATGATGGAGAAACGGCAGGTCTACGCAGAGCCCAGGTGGGATAGTTTTCTCTTGTGGGATTGATTTAGAAAATTGGTCCCGCCTGATGTGTTTCGTCTTTAGCTGCTGCTGGAAAGAGCCCTTGGGGATCCGGGTGCCCACGGCAGCCTCCCTGATTCTTGAGAGGGAATATCACAGTTCTATGCAGTCACCCCTGGCCAGAGAGCCCCAAGGGGTGGGGGTTGCAGGTTTCTAGAGCTGAACCTTAAACTCAGAAAGTGGCTGATGCTCCCTCTTGCCCCAAGGTGATGTCCTCTTGCGGGGGGGTCCTTGCTATCTTTCCTGGGAGCTGACCTCAGGTAGAACCACTGCCATCAATATAGTGCTTACTACTGCTAAGCCTCAAAAGTGTTCTCTTGTTCTCCCCAGAGGCTCCATGGCCCTCGTGCAAATGTGCCTACCCACTCCCTGGAGCCGTGTATGCTGGGAGGTAGAGGGGGACAGAGCCGTCACCGGCCACACAAAGGCCCTGTGGCACCCCCGGCAGGGGCATGGGGCCCACGCCTTGCATTCCTCACAGGCACCCGACTGCCTCCTAGACCTAGTACTGGCTGCTCTAAAACTATAGAGGCCTTATTCCGGGCCGGGCACCACAAGCTTTAGCTCTCTGACCAAAGCCCTCCACCGGCTGCCCATTTTGCTCGAAGTAAAACCCAAGACCTGGTTCCCCAAGCAATCTGCCTGCCCCCTTTTCCCTCTGCCTGCTTCTGCTGCTCGTTCTCGCCTCTCATCTTCTCAAACACACCAGGCACGTTCCCGTCTCAGGGCCTTCACCCTGGCTGTCCCCTCCCTGCACTCTCTTCCCTCACCCGCAAAGCTAACTGCCACCTCTTTTTTTTTTTTTTCAGATTTTATTTATTTGACCGAGAGAGACACAGCAAGAGAGGGAACACAAGCAGAGGGAGTGGGAGAGGGAGAAGCAGGCTTCCCGCTGAGCAGGGAGCCCGATACGGGGCTCGATCCCAGAACCTTGGGATCATGACCTGAGCCGAAGGCAGACGCTTAATGACTGAGCCACGCAGGTACCCTAACTGCCACCTCTTTAAAGCCTTGCTTCAAATATCATTTCAAGAAGACTTACCCTAACAATATTGGCAACCAGGGCCCACACTGCCAGCCCCCCTCCACCCTCTCGATCCTCCTCATCCAGATTTATGTGTTGTAATCGTACTTACTTTCAATCACACTCCATAATTTTCTTCTATTCATTCTTTATTGTCTGTCTGTCTCTGGTAGAAGGTAGGCTTCATAGGACAAAGACTATTTCCCCTGCATTTGCTCACTGATATGTCCCCAGTGCCCAGAACAATGTCTGGCACACAGGAGGCCCCCAGGAAATATTCATGGAATGGATAAATTTTCAAAGGCCCTGGATGTAGGTAGAATTGTAGCACCCACTTTACAGACAGGAAAACTGAAACCCAGAGAAGTTAAGTGACTCACTGGAGGTCATGGAGGACCCAATTACTAGCACCAGGTCACACAGGATTCAGAGCCGGTCCCTGGGCTAGTCCAAAGGATCGAAGTGCAAGCAACACGTGGATACTTTAGGTAGGGTCCAGGGAGGAGGAATTAAATTAAAATTTGCTTTGGTTTTAGGGGTGGAGGTGGAGATGCTGGAAGAAGAGTGGTGTAAGAGGGTTTTGGTGACCTAAAAGTTGAGGTATGCTTTATAATTCTGCCCTTAAAAACAGATTTGGATTATGTACCCTATGGTGCTAGACAAAAACAAGACAAGACCGACTCTAAGCCTCTGGAGACTTTGATGTAGTAACCTGTGGTTGGAAGGAGAGTGTGTCACTTGAGGTCAGCGATCAGGAACAGCACCAAGACATACTGTAACAAACTACCTCCACACATGGGGGTTTACAACAACAAGCCTTTGTTACTACTGTTCCTCAGCCAAACTAGGCATGCCTGGTGATCTGGGCCAAGGTCAGCCGATCTCCCCTGGGCTCACTCAGGCGGTCTGTGCGGAGCTGCCTGAGGCTGAGTCTGTGATGGTCTCGTGCGTCTGGGGGCCCAATGGTGCAGTGGAGGGGCTCTGGAGCTGGGTGTCCCATCCGCCAGCAGGCCAGTTCGGGCTAGTGCACACGGCAGCGGGTCAGTTCCAAGAGAGGAACGAAAGTGTTCAACACCACCTGAACTAAAGCAAAGCCAGCCCCATTCCATCAGCTGCATGTTATTAATCAGGCGGCTGCACAGGCTCAAGGGGTGGGAATATTGTTCCTCCATAGGATGGGCTGCAAGGCAAGGGACATTGTGACCATTTTTTAAAAACTGTCTACTACAGGCTGGCTTAGGGTAACTGAAAGGCACTATATAAAGCAATAGGGCCAAGCAATAGATAAATAATGAGGGTGAACGAGAGAGGATGGGAAGGAAGACAGTTGATGCCAGAAAACTAGTTTATTCATTCCTTCAAAAATATTCAGCAAGCCATCTGTGGCAGGTCAGGCAGGGAATGCAGCAAGAGACAGATGACATGTTAGAGCAAGAGACTGAGAGACAGATAGAGACAGTCAGTCACCCTTCAATTCACTATGATCGAGGCTGTGTCAGGAGAAAGGTGGGCAAGCGTGGCAACTCACAGGAGGGGCACCTGACCAGTCCGGGGTTGGGGGAAGGAACCGGGGATGGCCTCAGGAAAGAAACTCCGAGGCAAGATTCATGGCAGTGACCATGCCAAAGATGGGTGGGGAAGAGAGAAGAGCATTCGAGGCAGGGGAATAGGATGTGCAGAATCCCAGAGACCAGACAGGGTGTGCCTTGCTGATTGAGTGTGCTGGACTGAAGGAAGATGGCAGTTGAGAGAGACAGATGGACAGTTACGCAAGAGAAACTAAGGAGCCGAGACTTGGCACGTAAAGACTTTTAACGAGGAGGTTACAGGATCAGGCTGGCGTGTTAGAAAGACCACTGACCCATCAGTGTAGAAGATGGACTTTTGGTTTGGGCTGAAGGGGTGAGTGGAGGAGCAGGGTACGGTAAGATTTGGCAAGTCCAGTTAGGCTGTTTGAGCAACACAGGCACAAAATAGCAGATGGACGGATCAGAGAGAGAGATTCAAAGGAAAAAGCTCCCAGGTGGATAACTGCCACAATGAGACAGAAAATTCTAGAATGTTGTCTGGGATTTCTGGCTACAGCCGGATAGATTGATGGCAGCACTATTTAACAAGATATAAAAACTTGGCTAAAGGAAGTCCCCTTAACTGAGCACAAAATTTGATTCTAAGCTTCCCAGCAGCAAAGGCAAAGAGAAACCAAGATAAATAATCTCATTTCACTGTTTCCTAATGGGAAACACAGCCATGCGTCATGGAAACCAAACTTCCTCATAAGGTAAATACGGGGAATCTACCAAAGGGGTCTCCATGGAAAGTACCATGAGCCAAATACAGATAAGATCTGTACAAAAGATGCAGAACTATTCTTTGCAGGCCTGTTCTGTATATATATCAACCCTGATAAGAGCTGAGAGTCAGATATTATTAACATTATTATTATTTGGGGGGGCATGGAGGGGTAGAGGGAGAGACCTTAGGCAGGCTCAAGCCCAGCACGGAACCCAACATGGGGCCTGATCTTACAACCTTGAGATCATGACCTGAGCTGAAATCAAGAGTCAGACACTGAACTGACGGAGCCGCCCAGGTGCCCCTGAGAGTCAGATATAAACCACAGCTGTATAGAGTCACTTGTGTAAAGATAGTGTAAATGGCCTCTGGGTATCTTACCTGCTAAAGATCTTTGAGTTCCTGGCATTTCGAGAAGTGAGAGACTAATAACAAATGAAAGGAACTTACGAATACATTTTATTTTATAAACTTGAAATTAAGAGTCCGCGACCTTAGTGTACAAATTAATGCCCCAGGATCATTTTAAAGGAAACAACATGGAAGCCCCAATTCCAGCAAATACCATTAACAACACAATCAGATAACTTAGAGCTTTGTTTTTAAATGTTGAAGCAATTAGAACCAACCTACTGTGGATATTTTTAATTACATTTTTTCCCCCGATACTAAAGTAACTCAGGCTTACTAGAGGAAATCTGGAAAGTTCAGAGAAGTAGAAAAAAAAAATTAAAATCACCTCTAATCCCAGCAAAGATGACCAACTGCTGTTAATATTGTGGTGTATTTGTCTTTTCAGTTGTTTTTGTAAGCCTATGTATAAGGAAATATTTTTCTCTTTAAAAAGTTGGGATAAGGTAAGGCTGGATCAACTGTTTTATACCCTGTTTTTTCCACTCACATTTGCCAATGACAAACAGAAGCCTTTGTTTTAAGGAAACCTAGTGTTCCAATGACCTCTCTTAATGTCTCCGAATTTATATGTCTTTTGTCACTTGTGCAGACTTTGGTGTACTTGCTCTGCCTGTCCTCACTAGCTTCCTAAAAAAGAGAAAAGAGGTTGGTGAACTTGACTTTTTCTTGCCAAGGACTTAATTGTGTCATTTATAATAGAGATCTTGGGGCCTGGCATTTTAGCACAGAGAGAAAGAAATATGCTAATACGTTGTGCTTCACAGAGAGCCCAAGAATAATTAGCCACCCAAAGGCCACTCCTGAACAGGTTGTGGCCTTGCTGCCTCCTTTCCTGGGAAACATTCTCCTCCGGTAACTGTGTCACAGGGACGTAACCTCCATTCTCCCTTTCTTTTCCCTGCCATGTTGGGATGGTGGATGGCAAAATGGCCACAGTGGTTTACTGCTACTCCCATCAAGCACTGAAGTCTATTTCCTTACCCCTTGAATCGGGGCTTGGGATCTGCTTGGATCAATGGAAGGGAGAGACATGACAGTGTGTCAGTTCTGAGTCTGGGACTTAAGAGGCTTTGCAACCTCTATTCTTGCTGCTTCCTTCCGCCAACACACAGACAAGCCCGGGCAACTTGCTGGATGATGAAAACCACACGGAGAGAGGCCCTATGCATCCCAGCCAAGACCATTATAAACCAGCAGCCCCCAGTGACCATGGCTGAGCCCTCTTGTAACCAACCAGGTCCAGCCCAGACCAGAAGAAAAGAACAAGAATTCATGACTTATAAAATTGAGAGCTAACTAAGTAGTTTTGAGTTGGTAAGTTTTGGGGTAGTTTGTTACACAGCAAAAGCTGACTGATGACAGTCCCTGAGTGTATTTGAAATAGATTTAAGCATATCATTCTTCATAAGAATCTGAGAGCTCAAAGGTTATACCAATGAGACTGGACAAGCCCCACAATGGCAGGTGCCACATCTGTTTTGATCACTGTGGTAGCTTCACATCTAGCACAGTGCTGGGCACACAGTAGGTGGCACCTACATGATAATAATGGCATTTAGTGAACGCTTACTCTGTACTCATCACTATGCAACACACTTTCATGTTGATTACATTATTTTGTGATAAAAAGAACATGTCCCTCCCACTGCCAAAAAAAAAAAAAAAGTCTACATCCTAATCCCCAGAACCTGTAGATATGTGACCATATGTGGCAGAAGAAACTTTGAAGATATGATTGAGTTAAGGATCTTGAGATGGAGAGATTATCCTGTATTATCTGGCTGAGTCCAATGTCATCTCAAGGGCCTTGACTGAGGGAGGCAAGAGGGTCAAGGTCAGAGAAATGAGATTTGACTATGGAGCCAGAGGGTGGAATGAAACACTCTGGGGATGGAGGAGGGGCCACGAGCTCAGGAACGCAGGCAGCCTCTAGAAGCTAGAAAAGGTGAGGAGACGGATTCTTCCCTTAGAGCTGCCAGAAGGAACACAGCCATACGGGTACGCTGGTCTCAGACTTCATTCCTCCAGATCTCTGAGACAATAAATGTATGTATTTGTTTTAAGTCACTCAATGTGGTTGTTTGTTACAGCAGCACTAGGAAATGCATACCTTCCCTTAAGTAAGCTCTACTATCACCATTTACACTTGACAGATGAGGGAACTGAGGCTCAGATAGGTTAAGCAATTTGCCCAGCTCTTAAGTCACAGAACTCGATCAAACCTGTTCTTCCAAAATCTACCCTGTAGAGCATCCCAGGGGGTCAGAGAAAGAGCACTGAATATGGAATCCAGATGGGAAGCACCTTCCTAAAAATGAAAATGAGATGACTTCAAACCACCTCTTCCTGTTCTAATTTCCTATGATTCTAAAACATTGACTTGCCATATTTCAGTGTCAGATTCACAACTCACAAGAGGACCAGGCAGAACTCAGAGGGGCTCAGTCGTGCCTGGAGAAGGAGCAGGAAGAAAACTCTGGAAATACGGTGTGGACCATATCAAACTAGGACTTCTGAGAAATACAAGATTGTCACATTGCTAGTAGATCATGCCACAGCCCCTGAAATCCATGGAGTGAGCACTGTGGCTGTCTCCCCACCACCTATCCACCCAGCTCTGCTGTGTGGCAGCTCTGGGCTTGCATGGAATTGAGCCAGCCCCAGCCCCAGGATGGGCTGTGACTGGCCCAACCCTTCCATGTAATCTCATCTCCCCTGCCAGAGTGATTGATTCAAGTACTGATTAGAGTGATACCCAGGACTTTTGTTCAGTGATTGGAGAAAGAAAGGCTACCTGTTTTGCATTTGTTCTTGAGAGCATGGTATATAGGTATGAGACCTGGGGTTGCTATATGCGCTTTGCTACAATGAGGAAGCCAGTCTGAGGACAAAGCCAGTACCCAAAGAAGGGCAGAGCTGACAAAGTTACAGAGAAACTGAGCCAAATCTTTGATCAAACTATTCCTAAAGTCTAACCTACCTCTGGACTTTGAAGTCACAAAACCTCATAAACTCCCTTTATGGTTTTGCTTTGTTTTTTTTTTGTTGTTGTTGTTTGTTTTGTTTTTTTTAAGAAAAGGAGAGAAGGGGGCAGGGGGAGAGGCAGAGGGACAGGGAGAATCTTAAGCAGGCTCCACACCCAGTGCAGAGCCAAGGGTGGAGGTGGCGGGGTGGGGGAGAGGCAGCGCGCGCTGGATCTCAGGACCCTGAGATCATGACCTGAGGAGAAATCAAGAGTCGGAGGCTTAACGAACTGAGCCACCCAGGTACCCCACCCTTTCTGGTTTTAACATAGTTTTGGTGTTTTGGGTTTTGTGTGTGTGTGTTTTAAGCAAAACTATTCTAACAGACACCAATCAGTAACTTCTAAGATACCTATGTAAAAAAGCAGCAATAATACAATTTAGCTTCCTGGGGGAATCATTTGGCTCTTGGTCATCTCTGTCCTCATACCTCTCACCTTCCCTATAATCAACCCCAGCTCCCCGTGTCCTTTTTTTTTTTTTTTTAATTTTATTTATTTATTTGACAGAGACACAGCAAGAGAGGGAACACAAGCAGGGGGAGTGGGAGAGGGAGAAGCAGTCTCCCTGCTAAGCAGGGAACCTGATGTGGGGCTCAATCCCAGGACCCTGGGATCATGACCTGAGCCCAAGGCAGACGCTTAACGACTGAGCCACCCAGGTCCCCTCCCCATGTCCTTAAAACCTGGTTTGAGCCTGCTCAGCTCATTTTGGAGACAATTTTCTACTTTATATTGGCATGTATTTCTTTGCTCTCTGTCCCACCACTGATGTCTATTTTTGTCTTGGATTTCTTCATCATGAATCCCAGCTGGTCTAATAGGCCAATCTTAGCTCAGCTTGAAGCCTCTGCCTAGAACCCACATATTGGTGGTCAGAACCTCTGGGCCCGACCTATCCCTCAAAGGAGGAATGGGAAGGCCTGACATTCTCCCTATTTGAAACTTCTGAGTGATTAAATGGCCCCAGAGGATAGAGGATACTGCTCAACTGCCCAAACTGGGGTGAAGTGTCACAGGCTAGAGATGTGAAGTGAAGGTTCTGGCTTGCTGTACATCACAGGTAGAGACTAGGTTAGCATAGACTTGGGATGCTTATGGGAAGCAGCCTCATCTAGGCAGGAAACCAGGAATGGAAGAATAAAGAGATCTGGATTCTAGTCCCAGCTCTCCCACTGGCTGGTGGGATCTCAGCCAGTTTGTTTACCTTCTCTAGGCCTCTTTTTCCTTATCCATAAAATGGGTTTAAACTAGATTACAGATTTAGACCTGGAATCCATGTAGGAATTTCAGGGGGGCCAAAGTTTTCTTTTGAGGATTTCTGTTGTTTTCATTATACTCTCAAAGGAGTATATAACACCAAATTTAAGAACTACAGGCCTAGGGGTGCTTGAGTGGCTCAGTCGTTAAGCGTCTGCCTTCGGCTGAGGTCAGGATCCCAGGGTCTTGGGATCGAGCCCTGCATCAGGCTCCCTGCTCAGCGGGAAGCCTGCTTCTCCCTCTCCCACTCCCCCTGCTTGTGTTCCGTCTCTCTCTGTCAAACAAATAAAATCTTTTTTTTTTTTTTTTAAAGAACTACAGGCCTAGATTATCTTAAAGGTTTTTTTCCATCACTGGCAGTCTGTGATCTAGATGAGTTACTACAGTGGAATCCCTCCAAGGATTACAGCCCTGGGCAGATGCATACAGTGCAAATCATAGAAGTCAAAATTGCCCCAAGGTGTTAAGGACACAGGGAGCTGGGGTTGATTAGAGGGAAGGTGATTTTTTTCAATTGTATAAAAAGTTCACAGTGGTATTTAAATTCAGATTGCATATATCACCACACACAGGAATTCTTAGCACCCTGACATGGAGAACCACTGAGCTAGACTTGAGGTAGAAACAAAGAGAAATTCTCTATGCCTGCGTTTGCGTGCTCAAACAACTGTCCTTTAAAAGAACAATTACCTAGACCCCCAAAGTAAAACTTACACCGTAAAATAAAGTTTGCATCATTCCTGGGGTATGCAAAGTGCTGGGGGAGCGGAGGCCAAGTCCCAGCACTCGTGGAAGGGATGCGGGGAAGCTGAGAAAAGCTCTAGAGCAGGTGCTACAAGGGCATGGAAGGGCAGCCTAGGCAGAGGGGAGTGTGAGCAGAGGCATGCAGGCATGGATTTTTGGGTGCTGGGGGGACAGGGAAGCATTTGGTGTGTAAAGAAGCAAAATGCTGGAAGATGTGAGTTGGGGAGAAGGCTGGGGCTGAACATTTCACGTTTTGCGAGCTTCGTTAAGGGCTTAAACCCCCCGCAGGAAGGCAGGGCAAAGGGTATGTCCACACAGTTGGGATATCAAACAGAACTCCTCTGGGCAAACACAGTTCGGGGCCTCCTGCAAGGACCTCCACCTTGTTGGGTCTCAGATGGCTTGGGGACAGCCTGCCGGCAGAGTCTGGCTGGCTCTGACCAGAGGATTGGCTGGAAGAAAACACCTCCTTTTTCTTGGGGAAGTCAAGCTCACTTGTCCAGGGCTGGCTTACAAGGTGAAGAGCATAGCCCTGTGAAAGATCAATGGAAACTGTCTTTTAACTCACATGATCATTCTCTATTGCTGCATCACCCCAAACTTAGAAGATTCAAACAAGACACCCTTGTTATCTCACAGTCTCTGTGGGTCAGGGACCTGAGAGCTGCTCAGCTAAGGCCTCCAGCTCAGGGTCTCTCATGAGGTCACATTCAAGACATCAGCTGGGGCTGCTGTCATCTGAAGGCTAGACCGGGGCCTCCTGCTGGCTCACTCACATGGCTGTGGGCGGCAGGCCTCAGTTTCTCTCCATGGGGGCCTCTTTGTAGGGCTGTTCTTATGACCTGACAGCTGACTCCCTTCAAAGAAGTGAGCCAAGAGAGCAAGGAGGAGGCCACATGCCACTATGCCCTCATCTGAGATGTCATGTCCTCTCACATCCTCCATATTCTATTCATGATAAGTCAGTCTCGAAGTCTGGCTCACACTTAGGGGGTGGGAATTAGGTTCCACCGTTTCAAAGGAGGACTATTAAAGAATATTGGACATATTTTAGGGGTGCCTGGGTGGCTTAGTTGGTTAAGCATCTGACTCTTGACTCATGATCTTAGGGTCGTGGGATTGAGCCCCGTGTCAGGCTCCACGCTCAGCGGAGAGTCTGCTGGAGATTCTCTCTCTCCCTCTCCCTCTGCCTCTCCCCCTACTCTTGCACTCTCTCTGTCTCTCGAATAAATAAATCTTAAAAAAAAAAAAAGAATATTGTGCACATTTTAAAACCACCATAACCCAATCGCGATTTTAAGAATCTTTCTAGTTGTTCCAGGTAGAAACAATATCTCTAGATAAATGGTTCTCAGATTCTGGTGTGCATATAGATCATCTGGGGGTGCTTGTTAAGAGCAAAGATTTCCGTATTCACCTCCAAGATATTCCATATTAGAAGCTCCAGAGTGAGACCCAGAAACTGGCATTTCTAGGTAAGTTCCCCAGGATACTCTAACACAGGTTACTGAGGTCCAGGAATCTGCATTTGACAAGTCCCCAAGGTTATTCAGATGCTGGAAAGCTGTCATATTCCTGCTATTGGAATTGGTAATAACTGCCCACTGGAAAGGCAGTTCCTGATACAGTTGGGAATAACCACGCGGATAGTCTGGTCAAGGGCTAAAGCAGGCTCGGAGGCACACTCGGGCACAGCTCCCCAGACACACACCCGTGACAGGCAGAGCTCAGCAATCACAGCTCAGTCCTCACTCTCTTGGATGGAGTCCCAGGGAGCTTCTTGACCCAGCACTGCAGACAGCCACCTCCCATCATTCAGAGACTAGAAGCCTATTTGCCATACTTCATCTACAGCCACAGGTCCGGGAATCTGCTTAGTTCAGACGCATAACACTGATTTGGCAAATCTTGGCAAGAAAGAGATTTCTCCAGCATGCTCGGAGAAAGCACTGAGCAGAGCTATTCTCTATTCCATCATTGAATGGGGATGATGGGATGGGAGGGGGGATGGGACCCAGGGGGGCGGGAGGGGCACTTGACCAGCACTTAGCCCTGGGAACCTGTGGTCTGATTCAAAGGTTGGAACACTTCAGTGAGGGGCTTGGAGCAGAGGCACATGCTTCCCCCTTGATGAGGAGCGGGGTTTATGAGGTAGCCCCGGGGGTGGGCCTTTGTTTAGCACTGTCTGCTTCTTCACCCGTGCTTTCAGGAAACTTGCCAGGAGCCCCTTGGAGTTTCCAGCCATTGTCTGGGCCCCTCTTGCCCTCTTTATATGGGATGGTTTATGTCTGCTCCTCAGCCCTGGGAGGGAGCCTCCAACAAGAGCTGCTCAGCAGCTGTCGGGGCCTTTCTGTTTTAAGCTGGGACACTATTGTCTCTCTCTTTATTTCCCATAAGGAGCCGTGACCCAGGTGGCTACAGAACCGCGGCTCAGCGCGGAACAGGGCAAAGAGCAAACAGAGCCGTCACACAGCATGAGGAGCAGGTGAGGGGACTGCCGCCCCATCATTAGTACCGGCAACAAAGCCGGGGCCTCGCGCCGTTGTGCTCGCACAGCGCCTCCTGCAAGTTCACCTCCGCCGCTTGGCGCTGACCTCCCCGAGGGTGGGTGTGGCCTCCCCCGCAGGGCCTCCCGCCCTCAGACTCAGACACATTTCCCCGCACGTTGCGGGGGGGAGGGGGGGGCTCGGTTTTTACCCAAGCTTCGGATCAGACGAACCCTTGGAGGCCGGGCTTGACGGGTCGTCGGCTTGAACCCCCCGGAAAACTAACCCCAAACCTTCCTCCCCTCGGCTGCTCATCTTCAACTGAGCTGTTTCTAAGGCAATTGTAACTAGATGATACCCCCCACCCAGACGCGCCCGCGCGCGCACACACACACTTAATCATGTTCCTTGTTGACAATAAAAGAATTAGGAAATAGAGATATGGAAAAAAAAATCTCCTTACACCCAAAGATAACAATTGTTATTCTGCAATCTTCCTTGTAGACTCTTCTTTCTCTCTGCGTGTGTGTGTGCGTGTGTGTAATACCACTGACATTTTGCGTGGGATAATTCTTTGTTGTGGGCCCTATGCTGTGCATTTTAGGATGTTTAGCAGCAGCCCTGGCCTCTACATTTGTGATAACCAAACATATCCCCAGACATTGCCAAATGTCCCCTGAGGCGCATATCACCCTCAGTTTAAAATCACTTGTTACACACACACACACACGCACAATGCTGAAATGATCCCACACACCCTGAGTTAGAAGTTGCTTTTTAAATTGAAGATGTCACGCACCTCTAGGCGCCTCACAGCTGTGGGATGCTGACGAAATTATCCCACCTCCCTGGACCTCCATTTCTTCATCTGTAGAATGGGGATGCACTGTGCGAATGAGTTACCAGAACCAGCACCTGTGCCCGTCACTCAGAAGGCCCTCAACCCAGCACAGCTGTAGGTAAAATCCTTGTTATGTTCACGATGTCCTGGTTTTTAAATGACTTTTAGTGCCCGTCCTTCACATGGAGACACCATACATTATTAAATTTGTCCCTCTTGGTGGACTTCTAGGTGGTTTCCTAATTTCCAGGATCATAAATGACCCTGCCATTAATATAATCATAGTTTCTCCTGAGGTCTTGGGAAACCAATGAAAGAGAATACGTTAACCCATCTGTCCTAACCAGGAACCTGTGGAGCAAAAGACAAATCATTTTTTTTCATGGCCTGGTTTTAGAAACATTTCTAAATGTTAGGCCCCACCCACCATGCCCCATCAGCGCCTGCCAGGCATTAGCTTATCTGGTCCCTAGTCAAGGTGCTAACTCCAGGCTCCTAGGCTAAATCCAGGATATTTTTTTCCTGCTTTTATGTCAAGCCTACCCTCTTCTTCCTACCTTGAGATACCCCAGGGTTGTATTCAAACACTTGTGAGATTCCTCTTCTATTCTTTTTTTTTTTTTTAAGATTTTATCTATTTATTTATCTGAGAGAGAGAGAGAGAGCATGAGCAGGTGGAGGGGCAGAGGGAGAAGGAGAGAAACCCAAGCAGACTCCATGCTGAGCGTAGAGCCCAACGCGGGGCTCGATCCCACAACCCTGAGATAGAGGCCTGAGCCTGATACGTTTGGTTATCAGAGGCACAATCGACTGAGCCAGCCAGGCGCCCCTATTCTTTTCTAGTTGTTTTTAAGTTATGGGTGTGCAATATTTCGATGTATACAATGTGTGTGGGTGTGTGATAAAACATATTTGCACAGTTTACAGAGGAACAGTAAAATGAATACCCCTGTATCTATCACCCAGGCCAAGAAACAGTACATTCGATTTCCAGAAGCACCCCCACACATGCCTGTCTTTCCTGCAGGGAGCTTTCCTGAGGACGGTGGAGCAGAAGGGGCGGGTCCACTGGGAATAGTGGAGTCAGCAAACCAGATCCCACCCCGAATTCCATTCTGCCCCTGCTTGCCCTTTGAGGTTCTGAGGCCTTGGGCACATTACATAACTGTGAGAGCTTCAGTTTCTTGTCTTTGAAGTGGAAGATGGTTATGTAGATTAAATGAGATGCTTCTTTTGATAAACCCCTGAGTCTGGTGTCTGGCAGGGGTGCGCCAGGCGCCAAAGCACAGAAGCTGTTGTTTTTATTATGGTGAGAGATTCTGAACAGGGAATTCAGAAACAGGCCAGCCCTTCGCCCTGTGATTCCAGGCAGGACAAGTCTTGGGCCCCAGCTTCCTCAGGTGGAAAGGAAAGAGGGCAGACTCACTAGAAACTCAAACGTCCTTTCTTTCCAGCTCCAGCCCTTTGTAATTCTACCAATTATTAAGCTAAGGAGAAGGGGCTATGACGAAGCAAGAACTTACTAGTACAAGGACTCAGCAAACAGTGTCCTTAGCTGGACCCTAGAAAAAGATAAAGTGGCCCAAGGTCAGTCGCATGGCCAGAGGGTGTCATCATCTGGTTAATAACGACAATATTTTAAGCACTTATCCTGGGGACCCTGTGGTAAAGGCTGCACATGGGTCATTTATTCCACTGAGGACAACACTATCTGACAGATTTATTCTTCGATGCCCATTTTACAGATGTGGAAACTGCAGCTGAGAAAGCTTGTACGGATTGTCCACAGTTATGCACCGCATGACTTTTTGATGGGCAAGCCTGTGCCCTAACCAGCCTACCTCGGATCCCTACATCACGTAGAGATCTTGTTACAACGCAGATTGCGATTCTACAAGTCTGGGGTGGGGCTCGACACTCCGCGTTTCTAACACACTCCCAGCAGCACTCCTGCTATTGCTCTTCTCACCATCTTTTGATTAATGAGGCTAAACCTGCATGCCACCCTCCACCCCCGGAGCCAGATTTTATTTATTTATTTATTTATTTATTTATTTATTTATTTATTTATTTATTTATTTATTTAAGAGCGCGCATGTGAGGGGGTGCTGGGCAGAGAAAGAGGGAAAGAGAATCTTCATGCAGACTCCCTGCTGAGCAAGGAGTGGATGCCGGGCTCCATCTCACGCTCCCGAGATCATGACCTGAGCGGAAACCAAGAGTCAGACACTTAACCAAATGAGCACCCCCCCTTAACTGACTGAGCCACCCAGGCGCCCCTACAGTCATCTTTTTAAATGTTAAATATTTATTGTTTTAAACATTTACTATTTAAAATATTTATTATTTTAAAACATTTTAAAATCTTTATTATCTGTTCTCACACCCTCCATCTCTACCCTCCTCAGGACAGCACATAGTAGGTGTCAGTAAGTTTGCGATAACCAGCAGATTGACTATTGGGATGCATCTTTCATTTGAGGTTTGCTTCCCTACCGCCTCCCAGAGTATAAGAATTTTGAGGGCAAGGATTCTGCCTTGCTTCTCGAAGTCGACCTTAGAGGCGCTGTTAGTGCCCAAGAAACACATGACTCTGGTTAACATGGCCATTACATACGCGGGAACCATGGAGCTGATGACTGTGCGTGTGATCTTTTCGCGGCATCCCTGCGTCCTCCTCCCCAAGCCACTTCCTCTCTGCCTACACCCTTGTCCTCTGCAGCCTCTGGGGCTTCTGAGGGCTGTTGGGTTCCTCAGTGTTGGAGTTCAGATGGTGAGCATGCCTCTCCTTCGTAGGATGGAATTACCTTTCTGCAGTGGCTGAGATCGTGCGGTCTCTCCTCTCATGACCTTGGCTGTCATTCACGCATTAGCTATGAACTTGTCTGTGCTCTCGCTCCCCTGGGCTTCATTGCCCACCTTTCCTGAGGTCAACTGGCTTTCAGAGGTGAAGGGACTCTCTGTAGTGGAGGTCTGTCAGCGGCCGGCAAACAACACTAGGGGCTAGAGGCTCCGAAAGGAAGAGTCTAGAGGCCTGGGAAGGTCTTGCTGTGGATCCAGTGATAACATCTGTTTGCCCCCAGGTCTCTCTTCTTTTTGAATCCCTGGAGCCCTCCTCTTCTCTGTTCCAGACACAAATTCCTTCCAGTCCCAGGGAGAAGGACAACACGTCAGAAATCTCCCCACAATCGAAAACGGCAATAGGACTTTGCAAAATTCCAGCTCAGAGCGGCATTCAGTCCTCATTATTGCTCTAAATAGTGGTGATGATGCAGGGGGGAGGAGCCATTTATTTACACCCAAAGAGTGGCTATTTTTATCACATCCCAAGACAAGAAAAAGTAGGGCTCCACGAACTGCTCCTGACTGCTTCTGACAGACCAAAAGGGAAACGTTTCCTGTTGACTAGAAGTTTTGAGTTTCTCCCTCTGGCAATGTTTACTTTTCCAGACTTCTGTTGAAATCTCTGCTTTGTAGGGCTCCCTGCGGAGGACAGGGCCTGGCGACAGGAACTCACAGTTGCTTTTTGACCACACACCTGCATGAGGGTGCTAGGCCTCCAGCCCTCCACAGATTCCGATCAGGGGATGACATTGATTTGGGCTACGTTCACGGTGAGGGGGGGGGGCGGGGTTGTCTCTGCTTCATCCTCTTGGTTATAACCAGCAAGTGGGGGGGTGCGGGGGGCAGATTTACATAGAGGCCATCACAAGAAAGGCAGTCTTACAATCAAGGGTAGCCTCCAGAGGAAGAGCAAAACATTCTTTTCCCCAGCACATCATCCTCTTGGAACCCCTTCTCATTCTGGGCTCCCTGGATCCCCTTCCTCCCACAGCTCTCCGCTCCCAGTCCTACCAGGTGCCCCCACCACACCCGCCCCATCTCCCCCTCCCAGGGTCCTGGCTTCACACGGAAATAGTGGCTGCACCTCTGTCCTTTTGAGTCCTTGGAGGGAAAAAGCCGTAAGGAGAGACGTGCCTTTCTTTGATAAAACTGCGGGCTGTGTTACTCTGCCGGCGCGGACTCTGCAGTCTCCTTCCCTGGGAACTGTATCAGTGCAGGAGGGATCTGGGGAGACAGAACCCCCTTCTTCCCCGACGCAGCTGATGCCGCTTCTGCAATAGTCAATGCAACGGAGAGCTGAAGAGTCAGAAGTGGGGGAAGGGAGCAGGATGCAGCTGACCCGAGGAGCAGTGGGGAGGGACGGCCTTGGGTCCAACCAGCCCTGACGGGAGACAGGGGCAATGGTATGCAGCAGAATGGCTGTCGGAGGAGTATACAAACCAGCCAGGTTACGGTGGGAAACACTCTCAGATCTGCCGCGCTCCAAGGTGACAGAGTACATGACAACCACAGATGCCTTTGTAAGAACCATGGAGGCTACGGGCTATAGCCATTGCTGACCAGCTGGGCATTGGGTTAAGTCATTTAGTTTTAATTCCACAAGACTTTTTTTTTCTTTCTCTCTTTTTTTAAAGTATTTCATTTATTTGAGAGAGAGTGCACACAAGTTGGGGAGGGGCAGCAGGAGAAGCAGGCTCCCCGCCGAGCAGGGAGCCCGATGCGGGGCTCCATCCCAGGACCCTGAGATCATAACCTGAGCTGAAGGCAGATGCTTCACAAACTCAGCCACCCAGGCGACCCTAATTCCACAAGACTTTTAAGCCTTTGGTCTGTATTCCCTGCTCTTGGTGTCAACCTTCAAGCTCTAAAAGGCCTTCAGTCAATCCAGCCCTCACCTTCATGTGCGTGTGTCCTGTGAGCACCCCACTCTTACAAGGGCCCTGTCACTGGGTTTAGTGCTCTGCTGTGGCTGTTTGAAAACCCAAATAAGTTCTGAACAAGCAGCCTTATTTTCATTTTGTACTGGGCCCTGCAAATGATGCAACCAGTCCTGAAAACCATGGATAGCCACGGGATTTCCCTGACCTCGCTTTTCAGTGATGCTTTCTTTTCCTTCCTTAAAATTCCGGAAACCACGGGACCAAAAAAATTAGTAACTGGACCGACAGGTACAAGGGTGGTGGGCACAGAGAGAAGAATCGCCCCTGCCTGCTCCCAGGCTCTCTGGGAAAGGAGTCCGAGGAGCGAGGTCGGGGGCTGTGGTGGGACCAGCCATGCACCCTCAGCTATGTGACGTAGGATTCAGGGAGCCCTGCAAGGCCCCACCCTCTGGTGGCAATATTTGTCCCTCCGCCAGAAGCACATGACCAAAACTTCTCCACCTCTTACTGTTAGGGAATCCATTCTATTCTGTTCATTTGGCCTCAGTGTAATGGCTATTCACTGTGTCCACAGGGCACTGAGTCAGGGCCAGTGGGATGGTGTATACACAGTCCCATGGCTATAAAGGATAGTATTGGAACAAGTGGCAGAATTTGAGCATGAACTATATATGAGATAGTATTATTATACCTATGTTAAGTTTCTTGGGTGTGATCATGGAATTTCTGGTTACGAAGGAGAGTGCCCTTTTTTTCTGGTAGACACATGCTAAAGGAGTTGCAGGTGAAATTTCATGAAGTCTGAAACTTATTTGCAGATGTTCTAAAAAATATATATATATGTACATTATATGGAGTCATAAAAGGTATCAGATTTGTAAGAAAAAGGCATGTTTATTTAACAAATGTTTCCCACTAGGAGTCTAAACACATGTTTCTCCTGAATATATTATAAAATATAATACAAGTATAATATAATTATAATAAACAAAATAAAAGTATAATATAATTATACATTATATAATCATGGTATTTATAAAAATACAAACATATATATTGAGAAAGACTGAGAGAGAGGAAGAGGGCAAAGAAAAGATAAAGCAATTGTGGGAAAACGTTATTGACTGGTGAAGCTGGTTGAAAATGTTCAATTTTCCTTTGGTTTGCTATTTTTCTAAATGAAACGTTGGGAGGAGATGTGCGCTATCTCTCCTGGTGAGGTTATCATCATGGGGAGGCAGGACGTGGTCCATCTGTCTTACTTTGGGTTTCCCCCGAAGTAGATCCTGAGATAAAGCTTCAAGTGCAAGTTGTTCATTTGGGGGTGATCGTGGGGGAAGCAAGATGAGAGGAGGAAGCCAATAAAAAGAATGTTACCAAGCCAAACATTACTGGGGAACACTGGAGCTGTGCAGAACCTCCCAGAAGAGAGACAGGGTCTATCTACACTAGAGCAGTCCCAGATTGTGGGCTGCCCCATGGGTGTGGGCAGGGAAGGCTGCAGCACCCAAGAAAGCCTCCCCAGGAGTCAGCATTTGGGTTGGGCATGGCCACGCACGGGAGGGCCTACCTTCACCACCACCATCCATCCACCCACCCAGTCATTCAACCTCGGGGCCAGGCCCAGTGCTAGGTGCTGGGGAAAGAATCTTCATTAAGACAGATATAATCCCCACACCCACAGGGGGAATAAAAAGTGGGGAGACAAATAAAAACTGAGTCTACAGAAATTGACAACAGTGGGGAAATGACAATTCAGCCATTCATCAGTCCTCGAACTTTTACTAAGCACCTACCATGTGGTGGTCCTAATTCTTAACATGGGGATGAGGCAAAAATTATGAGCCCTCAAGCAACTCTTATATTTTTTGTTGTTGTTCTTAGGATTTTTTTTAGTATTAAGGAAAAAACGTCCTTACTGCTCCAGATGGGTGATGAGGCATTGAAATCCAGCTGCAGGGACACACAATGAGTGGGCCCATCATTTACATTTGGTCAGAGAAGCCCCTCTCCTCCCGTCCCCTCACCCTCCCTGCACCCAGGGTGCTACCTCAGCCTGTGAGCCTGACCCTGAGAATGTCCTTCAGTGAATGGCAGACTCCCAAAAGAAATGTGGCAGAAGGATGTACTCTGGCTCCATTCCTGAGACCCTGGCTTCTCGGGGTGGGGGGGGGGGTGGCACCTGCAGAGAGCCCTGATGGCCTCAGAGGAAGGAGGATACCCAGGTCCACCTGCAGAAATCACACCCCCCTCCATTTTTTTTTTTTAAAGATTTTATTTATTTATTTGACAGAGAGAGATGCAGCGAGAGAGGGAACACAAGCAGGGGGAGTGGGAGAGGGAGAATCAGGCTTCCCGCAGAGCAGGGAGCCCGATGCGGGGCTCGATCCCAGGACCCCGGGATCATGAACTGAGCTGAAGGCAGATGCTTAACGACTGAGCCACCCACGCACCCCCCGTCCCATTTCTGCCCAGCTACCTCTGGCACTCTGAAACGTTGCCCCCTTAGCATGTAAAAAAGGGGAGACATCACCACAATCTGGCTCAATGCCCTCCTAAACACCAAATGAATTATTTGTATGAGATTCATCATTTAACTGATGTTGGCAGAATGTTGTGTGATCTCAGCATCAAACGCTGGTCTTCTGTCATAGCATCTGTCCATCAGGAAACAAAGACAGATACGCTTGTGGCACACATTACAGACATCAAACCCTGGGCTTTGGGCTGTTATTAAACAACCACGACAACAACAACAAAGAGAGAGGAAGAAGGTATAACTTTGAGGATTGCAAACCTACTTATTCTGGGTTGGTTTTTTTTTCCCAACGTGATGTGGAGTGAATCCCTTGCCTTTGGTCATGCCTTCACTGCGTTCCTGTAATTTGGATTGGGGGCTGGGCGGGGGGGTGGTCTAGCAGGTTTTAAAAAGAATCTCAGGAAAAGCCATCCGTCTGGGTCAGGCAGTGGGGTCTGCTGGTGCCGGGCTGGGGGTGGGAGAAGCAGTGGTGGGAGGTCAGCTCAGCCCTACCCTTCACTGGACCGGCTCTATGCAGCCCACACCCAACATTGTTTTGGGCTCAATGATCTCCTTGAAGGTTCTTTTCCCTTCCTTTTGCAAACAATTTGCCTTGAGTCCTGTGGGCCCTGCATCTATCTGTGCAGGCTGGGCACCTCCTGTCAGGGTCACCCGGACGAAGCTGGGCCAGGACCAGTCACCGGGAGCTGGGTGTCAGCAGCAGCCCCCAGCTGGCCCTCACCTCCCCGTGACCTCTGCGTACAACAGTCTTGGGAGCCTCCTGAAATGCGTATCTGCTCCTGGGGGCTTCCCTGCCCAATGTCTGCAGCACTCCCTGTGCTCCTTGGGATGAAGCCCGTACTCCTTGGCACAGCCTCAAAGCTCCCCTTCCAACCCCCGTGCTCCAGCTCCCAGCCTCATCTCTCTCTTCCTCCACCTCTGCACTCAGGCAAACTCAACTCCCTGCTCTGCCCTGCACACACCGAGACACCTGCAAATGTCCTTCCCTCTCCAGGGAAAGGACTTCTCCCTTCCAGTCCCTCTTACCACCCTAGACCCCTCTTTCCATTGAACCCATTTTTCCTCTTCTTTCAAGACTTGGCTTAGGGACGCCTGGGTGGCTCAGTCATTTAGCGTCTGCCTTCGGCTCAGGTCATGATCCTGGGATCCTGGGATCGAGCCCCGCATCGGGCTCCCTGCTCCGCGGTAAGCCTGCTTCTCCCTCTCCCACGCCCTCTGCTTGTGTTCCCTCTCTCGCTGTCTCTCTATCTGTCAAATAAATAAATAAAATCTTTAAAAACAAACAAAAAAAAAGACTTGGCTTAGATGCCACTTTCTCCAGCTAGCCTTCCCTGAGCCCTTAGACTTGGGTGAGATGCTCCTCCCACCACTACCACGACCTGATCGCTGCCTGTTCCCGGGGCCACCCTCTACTTGACAGGCTCTCTGTCTTATTTTTAACTGGCACTGTTTCACAGAGCTCCTGGTGTGGGGCACAGGCTCGGTAAGTGTGTGCAGGATAAGTGTGTAAACAAACAAACGTTAGGCATTCAGTCTGCTGCTGAGACGGGGTTCTACACCAGAGCTGTGCGGAGTGTGCTCGGCCCACCGGTTACCAGTTTGCAACAAATTCAGTGTAGAAATGGAGAGTAAGTGTTCCAGAAACCTTTACAACAATTTAACTGAGCACTTTCATGCCTGCTCAATCGAATGGTAGAAATGCCGGGCTTGTATTTTGTATGCCTTTGTTATGTATAGTCATATATACCTTTTTTTCTCTTTTATGAAAGTATTGGTCTGCAGTGGATTAAAAATCTTAAAAAATGGTCCTTTATCCAGATATGTTGAGAAGCGCTGTTCTACACCTTTCCTAGGATGACAACATGGAAGCAGGGAAGGGGGCAGATAATCTGGGTGGGTGTGTGTGTGTGTGTGTGTGTGTGTGTGTATTGCTTGTGGGGTGGGGAAACAACAGGAAAGGGAAGGATTAGAAGCAAAACCTGCCTGAATATGAGTTTGCAGGGAATGCTTTCCCATATGATGCCCTCAAAGAAGCTTTCTCAGAATCCAACACCTCAGACAATTAACAGCTCATAGAACAGTCGGCTAAACCCTGAGCCCCCAAAGGAAAAATAAATTGCAGCTATTAAGATCATCCTATTTGCCTAACTGACCCAGACAGACCCATGTCAGGGGACCCACACCCTCCAAATGTGTCCCTCTCCCCCACCCCGGAGACATGATTTTTAAATTTGTTTCCTCACTTTCCCCAAATCTGGCTTCCATTAGAGAACTATTTCACGAATTAACCTCTGTGCCCTCACAAGTAAAGAATGCAGGAGATTGCCATCAACTATTTTCTCCTGGTTTGAACATGCCATGTGCATTTAAAAAGGGGCAGAGATTTCCAGGACAGAAGTGGTAGTGAAGGCATCATTTCGGTAACTGTTCTTTGAAAATCCGCATAAAGTTGTTGTAATGAGAGGTACCGCTTTGCTCCCCAAGTGGTCCCTCACGGTGCCATCCAGAGGCCAGCGTTTAATTGATGCTAAGGAATTTCATATTAAATCAGCCTCCAAGTGCTGAGCAAGTAGAAAAATGAGGTCCGCAGAGCCAAGAGGCTATGTGGTTGGGGGACCCAAGTAACGGATGAACTTTATCTGTGTTCGTGAGGAGAGATGGAATGAGTCACTGGTGGCCCCAGCACCACTGAGTTATCATTCTTCACACTTGTGAAGAAAAAGGTCAGAACGCAGGGTAGTGATCATACATTCAAGGCTCACATTCAGGCCCCCCAGAAATGCTTTTCTTGGCCGTGGCCTCCAGAATCAGACACATTGGGTTAAACTCATGTTAGTAGAAAAGTTCAGGGCCCAAGGTGTAATTTCAGAAACTCCGAACTGAGTTTCCAACTCAGGCATTTAGGTAAATGGATACAGACCACGGGCTTAGAATCAGAAGCAATCCCATTCCGACCGGCTGATGTTCCCAGTCCTAGATCCATACCTGTCTATGCCAATCTGGATGAGGCCATGAGACTCGATTTGACCAATGGGGCAGGAGCAAGTGTGACCCAGCTAAAGACCTGAAAAGTGCCTGTGACTTAGCACTTGCTCTCTTCTGCTGCTTTTTGGAACCCCGAGGCTAGCCCCATGTGAACAAGCCCAGGCTAGCCCACGGGAGGATATGAGGCCTTGGGGAGCAGAGAGGAACCATCCCAGCCCAAGGCCCTTCAAGACCAACTAGCCTGAGCACTGTCAGATATCTGAGTGAGGCCATGCTAGCCCCAGCAGAGAGTAGTCAGGGAGCCCAGACAAGACGAACCACCCAACTGACTCACGGAATCGTACAAAATAACAACTGTTTGTTGTTTTAAGCCAGTAAGGTACTTTGTTATGTAGCAACAGCTGACTGATACACACTCATGCATTCCTTCATTCATTTGTCCATTTGTTCAGTTAACAAATACTTGTTGAGTGTCTCCTATTGGGTCACTGTGCTAGGCACAAAGGTAAGTGAGCTTCGGCCATGAACCTTTTGAAACCAAGGATGTAGTTTATTTGTCTCTGTATCTTGGGCCTAATGTAGTCTGGCTTATAGGATGTACTCAAAAATTTTGTCTTATAAATACATGACTTGGAATAAATCCCACGGGGAGAATTATAGACCTCAAACTTTAAAAGCACATATTGCTTGACTCAGCAGTTCCACTTCTGAGAATTTAAGGAAATATTTTCCAACATATGCAAAAATGTAATTACAAAAATGTTCTATAATAGCCTTGTTTACAGTAACTTCATTTGATTTTGTTGAAAACACATTGGTTGCAATTGTGGTTTCATCTCTGACAATTTGATTGGAAAGAATATTACCAACCATGGGTATGAATAATTTTGATTCACAGTAAGGTGCCTTTATGACCTTTTCGTATCTTTAGACACAAAATATTTATCTATTTTTCAGAAATATTAGGGTTTTATTTTTTTTCTACTTTTAAAAATTTCGAATTCCCTTTCAGCCAATTAATCATGCTTCCGGGCTGCTAATAAGATGAAGCAGAAAACAAGTTAGTTAAATGGCTACACAAGCATGAAGTGAATGTTTATCATTATATGTAATATGCTAGAGATATGGTAGATATCTGTTTACATCAAAAGATGGTCAGGGTTCTCCAGAGAAACAGAAGAGGGGGAAAAGAGAGTTTTAAGGAACTGGCTCACGTGAATTGTGGGGGCTGCCAAGCCTGAAATTTGTAGGGCAGGCTGAGAACTGAGGCAAGACTTCTATATTACAGGGTCAAGGCAGAATTCCTTCTTCTTCAGGAAATCCCAGTTTTTGCTCTTAAGCCTTTCAACTGATTGGATAAGGCCCACCCAAATTATCATGGATAATCTCCTTAAAGTCAACTCCTTGTAGATAAGAATCACAGCTACAAAATACCTTCACAGGAGCACGTAGACTAGTGTTTGACCAAACACCGGGGCTTCATAGCCTAACCAAGTTAACATATCAAAGGTAATCATCACTGTCATGGTGTAAGTTGAAAAATAAAAATCAAGTTACAAAATAGAATAATTTAGGGCTATTTTTAAAGATAAAAATAATAACATTTATGTACAGAAAGGAAATCAGGAAAGATACACAAATATGTTAACAATGGTTGTCTTGGGGAGGCTTGGATAGTTGTTGGTCTCTCTCTTTTCTCCTTGTCTGGTTTTTTTGTTTTGCCTGTAAAGAGAAGTTTCTGCTATTGAAGGACAACAAATACACAAAAGAAACACTGAATTAACAAATCTTGCCAATGCCTTTTAGCCCAAGCCCACCAGGAATACACCTGTCATTGAAGAAGCTGGGTTTACCGTTGCGGTGAGGAAAAACGCACACCATGCATGTTAGAAAGAACCTAGTGTAGGATCTGGGCTTCAGATGGGTAATTTGGGGAAAGGTGAAGGAAGCAAGGTCACTCAGAGAGCAGGGGCAATTCTACGATTGGGCATAACCATAAATCCTATCTATATGGAAGGTGGACTAAAGCTGTAATGGATAAAGCATCAGCAGTCACTCCTGTCGGCTGAGAGAGGGGGCTGTTCGGCATTTTGTGGGTTGCACAGTGACCATGTTTTCTGGTTGACTTTATTACGGCCACAGAGTGACCTTATCTGATGTTGGTGTTCTGTGATATTGGGTCTGTCCAAAAGGAGAACAATATAGCCTAGCTGTGAATGTTCCCGGATGTCAGAAGTAGCTTTTTTCTTTTCTCAACCCAGATAGGGAAGAGAGTAGGAGCTTTATTTGCACTTCAAAAAAAAGACCAGCTTTATTTTTAGCAACTGATTCTTTCTCTGTTTGTTTAACCATGTTTTCCTGAAAGTTTTTATTTAGCAAAGTGAACAAAGGCTAATTTTTCGATCACTGGTGCACAATCATAAACTTTGAGGGCTCTATGCAAGGCATGCAATGACGAACACTTAAATTGTTTCCAGCATGCAGGTGATGGTAGCTTATGTTGTTTCCTTCTTAATCTGATCCCAAACAGAGCATCCCTGATTGGAAATGTGGAGACATTTAAAAGTAGAAAAGTATGAAACAAACAAAAAGTACAGAGAGGAATTGCTGAGAGATGCATAAAAAGCTGCAAAATCATTCCAGGCAAAATTTCCCCTTGGCACACAAAAATCTGTTCTTTGCATAAACAGAATGACTAAAACTTTTCATTATCAATGAATTCAACATCCCAACCACACTGGCAGCTTAAAGAATTTACTTTTGGCCAAATTGCTTCTGACCAAATTGTCTACTCTGATGTGTAACGAGAAAATATCTGAGATAACCTGAAACGTCCGACAAGAAGGTTAGTGAAGAAAGCTACATAAATCATGGCTCATCAGAATGAGTGCGACATGTGCATTTAAAGCAGCGTAAATGCACATTGATCTTGAAAGGAGGAAATGAATCCTTGTAAACATTAAGGAAAGAGTTACAGGTACAAGTAAGCCCAATTTAGTTGGCCATGCAGCCAACTCTAGGACTCTGACCAAAAGGGACAGATACTCTCTTCTCTTAAAAATCACTCATGTTACTACTGTTTATTCAGTTCATCAAACCTAATACTTCCTATTAGGCTGGCTATTTCAGAACATAAGTATCAAGTGGGAAGCAAATCCACTTCAGGCCAAAAGGGTAAGGGTGAGTCCAAGGATATACCACCCAGTCAAGTCTCCAGGAAGAAGAGGCTGAAGCATCAACTCATGTCAACCCCCGAACGAAGCGCTTTCTCCCTGAGAGAGATTTTACTCTTTAAGTAAACCATGTGGCCCGCCTCCTCCTGGACTTTGGTTTCAAAGAATTGTTTTGAAGAGCTTTATTGAGGTATAACTGACATACGATAAACCGCACGTCTGGTGAGTTTTGATACCTTGGTATACCTGTGTAACTATAACTACTGCCAAGATAAGCAACGTATCCATTCCCTCCAGAAGTTTCCTCATGCCCTCTTATTCTCTCCTTTCCATCCTTTCAGGCAACCACCTCTGCTTTCTGTCAGTTTGCTTTCTTGAGAATCTTACACTGTTGTCAACGTCAGCAATTCATTCCTTTTGATTGCTGAGTAGTATTCCATTGCAGGGTTGTATCACATTTTATTCATGTACGCACCGGTTGATGGACACTTGAATTATTTCCAGTTTGGGCCTATTAGAAGCAAAGCTGCTAGGGGCACCTGGGTGGCTCAGTCTGTTGAGCATCTGACTCTTGGTTTCGGCTCAGGTCATGATCTCAGGGTCATGAGATCGAGCCCTGCGTCGGGCTCTGTGCTTAGCTGGATGTCTGCTTGAGATTCTCTCTTCCTCTTCCTCTGCCCCTACTCTCTCTCTCTCAAATAAATAAATAATAATAAAAAGCAGCAAAGCTGCTATGAACATTCACATACAGGTCTCTGTATGGACATACGCTATCCTTTCTCATGGGTGAACATCTAGAAGTGGAATGGCCTGATCACGTGGTAAGTGTGTTCAACCTCTAAGAAACTGTCACGGGGCGCCTAGGTGGCTCAGTCGGTTAAGCATCTGCCTTTGGCTCAGGTCATGATCCCAGGGTTCTGGGATCAGGTCCCACTTCTGGCTCCTTGCTTGGTGGGGAGCCTGCTTCTCCCTCCACCTGCCACTCCCCCTGCTTGTGTTCCCTCTCTCTCTCTCTGACAAATAAATAAATAAAATCTTGAAACAAAGAAAGAAAGAAAGGAAGAAAGAAAGAAAGAAAGAAAGAAAGAGCCAAACTGCAGCGTGTGAGGGTCTCAACTTCGTTTTAAACCCGGGGAGAAGTCCCTAGGAGGGCTGCCCTGGATGCAAGCATCTTGCAGAGCAGAGACGGTTAGAAACAGGGGGGAACCAGCAGGGCCCACAGGGAAGTGGGGAGGGCCCGTCTGATCCGAGAGCTGGTGAGCCCAGCCCGTGAGCGGCTGTAGAAGCAGAGGGGCACGAGAATTCTAAGGAGCGTCTCTGGCGATGCAATTTTGCTGGTGTCAATAGATATTTGTGGAATGAATAAATGAGGGTCAGGGGAGGCTGAACGGGAAGAGGCATGGGGCTCGGGGTCTGAGGACAGAAAGCAAAGAGCCCGTGAGAGAGGACTGGAAACGTGTTGGCAGGGCTGCCACCGACTGTCATTTTACAGAGTGCCCCGAATCGGGATGGCAGTGTCTCTTCAATGCTGGGACAAAGACAGCTCTAAGGCTTGCGTTCGCAATCCCGCCAAACAAATTGCTGTTTTTAAATCTCACGGTTAAAGAGGTATCTGATGTCTCTTGAGCACTGGCCAGTGGCTTTTCTGATGGGAATCCATGATGGGATGTAACACAAGCCAAGTAAAGAGGTGACTTGACAGGCTCCCTGCTCACAGCGCCCCCCCGCCCCACCCTTCCTGGCCCACCTTGCAGACCCTCTGCACCCTGCAGTCATTCTTCTCTGCCTCTCCCGTTAGTTGGCATCACTGGCTCTGGGGTCCTTGCTGGCTGGCTAGTGGCTCAGTCCCATAGCCTTTCTCGGGTCTGCTTCTCCTGGTCTTGGGGCCACATTGGGTCCTGCCCCCCAGCCCCTCCTGGCTTTCTCTCTTTCCAAGGCCTGCAGGCCCCTGTCCTCCTACCGAGCTCGACACCCACAAGGCCCTGGCCCTGGGAAGCTGCAATTCAGTCTCCGAAAAGGCCTCAGCCAGCCCCACACGGAGCTGGGGAGCTGCTGGTACAGACTTTCAGAGCCTCAGATTGGAGCAGAAGAGCCAGATCCTTACAGTCTCTGTAGATCAACCCCTGGATGGGGGCGGCCCCTGGCAGCAGGTGAGGGCTTGGGTGAACAGAGGGCATTCTGACAGCAATCCCAGCGGCGGGGAGAACCAAGCCTTCCCTAACAGGGTTGGGGGGGCGGGGGGATGTGGGTGGTACAGGACAGCTTTCACTGTACCTACCTTCTCTCCCACTCCTGCTTCCTGGTCATGGTTGACCCCTTACCCCTGGCCTCCATCTATGGCCTCCTGCTCTTCTCTGTTGCCAAGCTTCTTTTTGTTGTTGTTGTTGTTTAAGATTTTATTTATTCACTTGAGAGAGAGAGAGCAAGCAAGCACGAGGAATAGGGGGAGTGGCAGAGGGAGAGGGAGAAGCAGGGAGCAGGGAGCTCTATGAGGGACTTGATCCCAGGACCCTGGGATAATGACCTGGGCTGAAGGCAGATGCTTAACTGGCTGAGCCACCCAGGTGCTCCGCGGTCTCCTTTTTATAAATCACTACCGAGGAGAACCAACCAAGAACCTAGCTAACATTTATTGGGTGTTTGCTATCATAGATAGTAGGCACTGTGCTCACTACTGCCCATATATGATCTCATTTAAGTTCTCAGAAACTCAATGGTTCAGTGGTATTTAAACTTCATTTAATTGCTGAGGAAAATGCCAGAAGTCTTCCTAGAAGAATTGTTTCTGCCATGTCACCTCCTAGCTCAAACACCTCTCATGGATCCCACTTACCATCAAAATAAAAGCCCAGTGGCCTAAGTCAGCATCCAGCCCTGTACTATTTGTCCTGAGTCTCCTTTTTCACAATGCTTCCTTCTTCACTCCTGCCAGACAGCTCCCTTTGCTAGTACCTTAACCTGACCTGCTCCAGCCTGCTTCTAGACTCGCTCGGTTTAGCTGCCTGACTGTGCCTATCCATTCATTCTTCATTTCTTAACTTACTCATCTGCTCATTTACTACAGACCTAATATATATATACATATATACATACATACACATATATGTGAGTCTGTGTGTTAGGTGCAGGGGACAGAGTGCCGACCAGACCTGGCCTGTCTGCTCCCTTTGGAGCCTTAGACTCTAACAAGAAACACGGACATTATTCAAATATTTGCCCAAACTTTTCCCAGGACTAAGAGGGAGGCTCAAGGTGTGTTGAGAGCTTAAAAAACATCCAATAGAGCAGTACTAAGCACCCTCCAGGAGCTGGCCACTCTCGCAAGGCCATGGCTATGACTGCTTATATCAACTGCCCTCTGTCTTCAGACCCCTCTTTCTTTGGGGGGCTCTACTTGAGCATTCCTGCCTTTTGAGTCCTCTGTGTCCTCCTCCAAGCATTCTTACTATAAAGCACCGTCTCTCGCAGATCCGTTGTAAGAGGCTTGTTAATAATAGTTATTTATCTGAGGGCTCAGTGTGTGTCAGGTTCTCCATACGCACCAGCGCTGCTTACTAATTACAACAACCCCCACGATAACCCTGCTTCTTCTCATCATTGCCCCCACTGTTGCAGCCGATCCTGAGCAGGGACTCGGGTACAAGCAGTTTATTCATGAACTGAAAGAAATCGGGGCAGAGTGGTAGGGAAGGGAGTCAGTAAAAAGTCGTGGTATCGGGCGCCTGGGTGGCTCAGATGGTTAAGCATCTGCCTTCGGCTCAGGTCATGATCCCAGGGTCCTGGGATCGAGTCCCACATCGGGCTCCCAGCTCAGCGGGGAGCCTGCTTCTCCCTCTGACCCTCTCCCCTCTCATGCTGTTTCTCTCTCGCTCGCTCTCTAAAAAAAAATAAATAAAATCTTAAAAAAAAAAAAAAAAAAGTCGTGGTATCAAGCAAGTTAACTTCCTGGGAAGCTGGAGCTTAATCCCGCTGGGGAAATCCTGGGCAATGGTGTGGAATGCACACACCTCGGAGTCATGATACCCACGGGGGCAGGGAGTCAGGGGACTTACTCACCAGCTCCCATCAGACATGGGTTGGTTGAGAGCCTGGGTGTGAAGGCGGGGTCGGCATTAATTCCTGGGCACTTCTGGCCCCTGCGGAGCAGATGACCTGGGAGCGAGCAGCCAGAGAAAGCCCTCAGATGAAGAAACACAAGCACTGGAGTGCACTGAAGTGGGCTTATTGCTCCCATATTACAGATAAGGAAAGTGAGGCTTGGAGGATGCATGGCTAGGAACTGGCAGCGCCAAGACTTGCTGGAGTCTTTCTGGCTCTAAAGCAACGTACCATGCCCCTTGCGAGGCATTATCTTGTCTTACCCTTCAGTACCCCTTCCAGCCCTTTGCACAAGGCTAAGAACCCAGTGGAGATTCCCCAACTGCTTCCTGACTGATGAGCCTTAGTGACGAGGAGCTTATTAGAACCACAGAAGAACAAGCTCTTAAATGTGCCTCTTTCCTTCATAATGGCCAGTTTTACCTCCCGGTTTCTGAATCGGCTCATGGGCTTCTCAGATCCTTTTTTTTGTCCTATCACCTCTTCGACTCTGTCATCTGCAAACAGGGAAACTGAGGGACGCAACTGGGGATGGCTCCCTCTCAAGAAGTGGGAGCCAGACTGGAATTGCCCCTCCTGGCCTCCAACAAAATCTAAATGCCCCACCAACCCTTGTTTTTCCTCCATGAAATTCCCCTAACTCGATTAAAGAAAAAAAAAATCAATCAATTTACATGGTAACAGAAAAGGACAGGGTCATGTATAAAATATGCCCCCATCTGTACTGGAGGGCATGGCTTACACGCTTCAAGAGCACAGCCAAAGGCTCTGGGGATTTGTTTTTCTTTCCCTGACCCGAGGACTCTGATCTCTCACTTAACCTCTGACCTCTTCAATTCAGATAACCAGGGAACTGGCAGCTGGGGCTAGGCGCGCGGAATGCCACCCTGCTCCGCCCAGGCTCCGTCTGGCCTGAAAGCTGGAACAAAGGGAGGCAGCCCCCCCGCACCCCCCAGCACTTCAGAGAGCCCCCCCTTCCCAGGACAGCAACCAGCCCTGCAGGGACCCCCGCCTGTAACCACTCCCCCCACCCCAGGCCCCCCATCTGGCAGCACAGGGGGCCGCCTCATTACAGCTAATGCCATTTAGAGCCTGCTTTGTGCAGGAGGGAAAATAATAAACAACAAGAACCCCTGGCTTTGACTCCATTTTAAAAACTCAAGCTAAAACAGGCTTCACCCAAAGATCCATGACCTCCCCGCCACCGCATCGGCCTTTTTTTTTTTTTTTTTCCCTTTCTCAAGCTTCATTTAAAACAAGGCCAGAGCCTGGATTTTTACCAGCAGCTACTTAGAGGTGGGTAGGAGCCACTTGTTTGAAATTGAATCAGCCGTTTTTTATTAAACCATATATTTTCATTCTTGCCAGCGAAGCTGGGAGAGGACTTTCGAGGCTCTCTGGTGTACTCTCTCCGGCATATTTTCCCTGGCAGGAGTGCGGCCCCCCCAATGATCCCACTCCAATGCTGGACCCAACTCTGTAGCAACCCCAGAAACGATGCATTGGAAAGACCCCTCCCCCCCAAACTCACTTCTAAATCAGGGGCCCACTCCCCAGCCTCCAGTTTCCAGCTCTATGGCTGCTACCAGAGGGGACCTGCAGGTGACTTGGCAGCTCAGCAGGGACCCCCCCCCGCGGGCGTGACCCAGAGCTAGATGACGACTTCATCTCTGCTTTGGCAAGAGGCTGGCTGCTGCCTGCTAGACAATGAGACGTCTTAGTGACAGACAGTTCTTTGGAGTCCCCAGTTCCCGTATGCATGTGGTGGGCCTTATATGCCTTCTCCCAGCTTCCTAGAATAGTGCCTGGCACACAAGGACAGTGTGTCCGTAGGCGTCATTCGTATTCACAGCAACATTTACCAGGGGCCTCCTACTGTGTGCCAGGAACTGGAGACGAATAAATGAGACCTAGCCCCTACCTTCACAGAGATCCTGCTCTCAGAATGTGGTTTTCCTCGCAGCCAACACATTGGAATCACCAAGAGAGCTTTTAAGAAATGCTGATGCTGGGCCCCACCCCCAGTGATTCCAATTTAATTGGTCTGCATTCCTTCCAATGTTTGATCAGGGCTGAGCATCAGGGCTCCCCAGGGAAGGGCAGACGGCAAACAGCAATGCCCCCAGGATGAAGAGGGCCGGAGTGGGGGGGGGGGGGCTGTGCAGACAAGGGTCTAACTACTGGAGTGGGGCAAGCTCTCAGGAGGAACTGAGACCTACAAATACAAGTTAGTATGGGCCGGGGCAAGGCGTTAGGAAAAGAGAAAGGGGAAGGAGATTCTAGGAGACGGGAACAGCTCAGGTAAAGGCCCAGACTGACGATGAGCATTGCCAGTAGACTTTCCAGGAATTGCATGTGGCTGGAGTTTAGGGGGAGAGAAGCCACAGGGGATGGGGGAGACTAAGCTGGAAGGGTTGGTGCCCAGGGACTGGCAGGGTCCGTCATCCACCTAAGGGGTTTGAACTTGCCCAAGGTCAAGGGGGAGTTCAGAAGGGAAATTCTTAGCTTGGCATTTTGGAAAGTTCCGTGGCTATAGGATGGGTTGGAGGGCAGCCAGACTGGAATCCAGGTGAGAAATGACTGTGGCTGGAACTAGGGATGTACTGATCTGACTTAGGTAGGGCTCTCCCAGGAGCAGACCATGAGAGATGGCGTGGGAAGGTGTCAGAGTTGTCCCACCTAAGGACCAAAGAAGCTGGGGTGTTTGCCCACCAACTCCTGCCTGGCATTGGTCCGAGGCTGCTCCTCTGGGGGTTAACTCCCCAGCATTCTGGCTTGCCCCGCCCCTGCTCTCAAGAATGCTCTGGCCAAAGAAAGCTCACTGGCAAAGAGTGCCAGGCACGAGCTACAGGAAGCCCTCTGTGTATGTGAGAACAGCGAGTGCCAAGGGGATCCGTGCAGAACTGCCACAGAGCTGTGAGGATGTCTTTACCCAAGGACTTAGGGAGTGAAAGATTGAGGCCAATTACTCCTGGGGAGGCTGGTGAGTGTGGGATGATGGGTGGGGATGGTGAGGAGGAGGCAAAGGGAGCAAAGGGAGGAGGGCAACCTCACAGCTGCTGGTGGAGGGCATGAGCCATTAGAAGGGAAGCTTAAAACCCAGGGTAAGAGCAGCACAGCTGTGGGCAGGGGCCCACCAACACCCCTCTGAGTGTCCATGCAGGACAGGATCACGGAATTCTGGTTGTTGGAGCTTCTTGGACCCTTGGGTTTCCAGCGGGGAGGATTTTGCATTATTTGTAGCAGGCTCACAAAGAAGCTTAATGGGCTATTCTGAACCAGCTTTAATTCTGGGTTATTCCCCCAGCCCCAACCTCATGCCTTCTCTCTCCTCTCCCCATGATATCATCCCTGACATCATCCTTGGTCCATTTCTCTTCCCTGTCCAATTTCTCAAGCCCCATCAAATCAGCTGCTCTGTTTTTTATGAATTCATTCAGGGCAAGGAGAAGAAATCCACTCTAACTCAAGTCCAGGAGCCCAACTTATTGGAAGGAACTAAGGCTGGGGAAGGAACCAAGGGTAGGAAATGCAGTAAGGATCCCTGCTGGTTCAGAAGCAGGGACCATGAAGACCGACACCGCCCCCCCAGCACCACCCAAGAGGAGAGAGAAGGCTTTTCTCATTTTTCTCTGTGAAGCCCCATGGGCTCACATCTTAACCTCCCTCTGTCCATCTGTTCCATCTCTCTCTTGCTCTTATTCCTTTCTCCTCTCTCTCTGGGATTTCTGCTTAGGTGAGCACATGGTGACTCTGACCTGGCATCATTGGCTTTAGTTTAAGCCAATATAAATGGCCTTCAGTCTTTGTCTCAATTCCTAATTCTCAGGAGAGAGTAATCTGATTGGTAAATAATGGAATACCCAACTCAAGCTGGCTTTAGGACAAAACGAAATTTCTTGGCTCAAGTAACTTACAGGTAGGTGTAGTCTTCAGGCATAGTTGGATCCAAGGGCTCAAGCTCTTTCATTGGGAACTCTTGACTTTTAGCCCTATTTTGCTTTGTGTGGGTTTCATTCTCAGACAAGCTCCCTCTAAGTTTAGATCCTCCAGTTTGGCAGTCTCAGTAGAAAGAGGACTTCTTTCTGCCAGAAGTTCCAATCAAATTCCTAGGACTGACTCTTATGGAGCTGGCCAGGATCACAAACTCATCGCTAAACCAGTCACTCGGTCCAGCGGATGGTGGGCCAGACCTAGTACCATGTGAACTCTGGGACCAAATGGATTAAGAGTGGGAGACGGATGTTTCCCCAAAGGTAAATGAGGGGCTGGTATCAGAAGAAGGAAGTGTGGATATGAACAGGCAGAAGTTAAAAACCAACACGGCCATGGGGGTGATGCCATGCCTTCTGCCTACTCCTGAAAACTCTGAACAAGGCAGTTGCCTTATGATGACATGGGAACCAAAGCAGTCACCGAAACTTCCTGTCAATTTCATCTGAGCAATCTCTCTGAAATCTGTCTCTGCCTCTCCAAGCCCCGGGCACCAGCCAGTGCTGACCACCACCACATATGCACTGACATGGCCATTATCATTGTTAAAATACTGCGCTTTTGCTGTATCTGTTGGTAAGTATCCACTGACCTGAGTCCTCCCAACCCAGGCCACCCAGGCCCCTCTCCTGGAAGCCCCAGACTGCCGTTGTCTAGCCAATCAAGAGTTAATGCTGAGCACAGCAGGGGCACCAAGCCCTTGCTCCAGCCTCTTCCGATTGGCTGATCTCATAACCTACCAGCCGTCCCATTGCTCTGGGACCAACAGTTAAATATTTCATCCCGATTCTAGCAACAGTTTCCTATCTGTTCTCCCTCTTTCCACTCTGTCCCTCACACCCCATAGTCCATCCTTCACACAGATGCCAAAGAGCTTCCTAAACCCTGCGCTGAGCTTCTCACTGGCCTCCTCTCATTCTCCCAGGAGTCAAGTCCTAACTCCATACAGGTGTCAGCCCGTCCCTTGGGATCTGGTCGAAAAGGCCTTTTCCAGCCTCCTCCTCCACCCCAACCCCCCACCCAAAGTGCTTTCCCTCTGTGCGTGCTTCTCCATGCCCCTCTGCCCTCACTGGAAGGCATCTGATATACTTTACACAAGTATTTACAGTGATCCCACAACATGTCCCAAATGGACCTGGAGAAGGAGATGACAGTAGCAGGAAGCAGAGAGAAGCAGGAGAGGCAGATGCTCTGAAATGCAGACAGAGAAACTCAGCCATGGGAGCCGCTTGACCCCACTTGAGGAGTTCCCTGGAGGAAGATTCCTAAAGGATGAGTAGGAAGCAGGGGAATGAACTCAAGGAAGCTGCCCGATGCACTGTGATTCCCCAGAAATCAGTCTCAAGCACACCTCCCTCCCGTTTGCTGAGCACCTTCCAGCTGCCCGCTTGGGAAGCACTGACCCCTTCCATGCTTGATCTCACTTGGTCCTCAACTCCACCCTGTTCCAGGCTCATCATGAGGAGATGGCAGGATCAAAGAGGACTAAGAGGAATGACCTGGCTTTCCTACCAACCTGCAGGGGCAGCAGGTGGGTCCCCTCAGGGAGCCACTGGCCACAGGGAAGCTGCAGCTTATACACAGGTAAATACGGTAATTCTTTCTGCCTCCCAGCCGCAGGGGGATATGAATTGATTGTCAGAAGCTGTTGAAGGGCCTGTGATTGAGGAGATGATCTGAGATAAGCTGCTCCAGTGAAGTAAAGGCCAACAGCTGCCTGCTTCCACGTCAGCCGCTGTGCTTTTCTCAAAGGCTGCTCTGTGCTTCGGCACCCACCCCCACCCGCCCCAGCCCCGGGAGGCAGGGAGCAGAGCACTTTTGCACGCTTTGGGAGGAGGGAGACCCCATTTGGTGACAGATGAGATACTGAGGACTGAACCTGAGGGTGTAGGAAAGTGCAATAGGGGCTGAGTAGGTCAGTTTCCTTTTCTTCATAGGCGGGGTCTCATTATGAATCAGAATTTCCTGGGAATCTCAGCATTGGAAAGAAGGAGGGATCGGGGAGACTCAGCCCTGCCCCGAGCCAAAGCACGTGAATTTCCTAACTTCACGTGGAACATTTCACCCAGAATCAGTCCTTGCATCGGAAATGCCCATCCATCCATCCATCCATCCACCCACTTATTCATTCAACACATACAAAATGCGTAAAAGCTTGGGCTCTGGCAGTTGACAGATGCCTTCACTGGGTTTGGTCACTTACTAGCTATGACCTCAGACAATTCGCCCAACCTCTGTGAGACTCTGGATATTAATGCCAACCTCCCAAGACTCTTCGAGGACTACTGAGATCCTGCCCACCGGGGACTGAGCCCGGTGCCTGGCGTAAACAAGTGAGCAGTCACAGCAGTGTGCCAGGGAGTAAAGTAAGAGCTACAGGAATTTCAGAACAAAATCACAGAGCTCTTTGAGGAGCTCCCGGTTTAGGACACAAGTAACCATGCCCCAAGGAGAGGGCATTGATGTTCTAAGAGGCACGGAAGAACTGGCATGGCAAGAGATTTCTTCCCACTGAAAGAAGAAGGAAGACAAGGGGATTGGGAGTGACATTTGAGCTGAACCTCAAAGGATGGGTAAGGCGAAAGGGTCATTTTGGGAGGAGGGAACAGGGCAAACAAAGCCATATTCTTAGAACCTTGCTCTGCAAAGTAGGGTTGGGGACAAGCACCCTCTGGGAGCTTGTTTGAAATGCAGACTCTCAGGGCCACCCAGAACCACTGAATCAGAATCTGCATTTGAACAACCAGGAGGGGCAGGTGCACATGGATTTGAGGCGCTAAGGGCTGATGATCTCTGATCTCTGTGAAATGCCCTTCTGGCCGAGAAGGAAAGGAAGGAGGGATGACCTCCCTGCATGTTTGGGCTGATGACAAGGGCATCGTGCCAGGTCTTTGGCTGGGGCATGCTCCCAGAAACAGGAGTGTGGGGAGCAGAGCCCCAGAGGCACTGGAGGGTAGCTGTTTCAGGACAGGATATTCTCTGAAGCTGCCTTTGAGCCTGTTGGCTTAGGGGACGGGGGTGCAGTCTTGGCCATTCACCCACTCACTCTTTTATTCCACAGGCTTTTTGGAGGCACTTTTATGGGCCAGACGCCATGCCGAGTTCTGCCCTAGTGATGGTGTTAGCCCTCAGGCATGTCACCCCCTCTCTTGCCCCTCAGTTTCTGCATTTGTCAAGTCCAGATCATTGTGTCTTAGTACCTGAAGTCGCCTCCACTGCAAACATTTCTGTTCCCCCGCTCCCTTTCTCTCCAGGTACTTCCAGCTTTCCTCTCCCGCCCCTCCCCCACTACTCTTCACTCTGGTTGCCTTCCCTGCAGCAGGGAGAATCCCCATCCCTCTCTGTCTTAGACTGGGTTCCCAGAAGCAGACCATGAAAATGAAGATTCATGTGAAAGTGACTTATGAGGAAGTGGGGTGTGAGAACTGGGACTGGGGACAAAGAGGCTGCATCCCGCAAGGAGCAGCTCAGAGCTGTCCTTATTGGGACTGCCAGGGCCAGGGGGCAAGGTGGGCCAGAAGTCTCCAGGCACTTCCAGCTCTCTGAGGCACAGCCAAAGCTGGCTCCAGCAGCCTGAGGACGGCCCGCGAGTCCCATGGGGGCTCTGGGGCAGGCTGGGGGCCAGCGAGACCAGGGGACCTGGGGTACAGGAGAAGCGCAAAGAAATCCGGGTGTACGGATACGGATACCTCGCTGACTAGAACCACACTGCTCTCTAAATAGTTATAGGCTGGGCTGAACTGAGGTTCTTAGGGGATAATAACTATAATAATGTGAGGCTGAAACTTCTCCTTTATTGAGCACTTGCTTTGTGCCAAGCAGTGCCCTAGCCAGTAACTACACAGTACCTCATTTAATCGACGGGACAACTCTCTGGGGGCTTTTCAACTTTCCTAACTCCCACCCCCAGCCCACACAACACCACTATTTCTTTGATCTTTCCAATTGTAAACAAAACAATTAACATGTATGACGGCTGTAGAAGCTTACTAGAAACCAGAAGGGAGAAAAGGCTTCAGGCGAGCCAGAGCCCTTGAGAAATCTTCACCCCACCCACCCTACAGACCTCCACTCACTGCCAGGGTTTTGATAATTATCTGGAAGGCAGAAAGATCTGATTTCCCAAAAACTTGCACTCAGATTTTCCATTGGTCCTTTAATGGGCCTGGAAAATTCTGTGCAGCGTTGTAAATACACAAAATCACATAGACCAAATTTTATGGCGATTTAAGTCATTTTTCAAGGGTATTTTGGACTATACATGATTTCCAGCTGACTGTAGAATCCAGCCCTGTGTTACAGTGTAGATCCGTGGCACAGTATCTCATCACAAAGACAAGAGAGCCCAGGCACAGAGAAGGGACACAGACTGCTCAGGGTTACACAGCTCATCAGGGAGGTGGGAGAATTGTAAACTGGGGCCAAGTACGTACCATGACTGTGTTCCCGATGGCAGGGCCGCACTGTGCCTGATGCCGAGGAAAGAGGGGCACTCGTAACTTTCTGGAAACCGTGAGGGGCCTGATCACTCTGGACAGTGCTCTGAGCAGCCCTTGGCTCTGCCCCTCCTTGGCTCCAGAGAGAGGAGCTAATCCCCCATCCATCTTTCACCCAGCCTCCTGTGGTCCCTATTGGCAGCAGCTGCCTGACACTGTCTCTGAAAGATGCTTAAGACTCTGCCAACCCAGTGTTTAATGCATGCAAAGCCTTTTCCAAAGAAGTCACTTAAAAAGATTACAGAGGACAGGATTGCCCCTCCCGCCTTCAGCTTAGGGAAACTTTGCAGCTGGCCTGGAGCTAAGCTAAGGAAGCAGAGTCTTTAGCAGCCTGAAAATAAAGTGAGCCTTCATTTGAGAAATCACTCAGAATACCAGCTGCAAGGGCTCGGTTCATTGATTCATTCACCAACTATTTGCTGCACATCTCCCGAGTGTGCACACTGCGCCGAGCCCTGAGGATAGACTACGGACACGGCCCCTGCCCTCCTGCAACTTACGCTCTAGGGGAAAGTGCCCACTCTGTCAGGAATCCCAGCTTTCCCGGGTGTTTCCCCAACTCTCCCCTGGAGAACAGCTCAGATGCCTCTTCACTCCCCCAGACTTAGGGGAAGCACACAAGGTTTGGTCAGGCCTTGGGGAAGGCCCCCCTCTTCCTATCTGGATGGAAGAAGCGGGGAGAAGAGGGGAAGGAATACAATGTGCATGCAGAGAAAGAGGGAAGAAAGGCAACAGTTGTGTGTGAGAGAGGAAGGGAAGGAAGAGAGAAAGGCTCAGGATGATGGCTCTCATGGCCAACTTCCTGATGGAGGCTGAGCATGGGGCTGAAAAGGACTGGCTGCCCTCTCCCTTCTGCCAAATCACTCCAGGTACCAAATGCACCAAGAAAGGAAGAGAGGGTTGATGGACAGGAGGAGATTGGGAAGAAACATAACCTAACCTTGCAGCTACATTCCCCAAGGTCACTAGTCCACCCAGATTTTTTTTTTTTTTAATGTGATACAATTAACAGTCCTGGCCACACACACCGTGAGGTGCCCTAGGCCAGGGGTTAGGAACCTCCAGCCTGTGGGATGAATCTCACCTGCTGCCTGATTTTGTAAATAAAGTTTTATTGGGACATAGCCATGCTCAGCTGTGTATCATCTACAGCCATTTTCGCGCCGCAGTGGCAGGGTTGATTAGTCGTGACAGAGACCATGTGGTCCGCAAAGCCTGAAATATTTACTAGCTGGCTGTTTACAGAAAAAGTTTGCCAACCCCTGGGTGTTATTTCTAGGATCTCCAGCCTTCAAAGTTCTAAAATTGCTTATCAATTCTTCAGCACTTCCTTTAAATTCACTCATCAAATATTTATTAAAGCCTACAGTATGAGAATATTCTCTTTTGGTTGCAAGTGATGGAAAATTCAGTTCAGGTGGGCTTAAGGCTAACAGGGGGGAGAGGATTATTATCTCCTGTAGCTGGAAAGTCCAAGGATTGTAACATAGCTTCTGAGTCCAGAAGCTTAAACAATAGCGTGCCGTGGTGGCTAGAAGCGACTTGCTTCTAAACAGTGGAACACGGCAAAGGCGATAGGATGTCACTTCCATGATTAGGTTACAAGAGACTCTACCCTCTGTCCTGCTAATAGACTCTACTGCCTTTTCCCCTTGCACACTTTGATGACGCAAGCAGCCCTGTTGGAGAGACTATTTCCTTCTTCGTGTGGCAAGAAACCGAGGGCAGCCTCTGGCCGACAGTCAGCAAGGAACTGAGTCCCTCACCAAACAGCCCTCAAGGGAACGGAGTTCTGCCAACAGCCATGTGAGCTTGGAAGCACAGCCTGCCCCAGTGGAACCTTCCATTGACCCCAGCTCTGGCTGACACCTTGCCTGCAGCCTGGTGAAAGAGCATGAGGCAAAGGACCCAGGGAGAACACGCCCAGATCCCTGACCTGTTGAAACTCTATGATAACAACGGTGTGTTGTTTTGGGCCAAGTTTGTGGTGGTTTGTTACACAGCAACAGATAGCAAATGCATTCCCTAATCTCCGAGAGAAGCTGCGAAGGTAGTTTTTAGTGTGGCATATTGCCATTACCAACTGGATTGCGGTTGTCTATAAAGGAAGAGGAGAATGCATATTTTTGGCCAAGTAGCGTTGTCTCCTAGAAGCCATGGAAGTATTCCTGAGAGGAGAAGCTGAAGTCTTGGGTCAGGACCGTGGCAGCAGGAATGACAGGTAGTGAATGGATTCCTGACCCCGTAGTTCTTTTAGAACCGGCTTCCTTTTCCTCAGTAACAATTGCTTATTACCAGTTGGCAAGGTCCCCTCAGCCCCTCAGACGTGACCTGGTTCCCACACAGAGCTCCTGAACAGGAGCTCAAATCAGAAACACAGGTGTAGCAGGAAAACAGACTGCGGACACAACCTGCTGCCTCGTTCAAAAAATCCCACATTTCCTCTTTTCCCACCCTATCGATCCCATTTCTTATAGGATCTGGTGGCAAAGTGACGTCTATTTCCTGGACAGTGCTGAATGTCTGTGATTCCAGATGCCGAAATAAAACTTAGCCTGGAAGACACCTGCAGGAATGGAAAGAAACCCAGCTCCCTTTAAACAGCACAGATCTGGAGGGCTAGACACGAACTTTACGGTTAAAAATCCGGCTAGCCCAACCCTTCTGAGTCTTCACTTGGGGAGTTTGGAAAATGCATAATTTTAAGTGAGGCTGAATTTATGAGCATTGTAGTTATAGCAACAGACACTTCAGCTTCTGGGAGGCAGGTCCATGAGACTGTTATGTAACCGTCAACTTCGCGGTAAAAAAAATGCAGGAACACCGAGGCTGCTAAAAAATATATAATAGGACCCAGAGAAAAGGGATATGGCAGGCCAGAGGGAGTAAAATGAGGGCTGGAAAGGCCTTTTCAGAGAAGAACAGGATGAATCTTTTTGTGAAGGTGCAGGAGCTTCATTTCGTGGGCTGCCTGCTGCCAGCTCAGGGAGGTAGGAAGAAACGCATCAGACAAAAGAGCAGATAAAACTAAGGATGCAGCCCTCGGGGGCCTGCCAAGCTGAGGCTTAGGAAACAACAGAAAACACATGGATGGTGGAGGGAGGCGCTATCTTGGATCTGCCCACCAGAGCAGGCCAGAAGGAAGGCACGGGCCATTCTCAGGGTGCTCTCCGCCCTGCAGCTGCTGTGCTGGCCTCTGGTTTCCCTGATTCTGAGGTGGTCCCTCTTCCTTGGGGGAAAGTCAAGGATTAGTGTCCCCCAAACTTCAGAAATCACCGCTCCCTGCCATACGAGCCTTGTCTCCACACTGACACGGGATTGGAATTTCGCAGTGTTGTTAGCATGGACAGAACAGCCTTTAAAATGAGGCAAGAGGGTCGTGCCCTGGCCCCTGTGTTAAAGGGCAGCCCCTGGCCTCCTGCCTCCCTCCACAGAGTCCCCGGGAATGAGGGGATGTGCCCATCTGGGTCCCGTGCCCTGCTCCTTCTAGTCCCCACTCTGGGTACCTGGGATTCCAAACTGTCCTGCCCAGTGGCCCTGACCCTATTTCCAGGATGTGAGCACATGCCTTCCCTTCTTTCTTTTTTGGGAGACTAAACCTGCCAGCCAACATGGACACTCCAAGCCTGAGTCGATTACGGTGCAGCTGGGAGTGTCCATAAGCAAAAAAGGGCGTGAGCGAGGCTCTTCACCACCTAGGATGGGGCCAGGGGTGAAACAAGATGAGTGGGCAGGCGCTAGGGAGTGGTTCTCCCCAGATTCCATATTCTGGCATGGAACGCCAAGGATCCCGAGAAATCTAAATTCGGTCCTGGTGCTTCAGGGATCAGGAAGGTATTATCTGTCAAGGTTGGAGGGTAGCATGGATTTTACATAACATTTTGCTAGCGAGGTTTAGAATTTAGAATGCTCAGAGATAATGGATGCGGGCCCCCATGTGTACTCTTGCTCCAGGATCCACAATATGAGGGACCGAGCCTGAACACCGAGCTTGAGGTTCTGTTCTCTTCTGCTCCTCTCAGAGGCCATCATCCGGGCAGAGGGAAGGGCCGTTGGAAGTGTCAATCCCTTTCCCACTGTGAGGCCAGACCCGGAAGGGCATTTTTGCCAAGTATAAAAAAACAAAAAACCCACTGGCCCCTTAGCTGGAGTGCAGCGGGGCAGCGTCTTCCCAGCCATCCCCCACTGCACCAGACACACAACGGCTCCAGAGTCATTTGCTTGCTTCTGACACGTGCCCTGTGCCCTTTCCTCCACTGACATCAGCCAGGGGCCCAGGCTCTCGAAAAGGAGTTCCCCACACAACCCCCGCCCCCGGCCTTCCCCGAGCTGGCCCACGCAGCTGATGCAAAAAGCAGCCTCTTGTCTCGGCCTAGACCCTATCAGGAAAAATCAATAGCAATTTGGCCCCCGGCCAGCCTCCCATTACTCTGGAGAAGCCAGTCTTATTTGCCATTCACCAAATGAAGGCAGAGGGTAGGAGCCTTCAGACGGGAGGCAGCCCCAAATCCTTTTCCTGGGTGATCCTGGCAGGGCCTGATTTACAACTTGGGGAGCTGCTCGGGCCTCAGGAGTCCCCGATGGGCTGTGTCTCCAGCCCAAGGTAGGGATAACCTAGCGGCAGCGGTGTGTGTTCAGCTGTTAGTGGGCACAGCCATGGCCCCGGCTTGAGCCGCAGCCCCGTCTGAGTTCGCTTGGTAAATTGATGGGATGGGCCTCGGGAAGTCTATTTGCTCGTGAGCTCTGAGAGCCTCTGGGAGATGACCCACCCGAAGGGACAACAGAGCTGGGAGCCTTAAGTCTGGCCCCAGAACAAAGCTTTGATTGTTCAGAAGGGCATGGAGACCAGGAGGTCTTGTAGGTTTCATATTCCAGCCCAGTGTCCCATGGGCTTGGGTCAGTCCTGGGACAGAAGGGAGGAGGGGGCAGAGGCTGTTGGGGTAAGGCCTTTCAGAGGGGAAAGTATTTTTAAGGCTCCTCTCTCATACCTGCTTCCCCCGGCAGACACAAATGAAGAACATGTAGTTAGTGCTAATGCTGTGTCGGGCACTCAACTGAGAATGCCGTCGCATTTGCTCATTTAACTTTTACAACTACAACCTCACGAAATAGGACTTCTTTCATCAACTACATTTTACAGAGGAGGAAACCAAGGCACAAAGAGTGTCACCCAGATAGTAGAAAGGTCAAACCAGGGCTTGAACCTGGGCAGTCTGGCTACAGCCTCTGGCCCTTAGCCACGGAGCCATACAGATCTGACTGGTCAGCTGTTGGATCAAGTTTACAGTCCGGTGGGTTTACAAGAGGTCATTAAAAGAGCAGGACATGATTGTAATTCCTATCTTTGTTTCCTTTCATGCAGCAAGGATGCAAAAAATATCAGACTTGGGGGGCGCCTGGGTGGCTTAGTCAGTGAAGCGGCTGGCTCTTGATTTCTGCTCAAGTCATGATCTCAGGGTCCTGGGATCGAGCCCCGTGTTGGGCTCCACGCTCAGCAGGGAGTCTGCTTGAGGATTCTCTCTCTCTCCCTTTCCCCTCTGCCCCTTCCCACTTCCTCTCTCTAAAATAAATAAATAAATCTTTTAAAAAAATCTATCAGACTTGGGTACCAGCAGGTAGTGGGGGGAATTAAAAGGGGCAGAAACCACTAGTTCTGGTTTGAAACCCGAACAGTTTGTCCCCCTCTCCATTCATGTCCGCCAAAACCTCAGACTCTCAAGTTATTTGAAAACAGGATCTTTGTAGGTGTAATTAGTTAACGTGAGCTCATACTGGATTGGGGTGGGCCTCTTGTAAGAGAGGAGAGGACACTTAGAGGTACTCACAGGCGAGAAGACCAAGGGGATGGGAGTGGTGCCGCTATAAGCCAAGGAATGCCGAGGACTACTGGAAAGTCCAGAAGCTAGGAAGAGACAAGGAGGCAGGGAAGGATCGTCCCTAGAGCCTTCAGAGGAGGGGTGGCCTTGCTCACACCTTGATTTCATATTCCTATGAAGTCTCCAGGACTTAGATAGAACAAATTTCTGTTGTTTTAAGCCACTTAGTGTGTGGTCTTTTTTTGTTTGTTTGTTTGTTTTGTTTTGTTTTTATAGCAGCCCTAAGAAACTCATACACCAGTTTAGAAAAAAGGTGTTCCACATGATCCTGGAACACATGAGCTGCTAGAGTTGTCTGTGTTATAGTTTGGGACGCCAGCCCCAGCTACCAAAAAGTATGACTTTGCTTCCTATTGGCCATTATTCTTCGTGCATACATCTCTCTTAGATGTGTGAAAAGCCATCAGTTTCTGGCTACCTCGTATCTATTTTTCATTCCAGCCACACCAAGATTTCTTTGGGAGAAATTACCTTCTCCTTGATGCAGGGAAATTCCGGGCAACCAACTCCCACTATGAAAGTCAAAGGGACATACGGTCATTCCCTCTCCCTACCCTAATGTGGCCAGAGAGCAGGCCCACTGTGTAAGCTCGGTCAACTGGATTTTCTTTCCTGAATTATTGCATCATGAAGGATTGAGAGGGAGGCCATCTGTCCAGAGTGATGTACTAACACAGCCCCTGCTTGGAGATGACTGCTGTAGTTCGTGCTGTCAGCCTCTCAAGGGGCCCCACTTCGTGTCCACATCCATGTCTTATCCTTTGACTGGGAACCCATTTTCCATTCTAACAACATCCAGATTTGCCTTCAGAGAATTACCTTCCATCATTCTCCTATATGTTAGTTGGAATTGATTTCTGTTGCTTGCAACCACAGACTCTAACTGATATACTCAAGAGGCTGAGGGAGAGGCGCAGCTTGGTCTGGGGCGGAATGTAGGTATTTGGGGGACCCCTGGACAAAAAAAAAAAACCAGTTCCTAATACAATACAATTTTTTCCAAATTCCTATACCACTGAGGAGAGTGTAAATTGATACAATCACTTTGAAAGCCTTGCCAAACTTAGTGGATACGAACACTCAAACTTCGTGGATACTAAGTTTGACAGTGTCCACTAAAGCTGAATATATGCATAGCCCATGACCCAGAAATTCCACTCCCTCACATACACACACCCCCAAAATGCATACATTTGAATATATATCTCTGTCTCTATCTATATACACACACACACGTATATTCACTGAATATATATATATTCACCAAAAGATAATGATTATCATGGCATGGCAGCATCATTCATAATAGTCCAAAATTGGAATCTATCCGAATATCTATCTACAGTAGAATGGATAGCTAAAGTGTGTTATTATACAATGGCATACTATACAGAAATGAGAATGATAAACTACAGCTATACTCATTAATACAAATATATCTCACAAACATAATTTATGAGCAAAAGAAATTCGACTTTTAAAAGCCTATACTCTATGATTCCTATTTAGATTAAGTTCATAAACAGGCAACATGAATGTCTAGTGTTAGAAGTCAGGATAGGGGTTACACCTGGGCAGAGGATAACCTTACTCACTGGAAGGGGGCACAAGGAAGAGTCCGTGGCTCCAGAAAGGTTCTGGTTCTCGATCTCAGTGCTGGTTACATGGTGGGTTCATTTTATAAAAAATGCTGGAGCTGAACACTTACAGTTTGTGTACTTTTCTATATGCATGCTACACTTCAGTAAAGACTACACCAAAAATGTTCTCTTCACGCTCTCCCACTTCCATTTGGCGTTTTGAGGACAACGGAGAACACAGCAGCTTTGGTTCCTGGGAGACCACCAGCAAACCAGACAGAGGGAGTGAGAGCACCCTCCACTCACCAGGAGGAAGCAGTAATGGTACCTTGCACTCCAAGGGTGCCCAGGAAAAGGGACCCAGAGCAGAAGGGACATAGAATGGCTTATGCTATGAAGTACTGACTGGTCATATTCATGAGCACATGAACATGGTGATTTCTGTGAATGCTCATTAGGAGGAGATTCTGTAAGAAGTCAGGGTCCTGACTTATAAGTGGGGGGCAGAGCGGACAAAACCCTGGTACCTGTCTCTAGTGCTGATCTGGCAGCTCAAGGCAGACATGAGCATCAGAGATCCTTGGCAATGCCATTCCACATAAGTTAAAAGATGATGATAATACAGAAAAAGTGTTTAGTCCCAATAAAACCCACAGCTTCCAATGGGCCAATCCCTGCAGGTAAGGAAGTATCTAATGTCTTCACGCATATTAATGAATTTGATCCTCCCAGCATCCCTATGAGATAGCTATGCAAGGTGGAGACAAGATCCCTTCATTAAGTGGCAGGGTAGCATGTTAATTTAAAGAACACATGCATTGAAACTATAAATATCTGAGTTCAAATTCTGACGCTATTACTCACTAGTTATGTGGTCTTGAACTTGCCCCTTAATTTTGTTAGGTCTCAATTTCCTCATCTTTAAAATGGGAAACAGTACATTACTTACCCCATTGGATGGCTGTGAATATTAAACAAGATAATGCATACAAAGTACTCAGCAGTGTGCCTGACACATAGAAAAAGACTCCATAAATGATAGCTGTTTCTCGTATCCTTTTTCTTATTATTGATAATCTTATCGTTTCTTCTAAAGAGAAACTACAGAACATGAAGAATGGTACTATTTGTCTTTTATAAACTTTATTTATTTATTTTTTTTTTTAAGATTTTATTTATTTATTTGGCAGAGAGAGACACAGCGAAAGAGGGAATATAAGCAGGGGGAATGGGAGAGGGAGAAGCAGGCTCCCCGCGGAGCAGGGAGCCCGATGCGGGGCTCGATCCCAGGACGGTGGGATCATGACCTGAGCCGAAGGCAGACGCTTAACGACTGAGCCACCCAGGCGCCCCAATAAACTTTATTTTTTTTTAAATATTTTATTTATTTATTTGACAGAGGGAGACGCAGTCAGAGAGGGAACACAAGCAGGGGGAGTGGGAGAGGGAGAAGCAGCCTTCCCACTGAGCAGGGAGCCCGATGCGGGGCTCGATCCCAGGACCCTGAGACCATGACCCGAGCCGAAGGCAGACGCTTAACGAATGAGCCACCCAGGCGCCCCTCTTTTATAAACTTTAAAATGGAGTCTGCTAAGTACAGTTCCCTGTGACGGATTTTTTTTTTTTTTAATGTGCTTTTATTCTCATGTAACTCTTCAGAGCTAATGAAGATAAAATTTCACACATGCCTAGGACATAGCATGTTGAAATACTGGCCACCTAGTCCTACTGGCTCACATCTGCTGGATCCGAATTGCTTCTTTCTGTTAGGAACTCATCTGGGCATTACTCCCTAGAGGAAGGAGGGAGGGGAAGGGCATGACCCCTTTTCCCATAGGTGTCATCTGTGATAAGAGGAGAATGAAGACCCCTAATTGATTCCTACTTTGGAAGCTTCAGGATGCAATGGAAAAGTGATTAAGGACACTGTGGAGGAAATGTATGG
>NC_138369.1:33884716-33945518 GCF_054177405.1 Leptonychotes weddellii
AGAATGTATCGAGAAAGGACAAGTGAATGTTTCAATAAACCATGTGACCTCATTTAATTTGGAGATTCTTTTTCTCTTTGCTAACATCCCTCACTCAAATGACCCATTTCCAAAGAATATCCAGAAGGTGTAATTGTGCAGATATAATACACTTCTTATATTTCTAAGATGCAGCATTTCTCGCTCTGTGCTCTGCAGACATAACTCTGCAAAACGCTTTCTGAAAACAGGGTTCTAGAATGGAATGAAATAAGTGCAAAGACACTGAATGTTATTACCGAGAACATTTTGTGGTCGTCTCTCCAACGTCGGTTCCCCGCTCTTCCGTTATTGATTGGGGACCTACCAGGAGCCCGACTGTGCAGTGTCGTTCCTCCTTCCCAATTGGAGCTTGTGGTCTGGGCCTTAGCCAATCAGCAAGGTATACTTCCCTACTAATAGTGATTGGGTCAGAGGTGGGCACGTGACACAGTTAGAACCAATGATACACAATAAAGCTTTCACTAGGCCTACTGGGGAAATGGCAAATGCTCTTTCCCATTGGTTTATGGGGTGGGGTGTGATACTGGAACTGTGGCAGCCCTCTTCCCGTCTGGGATCGAGCCCCGCATCAGGTTCCCTCTCCCTCTCCTTCTGCCTGCAGCTCCCCCTGCTTGTGTGCTCTCTCTGTGTCAAATAAATAAATAAAACCTTTTAAAAATACATACATACATACTCCTGGGCAGTCTTTCTTTTCAATGTCCCTTATTCCCCACCCCCCATGCTACCGCCCAAGTTCAAACATTCTATTTCTCCTGTTGTAAAAATTGTCCCTTCTGTGACAAATTCATCCTCATTAAGCCACCAGATGAAGCTTCTTAAATCCACTTTGTACACTTTTCTTGCCATTTAAGCCACTGTCTATGGGGGAAAAACAACCTCTTTGGTCTTGCTTGCCCTGCAGGCTCTTCGTGATCTGGCATTTTCAAATCCATTGAAGCTCATTCTCACAACGACCTGGCAAACTGGGGCTATCTTTCTTCACCAACACACTGCTTCTCACTGGCTTCTCTTTTCCTGTCTACTCCCTGTTGTTCACCCCACCTACTCTCTCCCTCTTGACCTTCCCCTGGGCTGTTGTCTTTTGAAGACAAAGAACATGACTATGTCAAGTCATGGCTGGTGGGGAGTGGATTGCAAAGACACATACAACACAGTGGGAGCCTGGGATCTTAAGAGAACCCAGGAAAGGTGAACTGTTGAGCCTCATGGAGATTGGAAAGGACTTTGAGATTTGGCAAAGCAAGATGGTTTATTGGTTAAACTGTGGACTCTGAAATCCAACAGGCTGGGTTTGAGATCTGGTTCTTCACTTACTAGTTGCCTGAGCTTGAGCAAATGAATTAAACTTCCTTTCCACATTTGGGAGATAGGATAAAGATAAAACAGACTCTATGGGGTTATTGGGAGGCTAAATGCAATGATATATATATATGAGCCACTTAGCCCGGTGCCTGGAAGATGGAAGGTGCTCAGTAAAGGCAGGTGAGTTTTGTGCTTGAAGTTCATCCAGGAACCAGATCACCTAGCCCTACCCACAGTGTGAGTTGATGGATCCTTATTCCTTACCACCATTTCCACTACTCATTGACTCCATCTCCATTTCTCTGTGTCTTCTCTAGGTTCTCCTCTCTCTACCCGCAAACTCCTTCCTTATATTTCTGCTTCAAATCCTTTGGATTGGCCACTGGTCATGGTAGAACCTTTTGGACAGCATTTCCTTCCCCTGAGCAACTCCTATTGGCTGTCCCTGGCCAAGAGTGCCCTCTGGTCCAATCAGCCGTGGCACACAGGAGAGGGGGCCTATGGTACACACTTTGCCGTGCCCCTTAGCAGGGTGAAGAGGAGGGGGAAGGAGCCTATGGGCATGGATTGAGCCCCTATGTGTGTGCGGTGGCACTTCTACTTTCTAAAGCACAGATGGAAGGAAATGAACCTTGTCTAAGTTCTACCCTGTACCAGACTCTGGGCATTTACACATAATCTTCACCCATTCAGGGCTGCATTAGAACTCTGTGGGCCATTCCTCCATTTAAAAAAAAAAAAAATGCTAAAAGTTGTACTTTATAACTGCATTGGTATAAAGATAAACATAATCTGGGCTGGATTCATTATTATATATTTAAAATTATTTATTCTTCTCTTCTGTTTTCATAATACATGAAAGTTGCAACATTATCATGGGCCTCTAACAGTTTCTGGGCTCTAGGTACTGCATCTACTGGGCCTAATGGAGAGGTCGACCCTGCACCCATTACATAAATATTTATTGAGCATCTACTATGGGGCCAAGCACTTCTCTAAGTACAGATGACACAATGGTGAGAAAACAGAGTCCCATCACTGGGCTAATTTTTTGGCATAAGCTCCACATCATTCCTCAAAAAAAGCAATGGAATTTTCTGAGGCTTTTTCCCTCTAGTAATTACAGGGAACCAGGATTAAAAGGATTCTTTCTTCATTCTTTTTACACCTGGACTTGGGAGAAAAAGACAGCCACCGAACATGCTAGCTGAAAGGGCTGCGCCTAAGCAAAGACCAAGCTCAGGTCATTTCCGTTTCTGAGAACAATGAGCAGTGGTACACATCTCCATTCTGTGGGTCTCCCTTCTCAGACGGGCTCCTTTGGGAGGCAGCGCAGGGCAGAAGTTAGGCAGCAGCCTCTGGAGGGTTCAAATCCCAGCCTGGGCCCTTCCTGGCTGTGAAGCTTTGGGCAAGCTACCATCACTCCACCTCAACTTCTGTGAATGTAAAATGTTCCCAGAGTGAGGGATTTTTATGAGGATTAAAGGGAAAAACTCATTTGTAGCATAGTGAGGTCTCAAGAAATATTAGCTATTAATTATGATTAGTGGCAGCCAGAGACTGAGAGGCTGTCTGCACACGAGGGCAAAGAGTGACCTGGTCCATTAGCCATGTCGGCCAATGACAGCTCATTTATTCTGTATCTGCTACCCCAAGAGCAGGCTCAGGGGGAGATCAGCGCACCAAGACAAGGATGACATTCACAATAGCCTGCCTTTGTGGAGTATATCATGTGGATGGGTTCCGAGCTGCCTACCTGACTCACACTATTTCATTTAATTCTCTTAAGCCAACGGCGAGGTAGGCATTATTGTTTCCATTTCACAGAGGGGAAGAAGCAGCTGTGGGGATTGTCCTCCCTTTGGCTCTTCCCATCTTAGCTGGAGGGGGCGGTGGGAGTGGACATAAGTGAGAGACAGCCCGGACTTCAGGGGAAACCCAGCTTGGTGGTAATTTAAATTAATTCACACATTTCCCAACTCTGTGCGTAGGTACTTTGTGGCTACATCGCCGATCCAAGGAAAGTGGTTCCTGGCTTCTGCTAAAATAGAATCTAGGACTTCCTGGGCACATCGCATTTCTCAGACTTGGCAAGAGCAGTTGAAGAGCTGTGAATAGAGCTTAACCCTTTCCCCTCTTTCTTTGAACCAATGAGGCCCGGGAGTGCTTGCTTGCACCCAGTGTTTGGAGTGGTTTTTGTCACAGCTGCTGAGGACAACAGCCACCAGGGAGAGATTTCTAGAGGATGGTCGCATCTCCACCTCTCAAAAGCTCCTGCAAAGTACAAGCCCTTGCTCTGGATCTCTGAGTCCAGCCCCTGCCCACCTCTCACAGCTCAGCCCCCACTTCTCTCTGCCTGGCCTTTTGTTCTCTGTTGATACTTAACTGCTCCAGGTTCCTCAGTAGACCATTCTGTTTTTCCAGACATACCTCTCCATGGGATGCTCCTCCCCGTCAGCGAGCCATCTGCTTTTCAACTCCCTGCTCTCAGGTGCCCTTTCTACCACATACTCTTCTCTTCCAGAAATCTACTATTGCATAATCAACCACTCTCACACTTAGCAGTTCAAAGCAACAATTTAGTATGATTGTTCATGGTTATGCAAGGTGCTGTAGGTTGCCTGAGCTCAGCTGAGTGGTCTCACTTGGGGTCTTTTATGCAGTGTCAGCCAGATGACCAGGGCTGGGGCTGTCTGAAGGCTCAACTGAGCTGAGCACCCAAGACTGCTCCTTCATGCCCCTGTCCATTGCTTGGCTGAGATGGCTGCTTGGTGGGTATCTCTCTGTCTTCTTGTGAGGCCTTCACAGGGCTAGTTGGGATCTCTTGCAGCATGGTGGTCTCAGCATATTGAGACTTTTTGCATGACAGCTGGTCTCTCCCAGAGCATGTGTTCATGAGACCAAGGCAGAAGCTAGGTTTTTTACGTCTAAGCCTCAGAAGCCACACAGGGTCACTTCCACTGACTTCTATTGCTTACTCTGGCCAGCCCAAATTCAATACATGGAGGGCCTACACAAGGGTGTGAACACTGAGAAATGAGGGTCACTGGGAGGCCATCTTGAAAACTGGCTACCACTTTCCTGTCTCTCCCCTTCTCTATGCTCCCATGGGATCCATGTATGCCCCTAGCTCAGCATCTCTCTCATGGCACTATGCACGCTTTCTTTTTTTGTTTCCCTGCTCCACTATGAGTACCTTTGGTAGTTTTGAGCCTTTGGTGCCTGGTTTAGTGGCTGGCCCTCATGGAACACAGCTTCACTTCATAGACTTGAATTATGCTATGATCTGGAGCTCCACCTGCCTCCAGTCTACTCAAGGCTCCAATCAAATGGCACTCTCACCTCCCAACTGAAGAGGAGGGCTCCCCTGAAATCCAGACCCAGTCCAGTCCACTCCAGGTGCTGTCCAGACAACACAGAACCAAGCATTTCCTTTTTCTTTTTTGGACAACAAGTTAATTCAGTTCTTGAAAAAGACACCAACTGACAGCCCCACAGACTGGGGAACAGATGTCTTCCTCCAGAGGGGCCCCTGTGCACCAAAAAGCATGGAAAGATTCTGAAGAGGGCAGGTGAGTGTGGGCATGCATGGAGAGCCAGCTGCAGACCTCAAGTCCCAGGGGCCAATCCCACCCCTCTAGGAAGAGCCAAGTGGGGAGGATAGTTCTTGAACAAAATCACCTCCAGGCACAATTTGACAATTTGACAACCTGCCTGGTTTCAAGCTTCAGTTCTGCTTAAGTTCTTCCATCTTTACTAGATCTGGGGTGGACTGGTGTGGGAAGAAGAGTGAAGAGAAAATCCATCTTGATAATGGAGACCAAGGGAAGGATTATGGGATGAATTGGGAGAGAAGAGAAGTGAGAAAAAAATGTCCTCCTTCAACAGGCTACTAGGGAAATGCTGGTTAGCTCCTACCCTTAGAAACCACATTCACTCACCTTTCCTCAAATCATGGCCCCAACTTTCTTATTTACTAACAATAATAAATATAACAAGAGCTGCTAATCAGTGAGTATTTACTATAGGCCAAGACTGTGCTAAGCACTTTTTCCATCTTACCCCTTTGAATCCACACTGTTCTGGGAGACTGTTGTCTCGCCTATCCCTCCCTTCCCTCCTCTTCAAGTTTACAGAAGAAATTACGAGATCTTCAGAAAGATGGAGGAATTTGGCAGAGATCAAAGAGCTTGTAAGTGGCAGATCCAAGTCCTTAACCTGGCCTGTCTGCCTCTAGAGCCTTGAAGCTCAAAATCGGTCTGACAGCAACAACATCACCTGGGAACTTACTGGAAATGACAATTCTCAAACCCCATGTAAGACATGGATCAGAATCTGCCTTTGAACATGACCAGGTGATTCACATTGGAGTTTGAGTGGTCTCACGCTCTGTCCTGCAGAAGGAAGCATCCTGATACCATTGGCTTGGCATATAGGCATCAACTGAGCCTTGGCTGACTGGTGACTGTTTCGCAGCACATTTCAGCAAGAGCACATGTGATTGTCTCTTTCCAAATGGGGCCGGAAATAGCATTTGGAGTAGGTTGCTACTATCAGGCATTGTTATTGGGATGGCTTTTTCTGCAGCCCGTCAAGATAACCCTACCAGTGGAAAGAAACTCCCTTTTTTTCTTTTAAATTATTTTTCTAATAGTGTATAATTTACATGCAGCCAAGTGCTCAAATTTTGGTCATGTAACCACTACCCAGATGAAGATAGCAAACATTTCCAGCACCCTAGACAGCTCCCTCTCTCACCCTAAACACCTTCCTTAATAGTCACTCTTCTGACAACTATCATCCTAGATTTACTTCACCTGTCTTTGAACTTCAAATAAATTGAATGACACAGAATGTTTTCTCTTGTGTCCATGTGGCCATGAGATTGTTGTGTTAGCTCAGCATTTCATTCCTTGTCATTGCTCAGTAGTATATATCAGTTTATTTGTCTATTCTAGTGTTGATGGACATTTGGTTGTTTTTTATTTTCTGCTATTATTATTAAAGATCCTGTGACCATTTTTGTACATGTGTTCAGGTGGACATATGCACTCATATTCTCTTAGATAAATGCACAAACATTGACTTGTTTTATTCAGCATACAGTAGGCTTTATTAGTTACTGTCAAATAGTTGCCCAGAGTGGCTGCACCAATTTATACTTCCACCAAAAGCAAGTCAGAGTGAGGACCCCTTTTTAGTTCTAGTCCCATAGCTAGCCAGGATTCCATTATTCTGTACTGAGTTGTTCTCCTTTGAAAAGGGGAAGGAAAGATTTGCTCCTAATTTCCTATCTAAGAGATGATGGCACCACACATCATCTGAAATCAATAGATTACTCATGCATGCTTGTTTGACGTCAGATATCAGATGCAGAGCCTTTTTATGGCACACAGGAAAAGATGCTTGATCCCAACAAGCTGCGAATTGAAACTTTATAGCTTCTGCTCACATTAGAAAAAGGTCCCAAAGATATAATCAACCTTTACAAACATATGGGGCAAATTTCAGGGCAGTATACGGGGAATTCAGGTCACAACTCACATTAATGATAACCTGAAATAATAGGAGCTGTGTGGATAACTCATGCACGGCAAGCAGAAATTATACCCCTGAGGCCTTCTCTACATCAGAGGCCATATATTAACACACACACTCCCCCTCTGGGATCCTCCAGTTTACTAGAAAGAGCCAAGACTTGGGTCTCAGAAATAAGGGTTAGGGGCACAAAGTCCATGCTAATTGCTCAATGAACCTCAGCCAGCCATTTAGCTCGTCCATGGCTTAGTGCCCTTTCTAATAAAATGAGCAACCCAACCTCCAGACTTCTCTCTTTCCCCTCCCTGACTCTTAGTCTACACTTTCTTTTTCTCCACTCATTTAAAGAATCTTTTTATTTTGAAATCATTTTAATCTTACAGATGAATTGTAAGAATAGAAGAAACTCCTTTACCCTGTTTTCCTATGTGCCATGGTTAATATTTGCCATTTTGTTTTATCACCCCTTCTGTCTAATCAGAATTTTTCCCAGAAACATTTGAGAGTTCACTGTAGATACCATGCCCCGTTACTCCTCACACTTCAGCATCAATTAAGAGAAAATGGGATTTTATCTAGTATCAATGTAACACTATTATTTAATATACAGCCCACATTCGGATTTCACTGATTGAATAGTCTATTGTAGTGCTCCTGCTTCTCCCCACCCAGGAAGGGTGGAGGGCCAGTTTGGGATCGTGCATTGTGTTTAGCTGTCATTTTTGTATAGTCTCTTTTCATCAGAAACTATGTTTGAGCCTTTCTTTCTCTTTCATGATAGTGTCATTTTGAAGAGTGCCGACCAGTGGTTCCACAGAATGCCCCTGGACTTGTCACTCTACTCTCTTGCCACACTCAGATTTGCACATCCAGGGAATGTCCTTGGACTTGTCACTCTACTCTCTTGCCACACTCAGACTTGCACATCCAGAGAATGCCCTTGGACTTGTCACTCCACTCTCTTGCCACACTCAGACTTGCACATCCAGAGAACGCCCTTGGACTTGTCACTCTACACTCTTGCCACACTCAGATTTGCACATCCAGAGAATGCTCCTGGACTTGTCACTAAACTATACTTGTTGCCACACTCAGATTTGCACATCCAGAGAATCCCCTTGGATTTGTCACTCTACACTCTTACCTACCACACTCAGATTTGCACATATCCCCAGAAATGATGTTTTCTTTCTACCAGGCTTTCATTTGAGCTATCTCCTCCACCTGGAATGCCCTTTCTTTTCTCTTTCACATGGGAAATCCCCATTTAAACTTCTCTGAGACCTTTTGTGGCCCCCCTAAGGCATGGACAGAAGCTCCCACTGTGGGCTCCCATAGCGCCCCAAGTGTAGCCCATCTGAGCATCTACTGAACTGTACTGTGCCGTGTGTGTGATGAGGAATCACCGACCACAACCCTACTCAGGATTCTCACATCTGCCCAGGTCAGGTACCCCCTAACAAGTACGGGCATGAAAGTTTTGCACACTAGCCCTTCACCACAATATCACCCACTATATGCCGAGGGCTCCTCTTCGACTCAGGGCTAACCTGGGGCATTCTAGGACAGAGCTCTCCTGGTTCTGTCAGAGGGGGCATGGCCAGCCAATACTGGGGAAGCCCCCTGTAGATGGAACAATGCTGCAGATAACCGCAGATCAACTGGGGTATGTGTGATAATGACAAAAACAGGAGCAGGAGTTTTAAGAGAGGGGCACGTAGCACTCACTTACTCTGTGCTATGTCTAAATTATTTACCGATAATAAATCATTTACTGCTATGAGGTAGATATTTTGGTAATGTGTTGGAGGTGACTTGTATTGGTTCATGAGAGCCAATTGTTAAGTATTTATGAATTTCACCATCTGGTGTTTAAACCATTGATTGCTTGCAATTGACCACTGTGGGAGTATTTATACCACAGAAATCAGCAAATGCTAAAAATTATGGCTTTGGGGGGTAGTGGTGGAGGGGAGGAGAGCTGATTTACCAGCCTGCTGGATATTGTTATTAACCCCATTTTACAAAGGAGGAAACTAAGGCATAGAAAAATCATTTACCTTGCTGGAGGTCACATTGTCAGTATGTTAGTTATCAGCTGCTGCATGACAAATTGTCCCCAAACCCAGTGGCTTAACACAACAATAATTATGTATTATTTCTTACAGTTTCTGTGCGTCAGGAGTTCAGACAGGGCCTAGGAGGGATAGCTTGTCCCTGCTCCATGCTGTCTGGGGCCTCAGCCTGAAGTCTCGAATGCTGCGACCTGGAATAATTCGAAGGCTTGCTCATTCACATGCCTGGCGATTAACGCCAGCTGCTGCCCAGGACCTCGTGAGGGCTGTCAGCTGGAATGCCCGGATGCAGCCTCTGCATGTGGCCTCAGCTTCCTTACAACATGGTGGCTGCGTTCCAAGGGCAAGTGTCCCTGGAGAGACAGATTACCAGGTGGAACCTAGATCCTTCTTACGACTTATCCTTAGAAGTCACACAGAATCCCCTCTGCCTCCTCCTTTGGTCAGGGTAGTCACAGGTTAGTCCAAGCCTCTGTTTGTGTCCAGGGAGAGGGGGTAGACCCATCTTTCTCAGTAGAAGTGCCAGTCACATTGTAAGAAGAGCCTGGGGTGTGTGTGCGTGTGTGTGTGGGGAGGGGATGGGGGGTTGCAGCCATTTTGGAAGATATAGTCCAACACAGTAAGGGATAAAGCAGAGATTTGACCTAATAGTCAAGCTCTGGAGTTCATGCTCTTAGCCAACCAGCTGCACTTGCTCCAGAGAAGGGGACCAGTTGGCTGGAGTGGACAGCAGGCTCATAGAGTGCCGAGTATGGGACCAGAGCCCCTCGCAGGGCTCCATCTCTTGTCTACCCAACCCTACCCAAACCCCTTTCATGGACATCCATCCCAGGGCCCCAAGCTCACTCCAGTCCGTTCTAATACTTCTATTTTAGCCACATCCTAATCCTGTTTTGTTCCCAGTAGACCTTGGGAGCCATTAAAACCAGTGCCCAAATCATTAGTTATCAGAAAGCTGTCCCTGCTTTCCCTCCTCCCACCACTCTTGCGTTGAGATGACATACTTTCCTGCACTGGGTCATGCGTAGCTTCCTGGAGGAGGGCTTGCCTTCCTTCCTAAAACAGGCCAAATTCTTCTAAGGTAGTAAAGAAAAAGAAGAACATAAAGTTGCGGTTTCCTGAGGGCAAGTTGAATAAATGTGTTCTAAAGTTTTTTTTTCCTCACTTGACTCTTTGAGTCTTACTCAGTCTGTTGCCTTAGGACCTGCCATGAAGTGGGTGCTTTATTTATTTTACGAGTGTACTGATAAAAAGAGCAAACAGGTTTTGAAGGGCTGCTCTGTGCCAGGTGCTGTCCTAAATGCTTTACATGTATTGGCTCATTTAATCCTCACAAAAACTCCACGAAGCAGGATAAGAATAATCTCCATTTTACAGGTGGGAAAATAGACATAAAGAATAATTTGCCCAAAATGACAGAGCTAGTAACTGGTCGAGTCAACCATAGTACCTTTCTTGACAAAAGGCAGGGAAGGAAAGAGGGAGGGAAGGAGTGGAAGGAGGGAGGGAAGGGAATGCGTTATAACTTTCATCCCAGGCCAAGGCACTCTCCTGTTGAAATGCGAATGTTGTTATTTGGAGGGTCACTCAAAACTTTTCCTACCATAGCGCCTGAAATTCCCACCTTTACATTCATGTGTTTGGATTGACATCCCCAGATTATAAATGTCCTCCAACAAGGACAGCATCAAGACATGGCAAGCTCTCACGTATGTTAGTATGTTCTACTTTGCACACTTTGGCAGGGTTCCGAGACTTTGGACCATCAAAATGGCAAGTATGGGGAGATGGAGGGGAAAGCATCCCTTCTTAGACCGAAGTTAAAGAATATGAGCAATGCTTTGAGGGGAAAAAAAAGAACCCCCAAACTCTCTGCTTAGATGAGGTAGCGCCTCCGGGGACAGCCCAATAACAAAATATTCTTTCCAGGGAAGGTTATAAGAAAAAGCAGGGCTTTTAGAGCAGGGTAAAGACAATCCTCAAACAAACTCTTCACCTACGTCATAGCGTGGACAGGGCCTCCTGCTTCCAGGCTAAGGCTGAGGAGCAGTAAAGGTTTATCAAGAAGAGAAGCCTAGAGAGGAGATCGAAGAATTGTAAGAGAGGATTAACTCGGGGACAAAGTGACAAGAGGAAAAACAAGGATTAGTCATCAGTAACAAGTGGGCCTTGGCGGAAGTCTCACATAAATTGGGCAGCAAAAGAATGAGAAATTTGGAGGCCAAAGGTTGAGTTGCCAAACCCAGGAGACACAGCCAAACTGGCCTCAGAGAATCCGCAGAGCCTGACCTCTGGTTACCCCACATCAGACAAGAGACTTGTTCCTGAAAAGGGGTATGCAAGTCAAACACTGGAAAAGGGAGGCATATTACAAACCCGAAGGGAGTGAATCACTGCACTGGTGTGGGTTCTCTCAGAAGCAGCCCCCAGGAACAAGGATTTAAGTGCAAGTGGTTTATTGGGAGCTGAGGGGGAAATGAGCAGGGACATGGAGAAATGAGACAAGCAGGGCAGGCAGTTAACAAAGGGTGAGTTATCCGTCAGCAACCAGGGGAGGCAACTGAAGCTTAATCCCATAGGGATTTTTGCAGGTGCTGGAAGCCTGCAAAAACCACACTCCTAAATGACCAACAATAGGGCATTATATAAACAAATGACAGGCTATGCTTTCAACAGAAAGCAATGGAGGAGAGAGAGAGAATTTAAAAGTAATTATTTACACGTCATTTTTCACACCAAACGAAACTTTTATTTCTCTGCTCGATCTCAGATTTTTCCATAATGCATACAGATTACTTGCTGAACAAAAATGATAGACACTCCCCAAAAAAGGAAAAAGTGCAGTTCTTAAGAGTTATAGGAGAATTTGCCAGATAAAGGAATTCTAAGGCAAATCCTTCTGCAAAGCAAAAGGTCAGCATGGCTCCCCTTTATGTGTGGCAGAGAAGTACAGTTTTAAAGAGGGGTGGGATATTTCCATTTAGACGGTTGGCTTACAGCCAGGTGTCCCTCTATCTGTTACCTGAGAATATCAGGCAATTGCTCGCTTTGACAGTCACACAACCCCCGAGTCCAAGCTATTCTCCTGGCCACCTCTTGTCATCTCAAGATGAGGCACCACCACTCTGTGCACCCCCAGTCTAGGTATAGCATCTAAAGAGTCAGTCTGGGGCTCACCTTGCCCTACCTTTTCCATCAGGCCTGCGGTCTGGGGCCCAGCATGGCAAGCTGGAGCCTGTTTAACCAAGACCTAACCGAGCGGAAGCCTCGATGGCTGAGTGATTGTGACAGATCCTGTCGGGCAGGGCCAACCTGATGGGCAGCCTGCTCAGTGTCACTGCGGGGCAGACTCTTCTCCCCGAGGAAACAAAGCTACATGCCCCATGGGAGTATGGGAAAATCCCAGCTCCTCCATCATCCAGGGTCATAGAGTGCCTTCCTGTTGGACGGTGGCCATGGTGGTTTTGAATATTCTTGCACAGTCTCGGGGGGAGGGCTTGAATCATCTGAGGATCGTGATGGGTGAGGTGAGGTTGGAGGAGGCATTATCCTTCCATGAGCTCCAGACACATAGACCCTCAGCTCCAGACACAGAAGGAAAGCAGGCCCAATGCCTCTTGGCTCTTCTCCCACCAACCTAATGGGTCTCTTTCTTTATCCAGGCACCAACCTCCTTGCTCCCTGATCCCCCTCCACTCCCCAGGTGGCCAGTCCAACCTATCTCCTTCTTCTCACACATATACATTATATCTCCCTCCTCTTCAAAACTTTTCATCAAATTGCACATTTTCTCAGTGCCTAGGCTCAGCCTGATAGTCACAGAATAAAAAAGATCTAATCAACCAATTCATACTAAGTATTAATGAATAAGAACACCTAATTTATTAAGCCAGGGAAGTGAATCTCCAACAGCTAAATTTTACCATTCGGTAGCAGGTCAGTAGGCAGAGATTTGTTTTGTTTTGCTTAATGCCTTCTTAGAAAAAAAATCCCAAACCAGATCACCTAGCGACAGGGAAACTGGGCTCTCAATTAGAGTAAAAACAAACACTGCCAACTAGAATCTCACAGATGCATAGTCTATTGGAACTTAAAGGGAATTCAGAGACTACATAATAATAATAACCACCATGGTAAACACGTATTGAGTAAATTTTATGCTATACCAATTATGTTATCTGATTCAATCCATACAACAATCTTAGGAAGTACAGCTGTGATTCTCATTCCCATTTGATAGATGAGAAAATTGGAGAGGTGCTTGGAGAGGTTAAGTAATTTTCCTAAGGCTATAGTGCAACTAAGGAAGCTAGGGTTTGAACCCTGAAAGTCTGGCTTCAGGCTCTAGACTCATCTGTTATGCATTACTGTCTTCCACCTACTCTTTAAACTGAGATTGCTTAGGATTGGAAATGGTAAGAAGGATGAGTGAATGGCCAAGTCTAGACTCTTCCTCCTTCTCGGCACAACTTCTCTTTCACCAGAAAGCAGGAAGTGCAATTCTGAGAGTCACGGAGGGCAGAGGAATATAGCAGAGATCCTGACAGTTACTGCTAACTAATTGGTATTTAAATGTCTTTTCACCATGACAACTTTTGTTTAAGTGAAATGTTACTTGGACGTCCATTATAAGCTGCAGATAAAAGTGAGTTACTCTGGTTGAAGGTGGGAGGGGCAGCCCAAATTTGAATCTTGACCTTATGTTGGCTCCTGTGGCTCTTCTATGGAAGCCCTACAACTTGAAAAGCACATTTTGAAAATCACTCCTTGCTACAGATTGCAAATGTGGCCAAAACTCTTTGAAGCTCTTTCCATCAAGAGGTGGAGTCCATTTCTCCACTCCTAGCATTGGAGCTAGGCCTGCTTTCAGCAGTGGAATTCTGTGGAAGTAACATCATGCCAATTCTAAGTCTGGGCCTCCAGAGACTTTACACTCTCCTGTACTTGCTCTTGGAATCCTACCACCATGTGAGCAAGTTCAGGCCGGCCTGCTGGATCAGAGAGCCCATGTGGCCTCAGTGATCCCAGCCAAAGCCATCGTAGTCATCCCCACCATGCCATGGCCTCAGTCATCCAACCAAGCCAACTCACCAGTTGACCATGCCCACCTGAGATCAGCCAAGCCCAGCCCAGACCAGGGGACCAACCAGCTGAGGGAAGCCCAAAATGCTGACCTACAAAACTGTGAGCTAAGTAAATGGTCTTGTTTTAAGCTACTAAGTTTTGGAGGGGTTTGTAGCACAGCAACAACTAACTGATACAGTTCCCTATAGAAAAATGTCAAAATGATGTCATGACCTTGCTCTCAGGTCTCAAAATGTGGGAAAATGGCACAGCAGGGAGTCCCTCCCCAGAGCATGGCCTAGCTTCACCAATCCACCTGTCCCTTAGGATGTGGTAAGCAGAGGAGACACATGTCCCCATCTGCCCTAGCTTCAAACCGAATTATAATCACAGAGGGAAAAAGACACTCCATGACTTGGCCCCAACAGCGCTAAACTTCCATCTAGAGAATTCTGTCCAGAATCCACCTGTGTGGAAAAAGAGAATGTCCCTGTTCCCTCAAGGTGCCTCGAGGCTCACAGTGTTCTCAAAGCCTGGGGTGGGAGAATAAGTGGCAGAGAGGAGAGAAAGTCTTAAAGGTTAAATCTAGCACATTGAAGTGGCTCAGAAAACGCCAAAAAAATGTAAATGAAAATTTTCAGCCACAGTGGGAGAAATCCAGGCCCAAGGCCCTGGGTTGATCTTTCAGACTGTCGGGCACACTGCAAAGCTGTCTCCATTTATTTACTTCTAATTGAAAGCTGGCATGCTGAGGGTTACTCCACCCAGGCGTGAAGCGTAGCCATCCGTGAAGGATTTCCCAAGACCTCCCCCTTTGCAGAGCATCCTTCATGTGCTTAAAAGGGAAAATGTCATGGGGACACTAAATTAAAACTCAGTTTTGTCTTTGAAAAATAGATTCAATCCTCAGTAGGATGTGGTTGGAGAGATACCAGCATTAGCATAATTCCTTAGTGCACTTTATAGGCCAATCAGAAAAAAAAGGATATTCAGAAATCTGCCAGAAAAAAAGAAAAAGGTCTCATGGGGGCCACACATGCTAATTCTCACAGATCAACACTCTTGGGACTCACAGTTGACAATGGGTGCTTTTCTCAGGGAGATTTTACCTCTTACAGGGTGGTTTCAACACAATTGGTCAGCCGGTGGTAAATACCATACAGGAAAAACAAGTTGACTTGCTTTCAAGATTGCTAGCTATACACAAGTTCATTAGTTCACTCACTCGCTCCCTTCGTTTATTCAGCAAATGCTTATTGGGTCCCTGAGGGGCGTGAGGCACAGTTTTGGCCATACAACTGTGAATAAGATAGCCCCCCTCAAAGTCTACAGTCTACCAGGAAGGAGAGACAGGCAAACAAGTTAAGACAGTTCTCCATTTACATAAGGGCTCCCTCTGGAAAACTTTCTGTGAGTCAGTTTTGGATGTAAGCCAGAATCGTTTATAACTCTAGACCCATTCAGCAGGTGTCCATACAGTGACAGTGGAGACATCTGAACACACACAGGGCTGCCTACTTCACTCCAGCCTTTCTTCTTAGGCAAATTTTACCATCAACATGTAGAGATGAAGAACGTGGGCACTGAAGTCAGGCAGACCTCTGACTATTGGCTCTGTTTGACCATTGGTGTGATCTTGGGCAAGATGCCTGACTCTCAGACCTGTTCCCTCATTGGTAATATGAGGACAAAGGCTGTACCATAGTAGAGAATGCCTAACTCATATTATTCTTCCCTTCTTTCTTAGTAACAGAGTCTTGGCATTTCTGAGGGCCATAGTGAGCTCCCTTGACGAGCTTCCCTTGTAGCTAGGTGTGGCCATGGGAGCAATCTCTGGCCCATGAGATGTAAAGGGAAGTTGTTGGGTGGAATTTCTGGGAAAGCACTGGCTGTAAAGCATGTTCATGTAGCAAGCTGGCACTTTAAAAAAATCTGTTGGATTTCTTCCTTTTTCTCAATGTCAGGAATATAGACATAATGACAGGAGTTACAGCAACCATACTGGACCATGAGGTAACCTTGAAGATGAAACCCATGAAGAAAAACAGAAGAAGCCTGAGACTCTGATGATCATGGAGCTACTATTAAGCTCATGGCTGCCAAGTTATAGGCTTTTTGTGTGTGTGAGAAAAATTTGTATCTTTTAAAATAACTGTTATTTCTAGTCTCTTACTAAGAAACTGAAGGCGATCCCTAATACAAGTAGCTATGAGTGTTACTGTGGGAATTGAATAAAGCCATTCATGTAGAGCAGTGAGCCCAGTGCCTCACCCACAGTGAACTCTCAGAGCAAAAGAGTTCACACTGTCATTACACACATATGAAATATTTACATTGTCTTGGTCAGCTCAGGCTGCTATAACAAAATACTAGACTAGGTGGTTTACATAACAGGCATTAATTTCTTACAGTGCCAGCACCTGGGAATTCCAAGGTCAAAGTGCTGGCCAATTCGATTTCTGGCAAAAGTCCTCTTCCTGCTTGCAGATGGCTAACTTCTTGCAGTGGCTTCACATGGTAGAGAAAATGAGAGAGTTCTGGTCTGTGTTCCTCTTCTTATAAGGACACCAATCCTCCCATGAGGGCCCCACTCTCATGACTTCATCTAAAACTAATGATCTTCCAAAGGCTTCACGTCCAATACCATCACATTGGGGGTTATGAATTTCTTGGACATCAGTTCATAACACACTTGGACCCTAGCAGAAGCTTTATTACATTTGGTTTGCTTAAATTAGATTAGTGTGAATAGGAAACTTCCCGGATTATAGTTAAGAGTCCAGAGGTTATGATAAAGGGAAGTCAGGATCCTGGATAAATGAAAGTTCAATGTGATGACTGGGGATTGGAGATTGTGTCCATAATCTATTCTTCCTAGTGGCACTTAGATAGGAGGGTTTGCCATTCATCAAAGCCACTACTAATTCATGAGAGTAAAACCACATCATCTGATTAAAGAAAGAAGAACTCAAATAATGAAATCAATGGTCAAACCACACATCCATCTTGTGTTTCCTTCTTTGCTTTGTAGATGACCAAAACAACAGCAGGAGACCTTATGGAGTACTTGCTGTGTGCTGGGCTCTGTTCTAGGTCTTGCCTTGGAGTGAGTCAGTCAGGGCCAACAAAAGCAGAGTGTACACTCAAAATGGGAATTTTGAGAGCTTAATAGAGAGACCATTTGCAAAGGTGTGGGCAAGATGTAGAGAAACCACAGAGAGAGTGCAGCACCTGCGGGTCAGTAACAATGGGGCTGTCACCCCCCACTCTCCCCTGGCCTAAAGCCATAAGGACACAGAGCAGTTACCAGATCCCATTGAGAGAGCCAACAGGCAAAGGCCAGGGCCTTTAATGGCAGGACACAGCCAGCTCACATTGACCCTACAGAAGTGAACCCGACCTCATTCCTCTCCTGCTCCAACCTCATGTTTATCATGGGCTGAAACCTTTCAGAAACTTGAAAGCAGTGTCACCCATGACCATTCAGAGAAGAATGGAAAAGGGTGGAGAGTGAATCTGGAGGGGCCATGGCTTTATTCTTTTCATCTTCCACAACCACCTTACGAGGTAGACACTATTATTACCTCCATTTTACAGAAGAGGAAACTGAGACCGAGAGAGAGAGGGGGAGATATTGAAGTCATTTATATATTTAAACATATAATTTTATAAAGATGTACAACTTGGATTCCCTAGAATGAGACAGTAAACTCCTATTACTGAAGCTGCTCAAAATAAGGTATTTCTATTGAAATGTACACAAGTCTACATCAGAGCTTAACAGCCCACACACTTATGAGAGGCATACCCTGATTATCTCTATTTTACTTTGAAGAAGCAGAGGCTTAATGAGGTTAATTAAATCAGGTGACCTCTAGGATCCTCTGAAATCAAAATACCTCTAGGATCCTCTGAAATCAAAATAGTCTTTGATTCAGTGATTACTTAAACCATTACCTTTGACTTAGAAAAGTACAAGAAGCCCCCACTTACAGATCAAAAAGGAAGAAATAAAACTGTCCCTATTTTCAGATGACATGATGGGCTACATAGAAAATCTTAAGGAATCTAGAAAAACCTCCTATAACTAGTAAATGAGTTCGGCAACTTTGTAGGATAAAAAGATAAACATAAAAATCAATTGTATTTCTATATACTAGCAATGAACACATGTAAACCAAAATTAAAAATACAATATAATTTTAAATCACTAAAAAAAAAAAGAAATATGTATAAATCTAACCAAACATGTACAGAACTTTTATGTGAAAACTATGAAACACTGAAGAAAGAAATCAGAGAACATTTACATAAATGGAGAGACATACCATGTTCATGGATTGGATGACTCAACATAGTAAAAATATCAATTCTCTCCAAAAGGATACACAGGGTTAATGCAACTTCTATCAAAATCCCAGCAAGACTTTTTACAGGTAAAGGCAAGCTTATTTTAAAATTGAAATGGAAAGGCAAAGAAACTAGAAAGCTAAATCAATTTAGAAAAAGAGTACAGTGGGAGGAATCACTCTGATTGTATGGCTATTATGCAGCTACAATAATCAACACTCTGTGCTTTATTGGAGGGACAGACCCATAGATCTATGGAACAAAACAGAGAATCCAGAAATAGACCAACACAGGTATGGCTAACTGATTTCTTATAGAGGTACAAAAGCAATTCACTGGAGAAAGAAGTCTTTACAAATGGAGCTGGGGTAATTGCATACCAAAAGACAAAAAAAAATTTGATCTTACCTGTATCTCACACCTTACATAAAAATGAACTCTTAAATGGTCATGTAAAACTCTAAAACTATTAGGAGAAAACATAGGAGAAAATCTTCAGGACCTAAGGCTTGGAGAAGAGTTCTTAAACTTGAGATGAAAAGCACAATTTTTTTTCTAAAAGAAAAAAAAAAATCAATACACTGGGCTTCACAAAATTTAAAACTTTTGGTTTGGAAAAGACATTGTGAAGTGGATGAAAAAGACAAACCACAGACTAGAGGGAAATATAAGCCACATTTCAGACAAAAAACTCCTATCTGGAATATATTAAAGAATTTTCAAAAGTCAACAATAAAAGAATAAGTAAGCCAATTAAAAAATGGACCAAGAACATGAAGAGAAATTTCACTGAAGAGGATATATGGATGTCAAATAAACACATGAAAGGATGTTCAATATAACTAGCCATTAGGGAAATGAAAATTAAGACCACAATAAGACATCACTACACACGTATCAGAGTGGCTAAAATAAAAATAGTGACGACACCAGTTGTTGACAAGGATGCAGAGAAACTAGAACTTGTACACAGTGCTGTTGGGAATATAAAATAGCAGAGACACTCTGGAAAAGTTTGGCGGTTTCTTCTAAAATTAAATGTGTAACTACCACACAACCCAACAATTATACTCTTGGTGGTTGATCTCAGAGAAATACAAATTTGTGTCCACAGAAAAGCCTGTAGCAGCTTCATTCATAATTATAGCAGCTCTATTCCTAATAGGCCAAAATTGGAAACAACTAAAATCTCCCCTAATTGGTGAGTGGTGAAACAAATTCTGTGATATCCATACCTTGGAATACTACTCAGCAACAAAACAGAACAAACTACTGATACATCAAACAATTTGGATGGACCTCAAGGGCACTGTGTTAAGTGAAAAGAGACAATTTCAAAAGCCTATATACAATATACTTCCATTGATATATAACATTCTTGAAATGATGAAATTGTAGAGATGAAGATAGATTAACGGTTGCCAGGGTTTAAGGATGGCAGGAAGGGGGGATATGTGACTAAAAGGATAGCATAGGGAGATCATTCTGATGGAACAGTTTTATATGTTGACTGCAGTGCTGGTTACTGGAATCTACACATGAGAAAATGACTTAGAAGTGTGCACACACATTGTACCAATGTCAATTTCCTGGTATTGATATTATACTATAGTTATTAAAAAAAAAAGAAGAAGTCTTCACCATCAACAACAGAAATCTGTGCTGAAATTATGAAACTCTTTCCAGTGAAATGTACCACTGTGGTAAGTTCTTCCATTCAGGGACACTGAAGTGGTTAACATTAGCGAGAAGAGCACAGATAATCTAAAATCAGAGGCCACCATATTCTACCCTCCCAATTGCACTCCTGGCCACCATGACCCAAATTTCTTTTTTCATCCCTTCTTTGCATCCCAAAACTTTTTTGGTGGGAAAAACAAAAGCTTTCCCTGGAGCCATGACTTTTCAAGTATTATTGGCCACCATATTAGTTGGAATTCTTTTGGTACAAACTAGAAGAAATCCAACTCAAAGTGGCTAAAGCCAAAAAGAAAATCTATTGGCTCATGACCTATGCTAAGGCTGGCTTCAGGTATCAATTGATTCAGGGCCCAGAGGATGTCACAAGGAACCAGCTTCCCTCTCCATCTTGACTCTGCTCCTTGGTGTGGGCCCCATTTTAAGCTCCATGTGATTGCAAAGTGACTGTCAGCAGCAACTTGGACCACACCCTTCCAACAGCAAATCCAGCAGAAAAGCAGAATTGACTTCAGTAATTCTAATGAAAATCCTAGAATTGAGTCTCTTGGGCTCTAACTGGCATGCCAAGGATCCTATGGTCACTATGACCAAGGGAATGTAGTGTTCCAGTCAGCCAGGGTGGGGTTGGCCCCTCCTATAACATGTGGACCGAGGCTGGGTAAAGGAAGATCCCACAGAAGTATCAGGACTGCTGCTCAAAGAAGGGGGAAGAACACAGGAAAGAACAACCCATCTGCCATAGTCATCAGTACCATCGCCAGAAAGATGAACATAGGGATTTGGGGACATGTATGTAACCTGCTCTCTCCACCTCCCCCCCCCCCATTGGAGGGACAGACCCATAGATCTATGGAACAAAACAGAGAATCCAGAAATAGACCAACACAGGTATGGCTAACTGATTTCTTATAGAGGTACAAAAGCAATTCACTGGAGAAAGAAGTCTTTACAAATGGAGCTGGGGTAATTGCATACCAAAAGACAGCCTTCCTTCTAACTTGGGGAAGGGGTACAAAGGTGAAATACATGCCCCTCAACACAATCACCTTCAGGTTTCCACTCGACTCCTGGAGAATTCCTTTCCCTTCCTGAGTTGAAATGTCGCCTTCTCCATGAAGCCAGCCATCTCTAATGAAACCCACACGCCCCCAACTGCCCAAGAACAAAAATTCTCATCTTTTGTGGACTCACAGTACTTTGTACATACATTATCTCCATTAAAGGGTTTTTTCATGTATCAAGATTATTTATTTACACAACAGTACCTCATATTGTACATTCACACACACACACTCACACCTAACCAGATCAAAAGCTGTTCGACAGCAGAGATTTGTTTTGTTCATTCTGAGTCCCTAACATGCTGTTTAACGTGTGGAATGGTATTCAGAAATGTTAGATGGATGGATGGATGGATGGATGGATGGATGGATGGATGGATGGATGAATGAACGAATGAATGAATGAATGAATGAAAGGCTTCTACAGCTCTTGACCATCAAATACAAGTACCAGCATTCATGTGGGCATTAGTCCATCAATAGCATATAGCAAACTCTTATTGTGTATACAGCAGACACAAATACCCAGAACAGTCCAAGGGCAATAACTTGAGTTGTGAAAGGGCAACTGAGAGATCAACTCGAAGAGATAGAAAGCCCTTGGCTTGAGTCTTAACTCTGCCCCTTACATGGGATTTGTCAGGTGATTCAACTATTCTGGGCCTCCATGTTCTCACCTGTAAAATGGGTATGATTATCCCCTGAGCTGCCTAGGTGGCTCAAGCCTTAACCTCCTTGCTGTCCCTGATTCCTCCCTCTCCCCTCCTTCACCTGCAATCTATCAACAAGCCCACCAGTGAAAGACTTCCAGAATCCAAGCACAACCCTCCCTGCTGTCACGTTGGTCTGAGCCACCATTAACTATGACTAGTACCCTCGGGATCCAGTTCCTGAGGTGCCATTAGTGAGCGGAGGAGGCCAACTGCAAACAGTTGTCTGTTGGTTTCTGCGTTTGGAAGGGGAGGGAGACACACACCCTGAGGTCTGCCGTAGCTTCCTTGCTTCCTTATCCCTTGTCTTGGCCCTCCCAACCTCTTCTCCACCCAGAACCCAGAGCGATGGTGTAACACAGAATCAAGGCCTGGCGTCTGCTGCCTAAGCTCCAGAGGCTTCCACCACCGCCCATGAAGCCTTCAGTACCTGGCCCAGCTTCCTCTCACCTCCATCCACTCTCTGCCCTGAGAGCTCCATGGCTCCAGCATGCTGGCCCTCAGTCTGCTCCCTGGAGGTGCCAAGCGTGTGCCCACTTTGGAACTTAGCCCTCGTTCTTCCCTCTGTATCTTTGCAGCTTGATCCCTGGTGTCCCTCAGCTCTCAGCTCGGTGAGGCCTTCCCTGATCACCCATGCAAATAAAACAGGACTGGTGTCATTCTGCCACCTCTGTGTTTGATTTTCTTCACAACGCTGATACTACCTGGAAAATATTCGTTTGTTTAATTGCACATAAACTAGAATGTATGCTCCACAAATGCAGGGATATAATTTGTCTTATTCACGAATGTGTCTCCGGACCCCAATAGAGCCTGACACATAAGAAGTGCTCAATAAATATTTGATAAATAAAGGAAGGAAAGGAGGGGGGACGGGACGGAGGAGGAAGCGAGGGAGCACATCCTCAAAAGGTGATTATAAAGACCAAATTAGAAAATTCTCATAAACCACTTAGCACTGCGCCTGGCACTCAGGAGCTGCTCAATACACGGTATTATAACTCAGTTATTAGAATAGAAGAGTGGGCAGCGCACGCACGCACGCACATGCGTGAACGCAAGCGCGCACGCGCACACACACACGCATGCGCATACACGAGAAAAGAAAGGACGCGAAGTCTGCTCGCTTTGCCTGGATTCACCTGGCTTTTGAAGAGAATATTCGAGCCCTCTGACTTAGCAACATCCCCTTTGGCTTCCCTGGAACTAATGCTTGAACCTAGTTCAGACCACGGGGGGTTGGAGTTCATTTTCTTTTGGCAAACTGTCGCCTTTTCTTTTCTAAGGGAAAAAATGAAATATAAAAAGACACTCACATAACATCTTGGAGATCAAATGGCTCTTGGAAAACTGCATTTTGATGAGTGAGGGAATCAAAACCATATGGATTAAATTCTCCTTAGATCTCCTCGGGGAGAATGGGGGCGGGAGCTGGGTAAGGGTAGGGATGGCTGGAAAATTCAGCATTGATTTTTATGTATACAGAACTAGTTCATGAAGGATGGTCTGAGACGTAGCAGGTCCTTCAAAACAGTTTGTTGACCACATGCCAGCTGACTCAAAAGAGAAGGAAATATAAAAGTGTTGTGTTTTGTTTTTTCCCAACCCTCCTGTTTCTTTTCTTCTGATATTCCCTCCCCCACGGGGCTGAGTTGGGGTCTTGTCAGTGACCGGGAAAGAGTAGTGGCTGGACACGAAGTTTGTATAATTCCTCCCAGAAAGCAACCTCTCAGTCTTTCCCCGAGGCAACAGTCTGAAATATCTGCTGAAGCCAAATATTTGTAATCAGGTACTTAGATGAGTGTCGTTCTTTTTTTTTTTTTTTTTTTATGGTTGTATTTCTATCTGCATTTTGCTGATCTGGGCAATTTGCAGAAGCCAGACTAAGAGACGGCACACAGCATGATTCACACTGTCATTTGCTGGGAGAGCCAATCAAGAGGAACAAGCGCTTCCAACATTTTTACTTAAATCATAGAGAAACCTCAAAAGCAGCTTCCTCTGTTCTCATCCTAATCTCCTGAAAGCAGGTGACACTTCTAGCCACCAGCCTGGGCGATGCATTGGTGGAACATTTACATAGCACTCATCTTACTTCATCCTCCCCAGCCACGTCAAGGGAGGTGCTCTTCTTCTTCTCATTCTTCCAAGTGAGGAGACGAGGCAGAGAGGTGAAGCAAAGGAACTAAGGTCACACAGCCAGTAATTGGCAGAACTGGGATTTGAGCCGAGGTTCTTCCCATGCTGGAGCCTGTACTCCTAACCATTATTTCCCCCCAAATACCCCGCGCTTTTGGAATTTGTGTCTTTGCTTTTGTTGTTCCATTCATCTAAAAAAAGCCTTTCTTGCTCTTCCTGCCTTTCCTCCTGGCAACCTGACAAAAATCTGCCCCACCCTCCACGCTATATCTCGTGTGTCCATGGAGTCCTTTGGGAAACTTCCAGATTGGTTGGAACTTCTCCCACCTCTGAACTCCAGGACACCTGGTGCCTTCTGGGGCTGCCCAGCCCATTCTGTGTCACAAATTCAGCTGGGCACGATGGCTTTAGACAATGAGACACACCTGCACTTGTTCCCCTGCTGGGACACTTTAATGGAGAACCACTCCAAGACTCAGATTCCTCATCTGAGGAAAAAGGCAATGAGCTCATCTATGCAGGGCACAGCGCAAGCACGCAATTCATGCCGGCTACTGCGTTCTAGTTCCTTGGCTGCCTGTTGGAGCTCTCCCACCTGACTGCAGATTTCTCCAAGGAGATGTAATATCACTGATTTAGGCAGTGATTGCATTAGGCATTTCACTAACCGAGTTTAAAGAAGAGGAGAGGAGAGAGGGATGGTTGGGGGCAGCAGATGGAAAGATGGCTCAGAGGGAATAAAGGAGCCGATGGGGACTGAGCCCTTGTCCTATGCCAGGGTTTCCAGAACTAACTCATTTCCTCCTCACAACAACCCTGGGAGGTCAGTGCTGTTATTATCCTCATTTTACAGATGAAGCAATTGAGGACGCAGGGGGTTCAGGGGCTGGCCCATAACCATGTATTCGGTAATGCAGAGTCCAGATTTGAACCCCAGTCTTCTGAGTCCAGAGTCCAAGGACTTACCTGCTAAACTAGACTGACCCTAAAAGAGGGGATTTTATAGCTTTCAAACAGCAATCAAAAAGAAAGGCTGGGGCGCCTGGGTGGCTCAGTTGGTTAAGCGACTGCCTTCGGCTCAGGTCATGATCCTGGAGTCCCAGGATCGAGTCCCGCATCGGGCTCCCTGCTCGGCAGGGAGTCTGCTTCTCCCTCTGACCCTCCTCCCTCTCATGCTCTCTGTCTCTCATTCTCTCTGTCTCAAATAAATAAATAAAATCTTTGGGAAAAAAAAAAAGAAAGGCTGTAAGTATCCAGTCTGGATTGGTGGGTATTTAACAGGTACAAATGTTGGGTACAACTTTACCAACACTTTGCTGGGAGTTCATCCAGTGGGAGGAAAGCCATGTGGGCTTTGTAGTTGCACAGAGACTGGATAATAAAACAGATAAAACTTTGGCTGAAGTGAGGATTCAGGTGGGATCCATGTATATATTTTATCACAAGTTATGTCATTTCTTTTTTTTTTAAGGACTTGATTTGACACATACATCAAGGTGAGGTTCAGCAAATAAATTTAAGACTGGAGAAAACTCGAGAGATCAGTATGATGCTGAAACATCTAAATTAGTCCTTAAAAGGTGGGGGATCAAAGAAGGCTTCCAAGAGAAAGGGACAGCCAGCTTGAGACCGGGAGGGTGAGTTGGAGTTGGCTTCATGAAGAACACATCATGGGTAGGTTCACTCAATAGCCATTTCTAAACTCTTCTTCCTCTTGTCCTCCACAATGGAGGCTTGAAGAGGTAGTAGCTTCCTGGCCTTCCTTGAAGCCAGAGGGGTCTACATGACCAATTTCAGCCAATGCAACTCTAACAGAAGTCTGCTGGAAGTTTTTCTGGGAAAAAAAGGTTTACTTTTCTCATGAAGAGACAGAAAAGGCTGGTTTAGCCCTTTCCCATTCTTCCTGCCTTGAATGTGGGTGTAACGCCTGGAGCTACAGTAGCCACTTTATGACCATGAGGGAACAGGGTGGAGACAAAAGGAAAGAAAACACACAGAGCCAGCCCTGTCATTATTATGCTGCTGCAGCATGCTAGGGGCTGCCTACCTCCACATTTCCTGTTATGTGACCAAAAAAATGAGCCACTATTTGAACGCCTCTAAGTCCAATTTTTTTTTCATTGCTTGCAATCAAAAGCATTTCTAACTCATCTACCAGACAAAGTAGGAAAATAATTACAAAAAAAGATGAGGTATTCAAGGCAGAGGGTCCAATATATGCAAAAACCTGGAGGAGAGAAAGATGACAGCATATTTGAAGATGAGAGATTCAATGTAAATGAAGTATATGTTGTTGGTGCTGGTGCTGGGTGCTGGTGCTGGGTGCTGAGTGCTGAGTACTAGTGCTGGCTGTGGTGAGAATGACACTGGAGATTCACACAAGGGCTACACATGCAGGCCTTCTACAGCTTATAAGTTTAGAATTTGGACATTATCCATAACAGTGGGGCACCAGAGAAAGCCTTGTGTGTGTGAGCAGCTGAGATAAAGTTATGTTCTAAAAAGACCCTTCTGGAAAAAAATTATAATAAAATAAATAAATAAAAAGACCCTTCTGGTCTGAGTGCATTCATTCAGTAAATACTTTATGAGCATGGAAAAGTAAATTGGTAGAACCACTTTGGAAAATTGTTTTGAAGTATCTCTTAAAACTAAACATCCATTACTCTACACTCCAGCCATCCCACAGCTAAGTACACATCTGAGAGAAATGAAGACATATGCCCACCAGAGGATCACTCCGAGTATGTCCATAACAGCTTTACCCAAAATAGCCAGAACCAGGGAGCAAACCAAATGCCCACCAAGGGGAGAAGACCTAACTGATTTGCTGGCATCCTCATGCAATGGAAGCCTACATAGCAATAAAGAAGAAGAATGAATTGTTACCACATGCAACAACATGAAGAATCAGTGCCCTAATGATGAGCAAAAGAAGCCTACAAAGAAGAGTAAACAGTTGTGTTACTCTGCGCCCTCCAAGGAGCTGCCAAGATTAAATGTCCAAGAGATGATTAGGGCAAACATCCCTGAGGGGAAATAAGGAGGTCGCTGGGAAAGGCTGGGAACCATCAGACTGTGATGCAGGTCTGCTCCTTGTGAGGGAGAGGGGGGAGAGAAGGAAGGGGAGACGGAAGGGACCGTGTAGATCTAAGGAAGCTCAGCAAGGCTGGTGGGGAGTCCTTGAGCCAGAACTGCCAGTCAGAGGAGTTCCCCATCTCCCAGGAACTGCCCTGCACCAGCCTTCCTGCCATGCCCAGTCAGAGGAAGGAGTACCAGCGGGAAGTGCGTTCTCCCACAGAGGAGGTGAGATATTTCAGAGCCCAGCAGAATCGGCTGTAGGTCAATTCCCATGGCCAAAGATCCGAGAGATGCATTTTCATGACAGAACAAGGAAAATCAATGTTCAGTGATAAAAGTACAGTGGTTACTTCCAGAATGAGTAGAGTTGGGGCTATGAGAGAGAGGGCATGAAGAAGTCTTCTGGGCTGGCTGGAAATGTTCACTGTCTTGATGGGGGATGGTGACTGTGGAGTAAACACTTTTCAAGATACCACCTAAGGTTGTGCACTTTGTAGAAAAAAAATAAGTTCGTACTGAGCATGCGCTATCAAATGCTGTGCTCAGCCGTGGGCACACAGGGGCAACTAGAGCAGACAGGGATGCTGTCCCCAAGGGGCACACAGTGGGAAGCATGGTCTGGAACACAAGCCCACAGTGTCCCCGCTAAGGTGAGTAGCAGCAGTGAGCCCTGGGTACACAAGACTGTCTACGGATGGTCAAGTCCAAGAAGCATTTCATCAAAGACTCTTGAAAAGAGAGAGTAAAGCAAAATGACAGACTTAGCAAGAACTAGAATGATAGATATAAAAGCAAGGCAGGAACCATTGGAACTGCTTGCAAAGGAAAACCGTTTTGGAGAGATCAGATACGGAAAAATTCTGTGTGACTGTTCACCACTGGGACCTCCAGGAGCCCCGAGCCCCGGGAACTGCATCTTTCCTGGAGTCAAGCTCCTCTCTCTGTACCCAGCAATCAGTTTCATTTGCTTTACAGGGATCCACTGGGAAATTATGTCTGATATTTTCCAAAGCCCAAAAAGGGTTTCACACCTTTTTGAAGGCTGCTGGGAGACAGGTAAAAGAATGCAGCCTCTGGAGGGTAGGGGTGCCAATTAGGGCTACTTAGGACTAAACTGACCTATCATTTGGCAGCAATGCAAAATAGAACTCACCCTGTTCTGGGTAACTGAGGATTTCTCCTGTGACTTCATTTGCTCACGGAAAGTTTTCTATAGAAAAGTGCCATTACTGCTCATCCCTTAGGGAAATTTTTTTATTTTTTCATCCCAAATAACTTTGGTGTTTTTCCAGGGCTTCTAGTATCAGCCTTTAATTTCCAACCATTTTCAACTTAAGATGGTGATGTTGACTGTCAGGCTTTGAAACAAAACATGTAAATATATATATATATACTCATTTCCTCCTCACAAAAAAATATATATACATATATTTTTTTTTCAAGTCATCATGCCCTCAAAATGTGAGCTCCCCACAGCTTTCCAGAAGGAAGAACTATGAATAGAACATTTTACACTTGTCTAACTTTTCCTAGGCTTTTTTTTTAAACTGTCCTATCTTCTCAGCTGTGACAAATGCAAAAAAAAAAAAAAGGTATCTCTCCAATAATTTACTGTGTTGAGATGGCACTGTAATTGAGTCACCCAAGTTAAGCACTTCAGGAAAATTTCCATCAGGTGCCATCATGTTCTCTGGCCTAAGCTTTATTTAAACTCACTGGATCAATCTGAATCAATTTGACATGTACACACTTCAGGGCATGGCTAGTTTCAAATCAATTAAGCTGCTTATGACTTCATGATTAAGAACCCAAGATTATAAAACATTAATATAAAAATCGCAAATTATAAAGTGAAAAGTATAAAAATCGCAAATTATAAAGTGAAAAGTAAAATCTCCACCTAACATTTCATAAAAATCACCAGAATCATTAGGTAAGCTTCATTAAACAAACAAGGTTAGAGCAATTAGGTGGTAAATTGAGTACGGTGGTTTCCAAGGGCTCTAATTGGGATGGGCCAAACAGTTTAATAAAAGTAAGGAAGCCAGGGTCAAGTGCAGCCTGTGGCAGAATGCAGATCTGAAAACAACTCCTCAGTGGTCTGGGGGCCCTTGCAGCAGAAGCACAGAGCTCCTTGAGGAGAGAGTGGGCTTAACACCTTCTGGTTCTTCCCTGACCTTGGCCAGGCTGCCCTGCACCACTGGACGCAAGATAAGGACCTACTCTTGCCTGAAGCCAGCAGGCAGCCACCTGAAAGCATTTTAAGGATCACAATGTAATGTGATTCCTACCTTCTAGAGTTACTTGGAATTTTTCTCTCCTGCTTCTGGAGCTCACAGAAAGGAAGTAAAGAGGAGGGACTCAATTAGATTTTCCACTAACATAATGAGGACTTCTAGGTCCCTTGATAAGTTTGATTGTTCTCATTTATCCTAACACTTCCTCTGAGGAGGAGGTGGGCTCCCTTATTTCTTACTGTGTTAGACACCACAGCACAGAAAAGTTAGGTAACTTCTCCCGCAGTCACACAGCAAGGAAGGGGCAGAACCCAAGTCTGTGTCATTCGGAAAGATAGGTTCTTCACCTCTGCAGGGTGAAGAGGCCTCTGGCATTCACTTACTCAGCACGTATCGACTGGGGGCCTTTGCCTTCCCTGTTCCTCCTCTCCGCCAGGGCTAAAGCTCCAGGGCAAACCAAACAGCCAGGTTCCTGCCCTCATGGGGCTTTCAGTCCAGGACAGAGTCTAGTGAAACGTAGATAAACAAATTGATAAAGTAAGAGTGATAATGCTCTGCAGAGCATGTTCAAAGGGTACTGTAAGAGTAACTGGTGGCATCTTTCATTGCGTGTCAACTCTTACATCAGCTCAGAGGGAGCTGAGGTTTGACTAGGAAGAAGGTGCCAGCTATCCTGAGTTTAAGGAGAAGGACACTCAGCGCCAAGGGGAAAGATACGTGCAGAGGCCCCACGGAAAAAATAGGACCTCCGCACCTGCCTCCCCTCTTCATCTATTTTCCTCCCCTTGAATCTGTGGGCACCTCGTGACTTACTTTGACCAGTAGAATGTGGTGCAGTTACAGTGTTTTGGTTCTGAGCCTAAGATTCTGGCAATTTCCTCTTTCACCCTCCTGGAGCTCTGACCCAACATGTAAAGGGATCCGGCTACATTGCTGGAGAGACCATGCAGAGCCCAGCTAACCCACAGAACTGTGAGAAAGACCCACGGTTGCTGCTGCAAGTCCCCACGCTTCGGGATGGCAGGGTGACTGGCGTGAAGTAGAGCAAAGGGCGGTGGTTAGAGGGTGAAGCTGGACATCATTGTCCCCCAAGAGCTAGATCCGGTGGGACCTGTGAGTCAGGGTAAGCAGTTGGGATGTCACTCATGTGATCAGGAGCCACTGGAAGGTTTAAGGGGCGTGACATAATCTGATGATTTACATATTTTTAAAGCTTATTCTGGCTGTTGTGTAGTGAGTGAATCGTGGAGGGGGGAGAGTAAGAGAAGAGGCGAGGAGACATCAGGTAGGCGGCCGCTGTGGGAATGCAGGCAAACTGAACCAAGGTGGTGGCAGTGGCAATTCAGTGAACCGATTCACGTCATGCTTTGGAGAGAGAGTCAAAAGTACATGCTCCTAGGTGGAGTGTGGTGGGACTGACTGGCTGAGGATAACTCTGTGATCTTTGGTTTGAAGAACTCAGCTGATGGTACATGGTTCTCTGAGTGTGCTCCCAGGGGCTCTGACATTTAGCGATGAGGAGAGCGAGGATTCAGCCACAGAGGCAAAGAAGGAGGTGCCAGTGAGGTGGGAAGAAAACCCAGGGTCTATAAGGGTCACAGACGCCAGGGGAATATTTTTGTTAAGGACAAGGAAGAATCAAATGAAGTCAAATAAGATAAGGACAGATATGACTGTTGGTTCCATGAGGTTCACTGGTGACCTATTAAGTCATTGGTAACCCATGAAGGAAACATCCAGAAGGATTATATAAGAAGAGAAATTCATCCTCACCCTTCCCCAATCAGTGCCATGATAATATTTAACCCCCTAAGTCTTCTTTGTTCAACACAGGGGTGGAAAGAGAATGCAAGAATCCTGAATTGACTGGCTTTAAACTCTAAAAGAGGGAGTTTTCCCATAGATGTCATCAGGAAGAATGAAGGCTCAAAAGGGAGTATACAGAAATGAGTTATAAGAATGTGGAACAAGGGCGCCTGGGTGGCTCAGTTGGTTGGGCGACTGCCTTCGGCTCAGGTCATGATCCTGGAGACCCGGGATCGAGTCCCGCATCGGGCTCCCTGCTCGGCGGGGAGTCTGCTTCTCCCTCTGACCCTCCCCCCTCTCATGTGCTCTCTCTCATTCTCTCTCTCTCAAATAAAAATAAATAAAATCTTAAAAAAAAAAAAAGAATGTGGAACAAAAATACAAAGTAAGTTAAATTTGATATGCATCTTTAATACATGGCTCAAAAATACTGTACCTGCTACGTCAGTACCCAGACTCTCCCAGGAAAAAGGTCAGCCTTAGCTTTAGTAGGGTCTATGGCAGTGGTGCCCACTGGGAGTGGGTGAGCCCTCCCAAGAGATATTTGGTGATACCTAGAGACATCTGGGGTTACAACTGGGGAGTGCTACTGGCATCTAGTGAATAGAGGTCAGGGAAACTGCTAACCATCCTACAATGCACAGGACGGCCTCCACAACACAGAATCATCTGGCCCCACATGTCAATAGTATCGATGTCAAGAAACCCTGGCTTATAGGTAGTCCTGGTTGTAGCGAAAGAAAATAACCTATCATAAGGCACTAGTAAAGAAAACCAGGAGTCGGAATTCCCTCCTCATCCAGCTAATCACCTCCAGCTTGCTTCACCCTGTTGACCAGACTGTGGAGTTAAGGAGGCCAGGGGCCTTGGTTCAGCCTCTTTCTGGTCATTTACCTGTGTTTCCTCTGGGACCACAGCCTGTAGCCCAAACTCCACAGACCTCTCATCCAGCACAAGAAGAGGCTGTGACCATATTTCCAGTACCACTTTAACAATGATTGTGAAAGAACTATTTTTATTGGTAGCACTACACATCATATAACAAGATGGTGTTAAGGGTTAGTGGAATTTTTCCTGTTGTTCTGAAATGTCTGCTAAGGACAAAGGATATTGATGCCCATCTTCTAGGTGCAGGGATCTGATCTTTGAGAATCCAAAGGAACAGCCACCTCAGGGCTGTCTTTGGGGTAATTCTCAGGAAAATCACCATCTCCACCACCACCGCTATCACCTCCACCATTGTCAGCTCCACCATCACCTTCATCACCTCCATCACCACCGTCTCCATATTCATCACCTCCACCATCACCTTCATCACCTCCATCACCACCGTCTCCATATTCATCACCTCCACCATCACCTTCATCACCTCCATCACCACCGTCTCCATATTCATCACCTCCACCATCACCTTCATCACTCCTATCACCATCACCTCCACCACCACCACCACCTTTATCACCTCCAACACCTCCATCACCACCTTCATAACCTCCATCACCATCACCTTCATCATCTCCATCAATGCCACTGCTATGGAGAGAGCAAGTCACTTTTTGGAACAGTGCCGGATTTTTTAAGAGAGGCCCTTTCCTTTCCTTTTCTTTTCTTGCCCTCAATGAGGAGTTGTATTCCCACCTCCAGAGCCAGAAAAGGGAGGCCCAGAGAGAAGACCTCCTGGTGACTGCAGGTATCTGCAGGCAAAAGAGATTAGAATTCCATCTGCTAATTGGAGGATCTGCTGGCATTCCTTTGTGTAACCAGAAAGAGAATGATGGAATTGGAGTAGGATGGCATAGTGCAGTCCACCAGGAAAGAAGAGGGCCAGGAACACCCTGCTCTAAGTCCCTAGTCCCTAGTTCTTGAGAAGTACAGAGGTTGGATGTCATACATGGCTCGAGGCCCTGAAGTTTGCCCAGGAAGGCAGAGGAGCAAGGATTCTTTATCATGGGGACCAAGAGGTCCCCACGCAGAGTATTATGGTGAGGTCGGCTACAAGTTGTGGCCAGATCCAGGAAGGGACCAACAGCATGCAGGGGCGTGCTGGGAAATAGGCTCCTTGCAAGGCCAACTGGACAAAGCCCATAGAGCTCTGGGGCAATGGCAACACTGGGCAACTAGGGAGAAGTCTGCAAGTTCGCCAGGTCTAGGGACGAGGCATGGACGTGCTTCCTCTCCTTCTTGCTGCCCCTCCCCCTATACAAGCCAATGCAGGGAGGGGGTGGCGAGGGCAGAGGTTATGCGAGAACATCCTCCCTTTCCCTCCAGACTCTCAGAATCATAGTTCAAGCCTGACCCAGGGCCAGAGCAGGAAAAGGGCTTTCAATCCAAAAGGAGACTGATGTTTTAAAATGTACAAGACAGAGCCTAAAAAAACTAAAGTGATAGTTTTAGTAAAGGAACTGGTAAATTATAGAATTCAGCTGAACTTCTAAGGATGTGTTTCCTGATGGAATATGTCAGGTAGCTGGGTTAGGGGCAATGATTAGAAACAATAAAGTCATTCTCATCTATCCCACCATTGAGTGGAGACACTTGAAAACATAGGTTACACGGTAGTGAGGAGTGGCCCTATGTCAGGCACTGAGCTGGGCCTCATCCTCACATCACTCTGTCTGGTAGGCATGGTCAGAACCATTACTACTCCCATCTCTGTTCTGTTGATGATAAATTGAGGCTCACACCATGGCCACATAGCAACTAAATGACAGAGTTAAGGTTCAAACCCAGGGTAGTGTGACTTGAAAATCTAATATTTTAACCCCGCTTCCTTCAGAATGCCTTATTTAATCACAACAGCAGAAACCAGAGCATACTAGTATGCATGTAAAATTGCAGGCTGCAATCAAAAGACTACTGCTCCATTTTTTTTTTTTTGACAACTAAAATTAATTTCTTTGTGAGGCCCCCCATCCTGGAGGCAAAAACAAAATTGTTCTCTTTTAGGAATTTCTCTACTCTCCCCCAGGCTGACTGCCAGCTCCAGAGGTCCTCAGGAGTATCAAGGCACGAGGTGCAGGTGTGGTTACAGCTTCCTTGAGGCTTAAATGCCCCTTTCCATGCTCTCCCTGGCACCCCCAGTCTTTCTCAGGTTCTTTCTGCCTAAACTCCCCGATGGGCCATCTCTACCTAACTGATTCCACACTAAACTGAGCATGGAACCCTGGGGTCTTCCTTCATCTATCCAGGGAATGGCTAGGGACCCAGCCTCTGGAGTCAGATTAGTTATGTGACTCTGCTTTGTGCCTTAGTTTCCCTCTCTGTAAAATCAATGGTCTCATAGGGATGTTAGAGGATTAGAAAAGAAAATATCCGTAGGATGCTTAGAATAGTGCCTGGCACATGGCAAATGCTCGACTAAAGTTAACTGTCATTGGGGGTGGGAGGGAAGAAAACACTGACTCTCACTGAGCAAGTCTTTGTCTTATGCTTAGACAGTAACTTTAAAATTCAAAACGCTGAAACTTTAACCCTTTCATTCCCTGGATTCTGTAGGTCCTTTCTTTCCCTAGACAATAAAAGCAAATGGTCTGGCTTCACAAATCGGGGAGTTTGGGGGTGGAGTGTGGTTTAACATCTCAAGAGCCCACCCTGCCCAGTCATAGGCGGACAGTTCTGTTTGAGACCCTCTGAGCTGTCCTGCACTCACCCCGCAATTCCCACTGCCTCCCCCCGCAAACACACCCCTCACTACCACCATCTTTGCTGTCTATAGGGTAGAATTCTCTGGCCTGTAACTCCCCTACAAAAACTGACACAGTTTATCTTGCAATCACACCCATTCATTGGATCTTTGTCATGATCTTTGGAAAAAAGAAAAAAAAAAAAAAAGCAGAATCGTCTCTCAGCTACCACCCTTTTTCTTTTAACAAAATTGTGTATACTCACAAATTTGTTCATAATTGTGACACTACTTGGGTTTTCCATTCTACAAAGGCGTGTAAACAGATTAGAATGGAGTTCTGCCATGTATATCTCTTAGCCATATGTCTAACATGTAAACATATTGCCCCTGTATTCAAATCTGCTAAAAAAAATCTTTTTTACATTATGGAAAACTTCAAACATATATGAGAGTGGACCCAACAGGACCACCAATGTCCAGGCACTCATTATTCTCAACTCATGGCCAATCCTGCTTTGTCCATCCCTACCCATATATTTTGAAGCAAACTTCAGAGATCCTATCATTTCAACTGCAAATATCACTGCGTTTCTCAAAACGGGGAACGCTCTTTTACAACATAGGACCGTTATCACAACTTTTGGAAAAAGTAATGATTCCTTAATATCATCAAAAAGCCAATCAGTGTTCTTTTTTTTTTTTTTTTTTAAGCAGCATCCAGTTGATATATCAGGGATGGTATTTGCACCTTGCAAATTGTTTTAGGAAACAGCCTGAGCCTGTCCGGATGAATAATTCCATCCCTCCCCTTTTCTTCACAGACAGGAACATCATAGCCAAACCCACAGCCGGTTTTGCTAAGAACTCCAAAAAGGCGATCACGTGTCAAATAACCATGGAGACGCGGTTACAAAAGGAACCCTTATTCCTTGCTCCCTTGTTTAGACAGAGCAATCTAGAAGCTGCTGAGCATGGAGGGAGGAGGCGAGTGCTGTCTGCGGCGGCGGAACACCTGACACTGTGCTGCTGGGCAGCCCCAGGGGGGTCAGGAGCGCCCCAGGGGCTCAGCCAGCTGCTGTCAGTCCTGGGATTAGCGCGCTCCTGGGGGAGCTGGGCTGACCGCAGCGCTGGAAGAATTAGAATCTCCAGACTTCCCTTGTTAGTTTCTTCTAATGGTTCAGCAGAATCCAGTAGAGAACTCATCTGAGGTATTATTATATTTATTATTATTATTATTATTATTACTATTATTATATTTCACCTGGTTCCAGTGCTGGTTATTTACATGATGAGCCTTGTGATATTAACCTAAGGGCGGTTCCAAGCCTGGTCCCTCGAAGTGACTGCATTATTAGATGGGTGGCCTATAATGGTTTTTCTTTAGACACCTTACATAAATCAAGGTGCCGGTAAATCAAGAATGAAGTGATCCTATCACTACTTTTTAAAAAAATATATGCACAGAAATCGTTTCATAACAGATGCTCTGGGGCTCTGCCCCTGTTCCTTGGCATTTCTGCTTCTGTGTCTTCGTGCCCAGGCCTTCCCAGGGCTGCAGAAGGTGGGCAGGCCTGGTGTCAGAGTTAGCGCCCCCAGGATCAACCAGTGAGGGACCCATGTTGGTGGAGAAAAGCCTCCCAGGTGTGATAACTCTGAGGGCTGTTCTACAGTGCTCCCCAGAGGTCTCAAACAGGCCTGAGCCCTAGTTGTCCACAGAGCTAACCTATTCATTATCAGCTGCCCTTCCTGGCCTATCCCATTTCCTCCATCCTCCATCCGTGCTTCTTCGCATTACCTCCCTCTGTAGGGTGACCAGGTTGTTCATCCTGCGAACCCCCCCAGTCCCAGATAAACCAGGACAGTTGGATACCTTACTTCCCCCCCCTGCAAAAAAAAAAAAAAAAAACATTTGCACTCAAATCCTAGTCCCAGTGTTGATTTCTGGAGTACCTGAACCCAAGGCAATCCATACAGACAGAAAAGAGTCTGGAATGAGATGTGCCTCTTATCTGGGTATTCTTTGTGAATAGAGCCCTCTGGAGTTGGGCAGTGGGGCAGTGCTGAGTTCCTTAGGTATTTGGGGGTGGGAATTTTTGAGAATGGGTTTTTCACCAAACCTGTATTTGATCACATATCATTTGTCTACATTTTTAAAAATACATAATAAAAACTTGGGTTTTTAAAAACAATTAGCAAATATTTGTCTTACAATTTTTAAAGAGCCATTTTCATTTAAGTTTTTTAAAAGGAAGGAAAGAAACCAGATTTTTTTAAAAGTGTTTTATGATGACTTAGGGCAGTGGTTTTCACATTTTTTAAGCCTCCAAATGTTTTTGTGATGCAATCCTACAGGGCTCCTCCAGTTACTACCAGATACAAGTGGAGTTCTGTGACTAAAATAGGGTTGTGGGGCTGCAGCCCCGCCCATTCAGTTGCTCCCTCCAGTCCCCCAACCCCTCCCCCACCTCCAGTAACCACTAAGCATTTCCTAAGAACCCTGAGATTTTCACTGGACCCCAGTGTGAAAACCACTATTGTAGGGGATTATTTAATGGCATGAGAAAAATATCACTAACTTTTTACTTTAAAACATGTTATAACATGAGGGGCGCCGGGGTGGCTCAGTCAGTTAAGCGTCCGACTCTTGGTTTCGGCTCAGGTCATGACCTCATGGGTCATGAGATCCAAGCCCTGCGTTGGGCTCCACGCTCAGCGGGGAGTCGGCTTGAAGATTCTCTCCCTCTGCCCCTCCCCCCACTCGCTCTCGTTCTCTCTCTCTCTGAAATAAATAAATCTTTTAAAAAAACATAACGTAAGAAGGGCAGGTCAAAGAACGGCACACCCATGCTATCTTGAGTTTGTGGGGAAAGAAATAACACCTGTATTCATATACATTGAGAAACGGCTGGGAGGAAATACAGCAAAGATATCCATGGTGGTTATCTCCTGGGGACTGGATCCCCGGGATCTTTTCACATTTTATTCTGTGCCAATTCTCTATTACCTCCATTTTCCACAGTGAGTAGGAATTATTTTTTAGGCATATGAAGGCACAACACATGATTTTAAGGAGGGGGAGGAGAGTAGGAAACATGATTCCAAAATCACAGGCAGACAGCAGCATCGGACTAGATTTTCATTTTTCTTAGACACTAATCTGAAGAGCAGGGCCTTATTCAGGTTTAGAGGGTTTAGCCAGTGAAAACTGCATAATGCAAGTTATAGCCTGTCAATTCCATGCTCAGCAAGGTCTTTGAAGTTTCTGATAATGATATATGAGCACTGCCTGTAAAATAAGCAAAATAAGAAGTCTCCTGCCACCATTGCAATGGAGAGGTTCAGGCTATGAAGTAGGCGGTGCCTCCCACAAATGTGGGTGCAGTCAAGTCAGACACATGGCCAAGGAGCCTTTGAAAAGAGACTGAAGCTCTGCCAAACCTGAGGCTATAGTAGAGAATTAATGGTTAAGTGTGCATTTCCCCGACCCGGCTGCCCATCAGAGTCACCTGCGGAGCTTCATAAAATCGGGTTCCTGGCGGGGGAGGGAGGTGTCTGTGTGGCTCAGTCAGTTAAGCACCTGCCTTTGGCTCAGGTCATGATCTAGGGGTCCTGGGATCAAGCCCCATGTCAGGCTCCCTGCTCAGCAGGGAGTCTGCTTCTCTCTTCCTCTACCTCTGCCCCTCCCCCCTGCTCATGCTCTCTCTCTTTCTCTCTCTCTCTCAAATAAATAAATAAAATCTTTTTTAAAAATTGGGTTCCTGGGGTGCCTGGGTGGCTCAGTGGGTTAAGCACTGACTCTTGATTTCCACTCAGGTCATGATCTCAGGGTCGTGAGATCGAGCCCAGAGTTGGGCTCTGTGCTGGGTGTGGATTCTCTCTCTCCCTCTCCCTCTGCCCCTGCCCCCCTCAAAAAAAAATCGGGTTCCTGGCCCCACTCACTGATCCCTGGTATCTCCTGAATGGTACTTAGGACCTGCATTTTTAACAGACACACCAGGGGATTCTCATGGGACGCCTCCATGAAGTTCATCAGCACAGCTAGGTTGTGAGTTCTAGGAAACTTCTATGCCTGTTTGCTGCTGTAACCTAGACACTGTGTGCACAAACCCTGGTGCTCTAAATATCCAGGGAGGCAGCTATTTATTGAAAGCTCATTCTGTGCCTGACATTTTGCCGAGTGGTTTCAAGTCCATTCACCTTAATTACAACTCAAACTATGCTTCCATCCATTTTGTCACTGAGGAAGCAGATTCAGCGGGGTTAAGAAACTTGCCCAAGATCACTTAGAAAGGAAGAGAGGCAGCATTGGAATCCTGGTCTGAGGCCCAAACGCCAGCTCATCTCAGTCAGCTAAGCCACTTCTAGAAAGTTCCATGGCTTTTTCTTCCTTTTCTTGGGAGAAAAATGGTACCAGAATTTCCCACTCACCTTCCTCATCTCCTATCCTCTACCTGCTCCTCCACTGGTCTACACGTGCATGCACATGCACGTGCACACACACACACCCTCTTTTAAGTTTTACCTGCATCTAAAACAGCACCAGAATTCTACCCCCAGGACATTCCGTACAGAGGTTTATTCTCACAATTTTCTGACTTCTTGTTATAACATGTCTTTCCTAAGCTACAGGAAACCAGTTGTTCCTTGATTCCATTGTAATTCTCTTACTTATTTGAAAGCAATCGTTGCAAACCATCCTAAGCAATTTGGCTGTTCAAGTTACAATATTTGATGGTGGTGTCCCCATCCTCCACTAGTCAGAAGTCCACAGAGGCTACAGGTTTCTTCCCTTGACCTCCTAACCAGATGGTGTGAAACAAACAGAGCCCATCTCAGCCTGAATTCCACCAAAAAGGAAACAGTGATTAGCAAGCAGGCACATACACAGCTCTTCGAGCCGTTCTGTGAGCCTGGGGACATCTCCAGGAGCTGTCCTTTTAGACACTTCAACAGCCTCTTACATGAAAAGTTCGTCTGAGGCAGATGTGACAATACTGTCCGTGCAGTATTTAGCTAACCTACTGAGGCAGGTGATAAAATGAACCTTTTAACATCCAGACACTGGACTGGTTGGACATCCGAGCTCGGTGCCTTTCCAAGAGAACAAGCAACCGGTCTTGCTAGATTCATTTGCAAAGGCCAGGCAAAGCAGACGCACCATGAAACATTTCTAGCCATCTACCTTTCCTGCATGCCATTATTTTCATCAATGAAAAACCGTTTTAGAAATCCATTATGGTAATTAACACACCCGGGGGTGCAGAGCTAAGACAAATAATTGGAGCACTTACGGTAACTTCCTCTGGAGTGTGGGACTGTGATCTTTCAAAATGTTAGCTAACTGCCCCTACAATGTGAACGAAAGCTAACACGCACATGCACACACATACACATGCACGCGCACGTGCACACACTCAAGCACATGTAACATATTATCTATGCTTTAGCTTTAGAAATAAATTATGGACAACAAATCAGCATAATAGCTACCATTGAATAAGAACTCACTGTATGCCAGGTACTGTGCTACATGTCTGGCCAGAAAGAAAACTGATCTCATTTAATCGTTACTGAGGAAATTGAGGGCCCTGGAAACCCCACTAGAAAGGATGAGCTGGACTCATACTCTGGCTGACTTGACAGCTATAAATCTTAACCACTCCAGGAGACTGGTTGCCTGTAAGTTCTTCTAGGCCTCCTGGGAATTCTTCAGTCATCATCAACAATAGTTTTTCATTCTTGGCTCAAAATGTTGAACAATAAATAAAATCCCAATCCCTGGGAAACATTCCACAGCATGACTTCTGAGCATAATTGGTTCTGAAGCAGGCTTGGGAACTCCTCTGGGGCGATAACTGTGTTCTACCCAGAAGCGTGCAGGGCAGCCGGCTCTGACAGCTGCCAAGGCCAAGGGTGGCCAGAGTTTGAATCCCACCCACCTTTTCCTGTTAGGCCCCAGCATGGAAGCCTCCTCTTCTGGCACTTTCTGCTTGCTGTCTGTGTTTGAATGCATCAGGTGCCCCGAGGGGTGGGGCACTGAAGCTGAGGAGGAGGGGGGCCAGTCACAGCCCAGGAGGACCCTCCCTCCCAATGGCTATAATAAACTTCGGAGCTGCGAGGGCAGAGAGGTGGGACAGCACACTGGGGGAGGTGAGGCACCGTCCAAGGCTGGATACTTGACGGAAAGAGAGTCGAGAGAATTTGCTGATGGATCAACATAGGGTCTACAAGAAGAGAGGAGTCAAGGCAGACTTTAAGATTTGGAGCCTGAGCCAAGAAGAAGCCAGTTTTCGTCAACCAGATGGGGAAGACCGTGAAGAACGGGTGGGAATGGCTGTGCCTGTGAGGTTTGAGAAGCCGCTTCAGTATCCCAGGTGTATTGGTTTTTCTATTGTTTTGTAACAAATTACCACAAATTGAGCAGCTTGAAACAACCCCGTCAATGGACAGTTCTGTAGGTCGAGGTCCAGGTGCACTCCACTGGGTTTGCTGCTCAGCCTATCAGAAAGTTGAAGTCTAGGTGCCCACAGGACCGAGTTCTTGTTGGAGGCTCTAAGGAAGAACCCACTTGCAAGCTCACGTTCGTTGTTGGGAGAATTCAACTCCTTGCCGTTGTAGGCCTGAAGTCCCTGGTTCTTTGCTGGCTATGAGCTGATGGCCACTCTTAGCTTCTAGAAGCTGCCTGCATCCCTTGCCACTGGGCTCCCTCCATCTCCAAGCCGGAAAGGGCGGGTCAAACCCTCCAGCTTGGAAACTCTCACGTGCTCTTCTGCCACCAGCCAGAAAAACCTCTGCCTTTAAAGGGCTCTTGTGATTGGTTTGGACCACCAGGATCATCTCCTTTTCTTCAGGTCAACTGTATCATGTAACACCATCTAACCATGGCGGGGCTGTCCATTACATTCTCAGTCCCAGGGATCCTGTGGGGAGTGCACACTGGGGTGGGGGCGAGGGCAGAAAATCATGGGGGCTTTCCTAGACTCCTGCCTGCCACCCAAATGGAGATGAGGAGGAGACAGTCTCCTCCAGAAACTTCCAAGCCTGCAGGATAGAGCAGGAGGGGGAGGGGATGAGCCCATCTGGATCTCTTTAGCCTCTGGAACTTGAAGCACTTGGGAAAGAAGGCCTGGCCCTTTGAAGGGCCCCATGGAGCCACGCCTCGGAGCCCCACCACGGGCTGCCCTGCCAATCCTCCTGCACAGGCCCCGAGGCATCTTGGCTGTAGTATCCCCGTGTCTGGCAGGTGAGTCAACATTTGGCTTCTCTCCTGGGCTTTCTTGGAAAGGGCTACGTTCCAGGTTGGCAGCCGTGCTGGCTGGGAAGGAGGATAGAGAAAAGCCAAGTTCTGGGGGCCATGCTGCCAGGCAGGACACCTGGGCCTTCTCCCCGTCAGCCACTGCGAGTGATGGGAGGAAATTTCACTATCACTGCAGGGAAGCCGGAGCGACAACAAAGCAGGGTGGTAAAACTCTCAGGCCGTGGCAGCAAATCAGTGACGTAGCCTCTCAATTTCACCATCCGTAAAATGGGGATGGTCATTAGTAGCTACCACATAGGGGTTTGTGACAATTAAACAACATGGTATCTGTAAATCATTTACCACAGTGGCCGGCACATAGAAAGTGTGGACAAAAACACACAAGGAATACTATTAACTGAAGGGTAAAGGACTGGCGGAAAGAGGCTGTTCAACCAGAAGAGATTAAGAGGAGGAAGGGATTAGATAAAGAGGTTGGGGGACAGCCAAGCCCTTTGATAAGAAACTTTCATAATATTGAAATGCAAGTTAGTTGTGTCCATAAAGACCTATGAATATTACAAAGGACAACTGCCAAACCCCAAGGCATGACAGATTTTGATTGAGCCGGGCAATAAATCTGGACAGGATGTTCCGGGGCTCCTGGGTAGCCAGATAGGGCTTCTGCTTCCTGTAGAAATCAGGAGGGAAGAGAGGGACAAGCAAGGGGCAGAATACTGTCCTGGTATGTTGCATGCCACATTTGGTCGCCAGTAACAGAAATCCACCCAAGCTTAGTGGGGTGGGGTAACATTTGAGGCATTAACTGTGGGTTCACCCAACACTTCTGTGAGAAACAGATTTCCCTGCTGCATCCTGAGGACTTCATTCCCTACCTCCACGCCCCCAATCCAACTCAGCCACAACTGAGTTGCTTACTCCATAAGGAAACAAAGCAAAGCCCCCTATGCTCAGGGCAGCACAGTGGGAAGATGAAGATCACAGCCTCCACCAGCTTTGCTCCAAAGAGCTGGGAGTTCCTTGAGTTGACATCAAGGCATTTCTCTTTTCTGACAAAGACCACCAAACCATATCAATCATGCGGTTTGCAAAGATGTGTCCCAGGGACAACATCCTTTCCCCAAACAATGGCCAGGACAAAAGCCTCCCAGGACAGAGGGGCTCCCAGAGCCCTCTAGATCCACTGAAAGCAGACAGGGGCATAAAAACAGGTCTCACCCCTGACCAAGGTGGATAAGCTGGGACCAGCTTGGAATCCCCGATGAGTGGGAACTTTGAACATGCTCATTCTAAGGCTGCAACAGGCAGTCCCGTGGACAGACACCCAACAACAGGAAACTGAGGAAGCCAGGCCCTGCCATGCTTGGGTGTCAGCTCATTCCCCCTTTGCCTTTACAGACTGGTATGCTTTCGTTCTGCCTTCTTAAGAAAGTGCACATGGTTTTAGAGTCCCTCAACCTGGCTCTACACAATCTCTTAGTTCAAGGGCATGGCAGGTTCCTGCAATGTATCCACCACAAACCACCCCTAGCCTAATTCAGATTTCACAAGTTCCCTCTGATACATCATTACAGAGTTCTTGAAGTCTAATCTATTCCGGAACATTCTCAGATAGACCAGGAGGGAACAAATGCATCTTTGTATCCTCCCTTTCTTCCGGAATCAAATTTTCAGTATTATTTGGAAACTAGCTATACAGAAATCCCATTCTGCAAAACCAAGTCTTTTGTCGTTAATTAAATAATGATCTCCCACTTTTTTTTTTTGCCAAGTCTGTTTTCATAGGTGGGCTTGTTCAATGTGGGGTACACCCATATGGGTATTTCCCTGGCAACAGGGTGTCATGGAAGAAGCCAATTAATTACAGGAGAGTTAATGGCCTTGTCCAGGTTAATAGTAGAGCCAAGTGCCACTTGCTGAGCCTTCAACTCTTCATTAACTCAAATCCCAGTTGTAACTTTCTACTAGGGCCCGGAGTTCTGAGTTTCCTTAATCCACCAGATAGAAGCAGCGCAACAGCAGAGACTGTAAATAGTCTGTCAGGGCATGAAGAATAACAACAATAAGGCATTCATATTAGGAGAGGAGATTCATTCATCACGGTTTGTTTACCCTCTCAACAACCCAGTAGATTTGCTGTTGCTGTCTCTGGGGAAGCAGCTGGTGTAAGGAAATCAGATTGCAGGGAAAAGAATGTGAGCTTTGCAGTCATAGGGGCCTCATTTCAAATCCTGGCCAAGGCCCTTCCCTTCTTGGAGGGCAAACCTGTACGGTGGCTCTGAATGGCCAGTGCCCCTGCTCTAACCCTAGCTAGAGAGCCTGAGTGTCAGCCTGCTTCTCTGGTCCTCAGTTTGTCTTCCGCAAAATGGGGGAATAATAACACTGATTTCATAGGGTAATTGTGAAGGTTACTTGAGATCACATATGTGAAAGCCCCTTGTATCTGGTAGGTGCTCATTATGTTCGCTTCTTTCGCATTATAACAGACTTTTTCCAGGTTGGGCTAATCTTCTACTATGGTTTCATGACTGACCAAGGCAAAACAAAGAGGGCTAATGAGGAAAGCCAGACTTTCCTCATTCTTGTGGGAAGAAAATTTCTCTTGGGTAGATCCTACCTCAGGCTTGAAGTCCATCTTCTTTTCCAGACCCTTCCCTCGGTGCGGCAGAGGCTTCCCTAATAGCAGCCCTCCCCTAATTCTATAATAATACAAATTCTCACAAACACACCAAGTTAAGCTGACCATATGGCCAAAGAGAGAGAGACCACATTTCTGAGCATCCCTTACAGATGACCATGTGGCAAAGTTCTCACCAATGGGATGTGAGAGGAAGTGAACTGTGCACTTACTGAGACTGACCGAGCTTCTCTTTTCCCTTCCCTACTAGCTGGAATGTGAATAAGGAGCTGGTCAGTTGGCCTTGACCGCAAAGATGAAGACAATACACTGAGCAACAAGATAGAAGGAACCTGGGTCCCTGGACACGCACCCACAGCTGTCCTGGACCACCCACCTACCTCCAGACTGCTGCATGAGAAAGAAACACACTTCCATCTGGTTCCAAACCCTCTACTGGGGGGTCTCTTACTACAGCAATTCGCTCTACTCCCTAACTCGCAATGTTCTCCCTAACTAATACATCCACCTTACCTTCTCAGATTTCATCTTTATAGCTTGCTTTGAGCAAGAACCTTCTGGACCCAAGATCGGATCTACCTTTAGGATAGATCAGATTTCATAATCTGACCACTTGTAAACTAGATCCAGCTCACAGGCATGCTTTGGTTGATTCCTATAGTATACTTTTTAAAATTTCAGATTTGTTGTCAACCTTTCTAAAATTGAGAAGTTTCACCTAAAAATCAAAATGTTTGGCTTTTCTTGAGAAATCAGAAGGTCTGGCAACCCTGGGCCAAATTCTTGCTTGGAAAAATCCAGCTGCTAGCCTGCTTCAGTTAATCATGGTCAATGCCTGTCACAGACATGGTTGTACCCTTGGGTCTTACCTTTGGGGCCCAATGACCTGACTTCCAAGACCCAGAACCTCTGTCCCTTTGCCTGAGGGCTTTCTCTGGTCCCCTGGAGCCTGCCTAGCCAGAGGGGCTAGAGAGTGAAAGCACTACCACCCCCAAAAGACCCCAACCAACAACTGATGGGAGTTGATGTATAAATATGCCAGCTCCCCATTTCTCAGACAGGATACCTGGAGGTCACCTGTTACACTGGCCCCCAGAGTTTGAGTCCCAGCTGTCCAGAGTGGAGCTCATTCCATAATGCACCTTTTATTGGCTGGCTGCCTTCCCTTCCCTATCCTTGTTCCCAGTTCCCTCCCAACATTTCCCAGAATCACCTTCCAAATAAACTACCTGCACTCAGATCCTACTCTCAGAATCTGCTTCTGGGGCAGCCTAAGTCCCCAGCCCCTTTAGTCTTCCAGGTGCTAGTAAGCCTTTATCAGCAGGCACTGTCATTTTTCTTCTGGTAAAGAAATACTTATCTGTGTTTGATCTTTATTAAAAGTGACAAGAAAAGGGAAAGATAGTTCTGGAAGACAATGTGTTTCAGAAAAAAAATAGGTGAGAGTCTATTTTTGTGGGAGTAAAAAATATTCCTGCATGTTTAACATGCAAATACTGGCCTGCTTAGTTCACTGACATTATCTGCCGAACCCTCAGCCGTTCATGTTTGTGATCTCTGGTTTACAGCACTGAGAACTCTTGTTAAAATTCAGGAGTCATTAGCCCCTGACTTTGAATGAGCCTCTGCAATTAGCTAAGCAGCCATGTGGGAGCATACTGAGGGAAGAGGCAGGGAGACACAGAAGTTGCAAGGACCAAAGTTTGGAGGAAGGGCCAAAGGAAGCCTAGGCACTTGGGCCAGGCAAAGAGGGCTCAACATGGCATCAGGGTAGGGGGCCTGAAGAGCACTGAAGCCTTTTCCCCCATCCTGTGAAAATCCCTTCCCCCACAGTGTCCAAGGGGCTCTGTGTCCACACCCTCCACCAGAGCTCGGCTCTCCTTATTCCAACACAACTTCTAGGTATGTCTCTCCTGACTTTGCAGGAATTCCTGGAAGGTGGAAGCTATACCTATTCTCTCTTTATCCCCAGTGCCCAACAGAGGGCTTGCCATGCTGTGGGTGTCTAATAAAGTTTCGTCTTCTATTTCTGTGGACCAGCTTGACCCTAGAGTGAGCAATCAGAATTGCTATGTAAGCCAGGGGGCGCTGTGATTCAATGTTCATTTCTCAGATGGGGAGCTGAAAAGGATTTTTGGCGGCACCACAGTGATAGTGAACTAGCTGGCCCCACACTATTTAAAGCCAGGAACATGGGCTTTTGGGAAAACTAGCTATCTCTTACCTAGTTGACAATTTACAGGTTTAAGAATGTGGCCTCTCGAGTCAGACTGTCCAGGTTCAAATCCCAGTTCCCCTACTTACTAGCTGTGTGACCTTGGGCAAGTCACCAAACCTCTCTGTGCCTCCTTAAAAGATGGGAATTAAATGAGCTAATGCATGTAGAGTGTTTTGCAGTGTGCCTGCACAGAGGAAGCACTTAAAATGTTAGCTATTATTGGCTCTGATTGGGGGCAACAGGATCCTGGTTAAAAAGAAAGCCAAAGTAGAAAATTATCTAGAAGGATATGTCAGTTCTAGCATTCAAAGCCCGAAAGCTAGACATTAGGCACAAAGAACACGTATTCCAGAGCAGGACTTCTGATCTTTCCTGTGTTGGCACCCATTGAAGTAATGGTCCCTTTTCAGAATAATGGTTTTTAAATGCACAAAATAAAATACATAGGAGGGGCGCCTGGGTGGCTCAGTTGGTTAAGCAACTGCCTTTGGCTCAGGTCATGATCCCGGAGTCTTGGGATCAAGTCCCGCATCGGGCTCCCTGCTCAGCGGGGAGCCTGCTTCTCCCTCTGACCCTCTCCCCTCTCATGCTGTTTCTCTCTCACTCTCGCTCTCTAATCAATCAATCAATCAATCTAAAAATAAAAAATAAAATACATAGGATTACAGAGAAAATGAGTTATACGACTATCAAAATATTAAACAAATTTGTGATATAGTAATACTGATGCTACGTTAACACATTAAAAAACGAGATCCAGCAGCAGGTCTAATTACTACTGTAATTTTTAAATAGAGATGAGCATAAAATGTCATTTTCAGATATCTGTGACACCTGTAATGTGATATGAAAAATCTCTGCTTTCAATGTATGACAAAGTTGTAGACAACTAATAATAAAATTTGGAACAGAAAGAAATGCCAACTTTCATTTTTAGATTAGCATATATAAAAAATAAGGCTTTTTCCCGCCCAAGGTAAGAACCTCTTTCCTCGGGAAAGCCAGAAAGAGCCCAGGAGTGCATCCGGGCATATTAAAAGATGCCCAAATCGGCCATCATTCCTTCCTTTCTTCCTTCCTTCTCTCTACCTTGTACGAACAGACATAGGAGACGCAAGCAGGACTGTGACTTCTGGAGAGGGGGGATGTATGTCTCCTTTGTCAAGTCAAGGGAGGAACGCTCCAGGAGAGTAGCTTAGAGACTGAGAGGGTGCTTGCAGGGGGAGCTGGGGGCCTCATTTCCTGGTTGGACTGCCATGAACAAAAGGAATTTCAGACCTATTCAAGAAGGGCCAGGAGAGAACTGGAGACAGTGAGGTGGCGAAAGGGTGCAGTCAACCCTCCCACCACTAAGGGGGACAAGGCAGGGAATCTCCTTTGGTGAAGAGGACCCCACAGGCTTGAGTCTCAACCGGGAAGGAGGCCCCGAGGCAAGACCCCAGAAGCCAGTGGCTGGGGGTAAAGCAGGGGGCGGTTTCTGCTGAAGGGAAAGTAGGAGGAGGTCAAGCAAGGGTGGTTCTCCAATGCTGGAGAATGGCACATTGAGGAGAAGCCCCCCCACATCCCACTCTGCCCACAGACACCCAAACGCACCTCAGAAAAGTCACAAATGGCATCATTCGGAGCTCATCATGCAGGCAGGCGAACCAGTGTTGTCTGAGAGAGGACTCCAGTAGTTCTGGGTGAGGAAAAACAGACGTGTTTCTTTTCTCCAGTCCCTTTTCCCTGTCCCAGCACACAGGGCTGCCGCAAAGTCCAGGGAATACCCTTCACAGTGTCTCCTGCGTGAAGGCCGTCCCAGGGCCAGGCCACCATGTCGGTGACGCTCCCTGGAGTTGCCTGATGAGAGAGGAGGGGTAGGGAGAACGGGGAGGAGGAGAAGGGATCCTGTGGGCAGACCAAGCTCTCTCTTCACTTCACACCCCTCAGGCTGAGTCAAACCTGTGCAGGGCAGCAGGGAGGAAAGGAGCCTGGAAAATTACCTTTACCTTTCCGTATCCAAAGAGAGCGGAGACCTATGGGATCCATCCAGGGTGTCACTAAGGGACATGGAAAGGAATCAGATCAGTTGGAGAAAAACTCAAATTCATGTTCGTGCTTCATCATCTTCAGACTTGTCAGTACCTGGAGTACTGGACCTCTCATCAATTTCGCAATTTGGCCACCACCCAAATGCTGTCGGGGGCCCTGGAAGTCATGGGGAGACGGGTTCCTTCATCCCCTCTGAAAACATCAATACCCTCCTCCCCACAGACGGATCCCCAGAGTCGGAAACACTAGAACTGCCTGGCTGAACGGCCCTTCCCTACCGGGGCCCCAGCCATCCCCCTTGGAGGGCACCTGCTGGCTGGAGCCTGCCCTGACCGCAGCAATCAGGGGCTTCCAAAGAAGATGAAGAAATGAAGGAGTCCACACCCCAAGAGGCAATCTCGACTCCGGGGAGTCTGGAATGTGTAACTGGCTGTCACCAACCTCGGTGGCACACGAGCTCAGATGGAGCGTTCCATGGCTGTTTCTAGAGCTCTAGCGCTAACTGAGCTTTTTTCCGAAGCCAGGAGAGGCCATTTAGTGGCACAGGCAGACAGAAGTTCAGGGAAGTTAATTTTCCCAGGGACAACCCTCCAATGGAGGCTGGGGGGGGGGCAGTCAGTCTCCCCTCCCTTCGGTGGGACAGTGCAAAGGAACATTCCGCGTCTACAGTCCCCCAGCACATTACCCAGTGGGTAACCAGAAAATAAGGCACATTGTCAGCTCTTCTCCCTTCCCTGTCTCATTACCCCTCCATCCTGCTTCCTGGATCACTTCCCAAATAAACTAGTGCACCCATGCCTTCATCTCAGGGCCAGCTTTTGGAGGAACCCCAACTAAGATGGTCATCTTCCCTCTAGCTGGGAAAAAAAAAAACAGGCTTCCTTCCAGGGTCCCCCCGCCCCGCCCCACCCCACAGACACCTGCATGGCTTCAGGGCTGAGAAAATGCAAGTCAGGGGAAGAAAGCCAAGGAGTAGGGGTGGAGAAGGATCGTGGCAGGTGAGGAACATCATTTAGAAATTATAAAATTAAGTAGCTTTAAAAAGAGCAGAAACCTGCTTGGGAAATCACTGAAAGAGCACACATTGAAAAATGTGCTCAGGACAGTTGAGAATCTGTCAAGTGACAAGAGAGAGCTTTGGGAAGAAAGCGAACCAGAGCCGGGTGTCAGGCAGACAGATTGGCCCAATTAAGGGCAGAGAGGCTAGGGAGGCGGAGTGAGCTATCGCGTGGCCTGTGGGAGGTCTAGGGGAGCTATTCCCAGCAGGACAGATGGGCCCCGAGAGGAGGCCGGCCGGGCGAGAGTCCCTGGGGTGCCTGTGTGCTCCGCCCCCCACGTCAGGAGACAGGGAATGAGCAGGGACAAGAGGCTGTGTCTCTTTGGCCTTGGAGGCTGGACCGCTGATTGCTTACGACTCTCTGGAATAAAAGGGTCCGGGCGGGGACCCTGTGGGAAGCCCCCCTTGAAGATGCTTTCATTCAGCGAGTGTTCACGGGCCGGCTCTCCCCATGGTGCTGCATACGGGACTGCAGCCCGTTACGGATGATGCTCCTACCCCAGCAGCACTGCGGTCCTTTGTGCGAAGCGAGCATCGGATACATCCGCTAACACCTGCTACATGGCGGGGGGGCTAGTCTGGATGCTTGGCATCCTCATTTAATCCTTACAGCAACCTCTGAGGTAGGAACGACATGATCATTATTTCAGAGATGAGGAAACAGAGACACAGAAAGGCTACGAAAATGGGCCGAGGTGACGACACTGGTAAGGAGTGGGGCCAGAACTCAAACCCGGACCTTCTAGCTCTCAAGTTGGCACTCTGACCCTCTACACTTTAGTCTCTCTTCTGTTAAAGGATCTGACAAGTTCCGCAGGCAGGACCAGCCACAGAATGTGCGGGACCCAGTGCAAAGTGAGAATGCACAATCCTGGCTGGTGGCAGGGAAACGATCTCCTCTTCCAGATGGGTGACCCCCGAGGAATTACAACCTGCCTGGTACCTGGGTCAGAGGTAGATGACAGGCCCCCACCAAGACGCCTGCTAACCGTACCGGGGTGCTACCAGCCCAGCCCTGGGATGGCCGCCTCCTTGCCCTGCCCTGTGGCGCCATGGGGCGGGCACTGACTCTAGCCCTCCCTTCACGTGTGCCCAGGCCCCCGTGGGGGGGGCGGAGGGTGGCAGCACAATGGGGCCTCCCTCCCAGGCCCCCGCCACTGCAAGCCAGTCACTGTCCTGAGCTCCTGTGATCTGGGTACCCTGGGGACACGGTTTCCGGGCTGGGCAGAGAACGGGGAGCCTGGGGGCGGGACCAGCAGCTGAGAGCTCACCCTAAGGAGGCAGGAGAGGGGCACTCTTGTGAGCTGAGACGCCAAGCCCCTGGCACATGCTCTATTGTCCCATCAAGGTTCACTTACAAAACACATCTTCGAAGATAAAATTATTAAGAATTTCAAGACAGCAACTGCAGGGCATGAAACCCCAAGTGTAGGGTCCTTCTTAGCAGCCATGGGGCTGGCCTTGCCTGCCATCATGAAAAATGGAAAATAGTTGGGCTTTACTTAATACAGTTTTCCGTGCTCACTTCAGCATGGAACCCCTCCTGGGGTTAACAGCCCATGGTGCTAGGGTCACTCTTAGAAATGCTGTATCGGCTCATTCAAACCTCGTAATAGCCATGTGATTCACGGAAAACCAGGGTCGTCGCCACGTTTCCCAGAAGGAGAAACTGAGGCACAGAGAGGAAAGTGTTTTGCTTGAAATATGTTAGGTATTGGTAGGGATGGTAGGTATTACGGTAGGTAAGAGGCAGGGCTGGCTCTCAGACCCCAACATCCAGCCTCCAGGTCCTGTGCTCTATCCCTGCAATGCATCAACCTTCCCAACCCTCCAAGATGCTTTTCATATCCTTTGTTTGTCACTCAGGGGAAGGCCGTAACACTGGCAGGTTGCCAACCTGAAGCCAGTATTTATTAGGAAATCTCCAGATGTGCCAGGAAATTACAGACCAGCAAATTAGTTTAGTCATTTCACTAGTTTAAGGAGCTCTTTGCAAGCTCTGAAAAAAGCTCTTTCAAGCACAAGTTGTTGGAAGGGGTGTTTTTTGGTGCCTTGAAGATGCCATGTTATCTTGAGCATCCAAAGGCCTCCTTGAGGAAGACAATTCCCATGAAATTAAGAAGAAACTTTAGTGACACTTAAAAATACCACCACAGCCTTCAAGATGGCCCCCAATGACCCCAACCTTCCAGTATTCATGCCTTTGTTTACCCTCTCCCACACTGCAGAGAGCCGAACTGTATAATCATCGGAGAATGTTGCAGAAATGATGTTCATGATTTCAAAGACGAGGTCATATAAATATTGCTTCCATGATTTCAAAGATGAGGTCATATAAATATTGTTTCCGTCTTCCTCTCTTAGATCACTCACTCTGGGGGAAGCTGGCGGCCACATCATAAGGACACTCAAGCAACTCTGTGGAGAGGTTTAGCCAGGACCTAGAGTCTTCTTCCAACAGCCATGTGAGTAGGCCATTTTGTAAATGGCTCCTCCAGCCCCATTCAAGCCTTCAGATGATAGCAGCCCTGGCCAATGTTCTCACTTCTGCTTCATGACAAGAAAGCACCCAGCAAAGCTGATCCTGCATCCCTCACCCCCAGAAGCCATGAGATAATAAATCTCTAGTTGCTCTAAGCCAGGAGGTTTGGGGTTTATTACACAGCAATAGATAACTAATACATTTTATAAAAAAGATCATGGGAAACCAGTTGGTATGAAATGGAAAGGGAATGGTCTAAACATAGTCAAATCCTTCAGGTCATTGTGTTCTCTTGGTGCTGCCACTGTCACTTTAAGAAAGCCCAAGGGACCCAGGAGTCACCAATTTCAGAGGGAGAAGGGGAGGTTGGGAGGAGGAACTCAGTTCACTATCTGAGGCTTTTACGTAGGATCGCTAAGGTGGCACATAGCCCTTTGTGGGGCAATATGGGACCACACACCAGAGAGAGAAGCAGTATATACTCTAGTTATGTATCTTGCAGCTCTGCATTGTTATCCAAACAAAGCCCCTAGGTAGTGATGACTAAGCACTCTGCGTGCTAGGCACTTCACTTTTGCTTTTTGTGCTTTAGCTAAACACTCACAAAAACAAAGTAACACAGCACCTTGGTCACAACATGTGTTGTGAGTGACAAAACCCAATTCAAATTGGCTTAAGCCAGAATGCGCATCGATGGGTTAACTGAGAAGTGCAAGGTGTATTCTAGGCTTCACGAAGTGTTGCATCCGGAGTGTGAAAGTTCTTTCTCTTATTCTCCTCTTGCCTCCCTTATTCTCTCTCTCCTTCTCTCCCTCCCCTACTCATCTCCCTGATTTTTTTTCCAGGAGAAGTGGACACCAGTAGTTCAAGCTTATGCTCTTATACCTCATAATTTTTTTTTTTTCTAGAGATGGGGGTAGAGAGAGAGAGAGGCAGGGCCAGAGAGAGAGAGAGGGAGAGAGAGAGAATCTTAAGCAGGCTCCATGCCCAGTGCACAGCCCGATGTGGGGCTTGATCTCACAACCCTGAAATCATGACCTGAGCCGAAATCAAGAGTCAGATGCTTACCCGACTGAGCCCCCCAGGCGCCTCATCTTATAGCTTATAATCTAAAACCAAGAGAGACCCTCTCCTCCCAAAAGCCCCATATCAGATCCCATGGCAGGTCTCTGATCGGCCCTACTTGGGCCACTCCCTTAGACCAATCCCTGGGGACAGGGAGATGGGGCACGATGATTGGTTGGGCCTGGATCATGTGTCCAATGGGTAGCTGAGGCACAGTGATTGCCAGTCCCACCAGAACCACATGCAGTGTTAATTTCCTAATGACCATGAAAAAGGGATGATAGGCAGACAAAAACAACACATTTATTACTATTATTATCCTCATTTTACAGATGAGGAAACAGTTTCCAAAAAGATGCAAACCTGCCCAGGGTCTCATAGCTGGTAAACAGCAAAGCCAGATCTGGCTGACTCTAGGTCCAAAGTTCTTAGCTATGCTCCTTCCACCTTCCTCATCTGATAGGGTCCTCTGACCCACATAGGAGGTCTGCAGACAGGATAATCTCCCTTTGGGGAAGCCTGAGCAGTTATCTGACCCCAATCCAGGCCCTGGGACACTAATGCTGCATCTGACCGAATCTGTTTCTTCCCCGCCTACCTAGATCACCTAAAACTAGAGAAGTCTCACCCAAAGAACCTGTCCTGAGCTTGACTGCACCAGCAGCCAAACCGATTATGACATCTCTGCCTCCAGGTGAAACTCTTCAATAACATCCTCTTGCTTTTGGAGTTAAGACCCAAACTCTCACCTCAGGTAAGAGCTCTAAACATCTGACCACTGCTGACCTCTGGCTCATTTTTTCTACTCTCTGTCCCAGCCACACTATTCTTGTCAAATTCTGTGAAAGTGCCTTGCTTCCTCTCACCCCAGGACCTTTGCATATTCTATTCCCTCTACTTGGCATTTTCATTCCTCTTCTCACTGCCTAGAGAACTCATCCTTCAAATCAGCTCATCAAGGAAGCCTCCACACCTCCACGGTCGGGGTCACTCCTCCGCCTAGATCCCCATGGAAATTCAGAACTTTCATTGAAGTCACAAGAATATATTCATTTGTGATCTATGGTGAAAAATCTGCCTCTCACACTAGACTATAAACTCATCAGAGCAGGGATAGTGTCCTTTTTTCTATTTACTATGTCTAGCATTTAGCCCAGGGCTTGATGTGAATAGACCCTCAAAAAACATTTATTGAATAAATGGTAGGAAGGAAGGAAGGAAGGGAAGGAGGGAGGAGGAAAGGAGGTAGGGAAGGAAGGAGGGAGAGAGGAAGGGAGGAAGGGAGGGAGGAGGACAGGGAGGGACTTGCCATGCCTCAAATTAAAGCTCACGGAGTAAATCACAAGTATTTCCAAGATGTTGATTAAATTCTTAAACTAGGATGAACGTGAAGAACATGAAACTATTACAAGCATTAGAGGATTTATTGGCTGAGCCTGGCTGCTTTTCAGTATTATTCCCTTCGTTCACATTTCATTGGAACCACAGGGTGAACGTTGTAGCGGGGAGGGGGCAAGTGGAGGAAAAGAAACAAGAAGGAAGGAAAGAAGGAAAGAGAGAAGGGAAGACAGAGGTAGGAAAAGTAAATAGGGGGAAGGAAAAAGGGAAGGAGGATGATGGGGGTAAGGAGGAAGAGATGAAGCCATAAGAGGAGGTGGGAGGGAGATGGAGAAAGGGAGAGGAAGGAGGAGGGGGAAGAGAAGGGACAGGAGGAGGTAAGTAGAGTGAGTCAGAGGGAGGAAAGAAAGAAAGGAGGAGGAGGGAGGAATCCACCTCAGCCCGATAATTCCAAATGAGCAGGGCTAGGAAATGATGCGGGGCGGCTCTGGCAAGCCGGGCGCTGCAACACGCAAGCCCCGCCCTCCAGGAGCTGTCATGTATGGGCCCACGCCAACCCTGAGCACTCGGACTGGAGGCTGGACAGAAAACGTGATCCGTGCAACTGAAGCCTGGAGGTAGGAAGCATACTCAGAAGCAAAAGAAAAAAGAAAAAAAAAAGGAAACCAAGATCACAGCTGATACGGGGAGGGAGGAGGAAAAAACAAGGAATGTGTCACTTCCTCCCTCTGCCACGGGTGACCGGGTGACCCGCGGAGTCCCCTCGTCGCCTCGGAGACTTCTGGACCTCTGTTTTCCCTTCGGGTTGTGGTGACAGGGTGATGGGGTGTTTATTGCTAACACAGCGAAACCTGGTCCAGTGGCCAGGAATCTCCCTGGCATGATTAATTCACATTCTGAACAAATGAACACGAGTTTGTACCATTGGCGTGGTTGTTGTACACATGGGCTGGTGGGGCCAGAGGCAGGGGGATCTGGCATCCGGCTCGGCTGTCAGCAATCACTGGAGGCACAGACACTGCACACGGAGGGGGTCCCTGCAAATGCCCCATCTCCCAACTTGGGAGCGTCTCCTGTTAGAAATAATAGGCCTGTGTATTGCCTCGGGGTGGGGTGGTGGTGAGAGAGGGCCTTCCTTCAGCACAGCATCCGTGCACTTCAGGTAATGTTTCTGAGCAAGGATGGGTTTGCAAAACGGTAGGAATACAAGCTGAAACAATGAAGGGGCTGACTGCAAAAAGGAGGGAGAGATTCCTAAGGTGGGAGCAACTTGGTGAGTGAAATGTCCAGTGAAATGCCTGAGAGGATCAAGTAAACCTCTTCTACCAACTCCACCCTGAGGCCCCCCATGTCTTGGCAGTTTGCTCCTCTTGGGACCACTCATTCAGCACTAGAATTCATACAGAATTCCTGGCTAAAAAAAAAAAAGAGAGAGAGAGAGAGGGAGAATTTACTGGCTCAGGTAACTGAAAAATCCAGGGATTAAATGTCTTCAGGCAAGGCTGGATCCAGGAGTTCAAGAATTGTCATCGAGACTGTTTTTCTATGTCCCTGATTTGCTTTCCATGGTGCAGGGAAAGCCACCCCTGCCTAATGAGTGCTTCTCTTTCCCAATAGTTTTGCAAAAAATCTCAGGCCTGAGTCTTATTGATTGGGCTTGGGACAGGTGCCACCCATGGAACCAAGGAGAAGGGGTCAGCCCTCCCCAGATTGGGATGCTATTAGCCAAATGCTGATAAATGGCTATTGTGCAGACAAAAACAACAGATGTGACCACAGAACTGTGTTGATGGCTGAAAAATGAGAGCACCCCCCCCCACAAGAATTTAAATACAAATGTTGGTTGCTAGGGAGGGATGCGGAGGACAGCCCACACATAGGTTATTTTCTGGGACAGAGAGAGCTGAGTAGAAAAGATCCCTCCTGGTTGCTCTTTTTTGGGAGTTTATTTGACAAATCCATCCCAGTGTTTCCAGAATTACCAGACCTGGAAGGAGGCAAGTCAAGACTTTACTAGATCACTATTCATTCATGCTTTCAATTCATCACGCTCACCTCCTCTTTATCCCACAACTCTCATCTGGCTTCTTCCTGTCTCTCTCAGGGGAACTGTCCTTGTGAAAGCTGCAACGACTTTTCTTTTGTTCAATCCTGTGGACAATGTTGCTCCTTTCCTTCCATGATTTCTCAGATGACTGGGTACCACTGACTGCCTCTCTCTTGAAAACTGCTTTCTCCATGGCTCTCTGCCCCTCTCTTGTGCTAATTCTCCCACTGCAAGCCCATACACTCCCGGGGCTTCAGTTTCCATCTCTCCATCCATCCCCAGGCCAGATTAACAGCTCAGACCACTCTGCTGAGTTTGGGTTTTATGAATTCAAGTGCCTCCTGGAACCTTCACTCAGGCGATCCCCCTGGCATCTTGGACTCATCATGCCCAAAATACTGAACCCCTCACAGCCCCACCCCAAGGCTATTTCTTCCCTAGGGTTTCTTGGCTTGGGGTCCAGTATCCCCAGCCACCCACTTGCCTAACCCAGAGACCAAGAATTGACCCAGCCCCTTTCTCACCCCCACATCCATTTCATCAGCTGGGCTTCCTTGGAAATATCTCCCCATTTCTCACCATCCCCACTGAGGCTCTGGTGTTTATGATCTCATATCAGGATTTCTGCCAATCATGCCCCAGCTAGCCTCCTACCTTGTCCCACTCTAATCCATCACACACTCTGCAGACATGCCCTTCTAAACACAAATTTGATTGGGTTGCTTCCTTAGTGGCTTCCTACTGTTACTTAGGGATAAGTCAGACTCCTTGGAGTGGCAGTGAAGGCCTGATTACAACCCAGGCCCTGCTTGCCCCTCTAGCCTCACTTACCTCTTGCCATTCTTCTCTCAAACTCTATACACCTGCCACACTGAATGACTTGTCTCCAATTCGCATAGGCTGTTCACTCTGCCCTTCCTCCTGCCTCTTCACTCAGCTTCCTCTTGTTCATCCTCTAGTTCTCCTCTTACATCCACCACTCCCCCCCAGCACAACTTCTCCGACCACTCCAAAACTTAGTTAAGCACCTCTTCCATGTGTGTCAAACATGAATGAATGAATCAATCAATCACTCAATCATCAACTCTCTAGAAAGTATGGTGGTGGTATTCAAGTTCGTTTTTATTTATTTATTTATTTTTTTATAGATTTTATTTATTTGACAGAGAGAGACACAGCGAGAGAGGGAACACAAGCAGGGGGAGTGGGAGAGGGAGAAGCAGGCTTCCCGTGGAGCAGGGAGCCTGATGCGGGGGCTCGATCCCAGGACCCTGGGATCATGACCTGAGCGGAAGACAGATGCTTAACGACTGAGCCACCCAGGCGCCCCTCAAGTTCTTTGTTTTTTTTAAAGATTTTATTTATCCATTTGACAGAGAGAGAGCACAAGCAGGGAGAGCAGCAGGCAGAGGAAGAGGGAGAAGCAGGCTCCCCGCTCAGCAGGGAGCCCGACATGGGGCTCGATCCCAGGACCCTGGGATCATGACCCGAGCTGAAGGCAGACGCCCAACTGACTGAACCACCCAGATGCCCCTGGTATTCAAGTTCTTGATGAAAAGGAAAGGTCACAAGAGGAGAAGGGAAATCTCTGAGTCTATTTTTAGCCAATAAATACTTTCTTTTTGACACAGATTTTCCAAACCAAAATGTACTCAGTCCTTACCCTGAGTCAGCTGCAGCTGTGCTGGACACTGAGATATATTAGCAAACAAGACAGACACATATCTTGCCCTTTAGGAAATTATAATCTAGCAGAAAAGATAGATCCTAAATAAACAATTCAGCAAAACTTAATGGGAACTAGCCCTAAACCTCTTGTAGCAGAGTGAATTTTCCCAAGATGGCTGCACCAATATATATATCCCATTCAATATGCTCTCACACAATGTAACTGGCTCCTCCATTGATCTATGGCGCTACCTTCTCTCCTCTGAAAACCAGGTGGACTTCATAACAGCTTTGACCAACAGAATGTTGTATAAGTAATACAGAGTGACTTTCAGGTCTATAAAAAGCGACACAATTTCCACCAATTCATCAATATATGGACCTCTCCCCACTCCCCTCATCTCCCTCTCTCAACTCTTCCTTTGGAACCCAGCCCACCATGTTTGTAAGGAAGCCCAGACCACATGGAGAGACCACATGTGGATGTTCCAGCCAACAACAGGTCTCAGCCAACAGACAGCATGAACCTCTACTCATGTGAACGAACGAGACTTTAGATGACCCCAGCCTCAAGCCTTTGGCTCTTCCAGCTGAGTCCCTAGACACCATGGAGCAGAAAGAAGCCATCCTCATTGTGCTCTGTCAAATTCCCAATCCACAGAATCTAGGAGCATAACAAGGGATTGCTTTATGCCACTAGGTTTAGGAGCAATTTTTTCTGCAGCCATGGCAACTATATCCCTTCTCTAGGCTTACTTGCAGAAAAGAATACTGGGCTAGAGGTAAAGAGAGAGTCAAATACACCACCATTTCTGTCTTTTAATAGCTATTGATACTCACTGGCTGTGTGAACTTGGGCATGTCATTTCCCATCTCTGGGTTCTTAGTCTTCCCATGTATAAAGTAAGAGGATGGGGCTGGAGGATTTCTAACACCCTAGGAAGCTTGAAAACTCTACTAATGGAGATGCATTTATGGGATGACCCAATCAAAACCATGTCAACTGATATGGCAAGAGGTGAACTCTTTAATTGAAATTCCTGATTTTGTTTAAAATCTTTCTAGAGGGTGAACTCAACTCAAGCCATTAGAAAAACAAAAGGATTCCTCTAATGTATAATTCATGAAAGAAAAGTGGGTTTGACCCAGCAGGTCATTTGGAATAAAAATGCCATAAAAATAAAATATGTTATCCCTCCCCTTCTGCCTCCCTCATCCCTTACACTAGCTAATGGAGGGGAAAGAGTGAATTAAACTGGAGTTCAGGTCAAAGGTTTAGTTGATTCATTCCAGAATGGTCATTCCCTCCAGCAGCCTCTCCAGTAACAGACAAACACTGCAGATGTTGAGGCAGGGTGGTCCCCACCCCAGGGCCCCTCGTCCTGAGTGTTAAGGCCTCTCCTCCTTCCCTGGGGGAGATGACCTCACCTTCTAATGGACTGCCCAATTAGGAAGCACATGAGACTGTTAAGAAGACACGCTGTCCGCTTCAAAAGCTTTGGGGAAATTCCCCAAGGGGCCAACCTGTTTCACAGAGCAAAGGGAAAAAAGTAGACAGCCTGTAATTAGTATAATAACCTGTTCGGATTCCACCTGCCTGTGATTTCCCCGGCTTGTTCATCCATTCATGTATTCATTCACTCAGGCAACAAATATTTACAGAGCAGCTGGGATGTGCAAGCCCCCGTGATACGACAGGTCCCCCAGAAGGAGCTAACGATTTGTGTGCAAGCGATTGATTAAGGAAGTGCTCCCAGGGGCATCTGGTGGTGAGATGGGGGGAGGGCGGGACAGGGAAGAAGAAGATGCCAAGTGAAGGTTGATTTCAAGCAAGTCCAAGCCTCGGCCTGATCCTGTAGGGAGTCCTGGAGTGAAAAGTACACCTCAGGATTTGTCCCAATTCGAAGCCAAGGAGCTGGGCTTTCACACCTCTGCATCTGTTATTGGTATGGGCTGTTCCCTTAGGAACAGAAATCCCAGGCAATCTGGTGCTCTGCGTGTGCAGGCAAAGTGGCTACAATAAATAGCCTGTGGACAGTCCTTCAGAAGAAGTCACAGGTGCAGGCCAGTAGAAGGGAAACACCGCAGAAGCCAAGAGCAGACATCTTCCACTCTGCTGTCCCCAGTACATCAGCAATATCTCACCTCATAGTTGCAAGATGGCTGTAGCAGCTCTGAACTTCCCACCCGCTCACAACAATATCCAAAGGCAAGAAGGGGTTGGAAAGAAGCTAGTCCCCCTACAGATGTGACTTGTCAGAGGAAGGAA
>NC_138369.1:33945618-34084247 GCF_054177405.1 Leptonychotes weddellii
AGAGAGATTAGCCAATCAGAAAGCACCAAGCTGGGGCGCCTGGGTGGCTCAGATGGTTGAGCGTCTGCCTTCGGCTCAGGTCATGATCCTGGGGTCCTGGGATCGAGTCCCACATCGGGCTCCCTGCTCCTTGGGAGCCTGCTTCTCTCTCTCTCTCTCTGTCTCTCATGAATAAATAAATAAATAAATAAATAAATCTTTAAAAAAAAAGAAAGCACCAAGCTCTCTGGACTACAGTGATTGGTTCACAGGTGGGCATATTACTCAAGCCAAGCCAATCGGAGTTAATCCTGAGAATACTGCTTTGGTTACCAGGAAAGGGGTGCTTACTCCCTGAAAACATCCTAGGCCAGAGCTGTGACAGCCATCTTGGCATGATGAGGAGGCTGAAAATAAAACCATCCCAAGGAGGAAAATGAAGTGGAGTAAAGAGGGGTGGAGAGATCAAATACGGACTCAGTACCCCTGAATCCAGGCTTTCCCAAAGCCAGCTCTAAACTTGGGCGGAAAAAAAAAAATGTTCCTTTTTGCTTAATCCAGGTTGAGTTGGGTCTTCTGTTCTCTGCAACCAGAAGATTCCCAAGTGATACAGGGGCGAACAAGGCAGACCCACCCTCTGCCTCATGGAGTTCGAAGTCAAATGGGGGAGGCAGGTGCTGAACAAAAAATTAAAAGGGTTAAAAAGGTCAAGTGCAGAGGACTGGCAGACCACATGAGATGGAGGGGCCAGTCTGGTCTAGAGTCAGAGGAGGCCCCTCGGGGTGGTGTGGCTCAAGCTGAGATGGGAAAGGAAATGGCTATATTTTCCAAGTGGACTCCTCCACTACCCCTTGACTTCCCAGACAGAGCAGGGAGCAGGCACTCACTTGGGGAGCTTGTGGATTTCCTTTCTCTCTGACACACTCCTTACTCTTTCATCCATTCTTTCAGTACACTAATTTTTTCAAAAGCTGCCAAGAACGATCAGGGTTTTTTGGCTTTTTGGTTGTTGTTTGTTTGTTTTTCCTGTACTCCTATAAAAAGCCTTTAGTTCTGGAGAAACACTGTGATTTCTTTCATTTTCAGGAGTGTTTTCTTTTTAATTCCTTCATTCCCTGTGTAAACTGGAGCAGTCAAGTCAGGTCTTGAGGTAGGGGAGGGATATAAAGAATTCTCAGCCCAGTGCAGATCATCAGTACAGCCAAGAGATATTGTATGTAGGGGAAACCTTCCAGGAAATGTAGAACTAACACCTCCTCAGACAGAAAAAAAACAGTCTCTGCTCTCTCCTAATCTGGCCCAGGGATGTTTGTTCTCTGGCATCATTCGCTGACTCAGAGGGAGAAAAACTCTAGGTTCAGATGTCCCAGTGCCACAGTCTCTTCCTAGCTGTGTGGTCTCAAGCTGAGCCTCAGCTTCCTAATCTGTGAAATGAGAATAATAAAATCTGACAGATTTTAAGAACATCTGCCTGAGTGAACAACCTCAGAGCACCCAGGGGAGCACCAGAGGTGATACAGTCCGTGAATATGCCAACAGGCACGTTCTATCAAGTCGTGACCTGGGATGGCACACCTTTGCTCACCGGTGGCCCCCAAGCCCTGTTCTCCAGCCCCAAGCAAAGGGACCGGCTCTCTTCATGCTCCCTCTTTGCTGACCCCACTGCCCGTGCCCTGATCTTGTGTAAAGCACCACAGCTTCCACAGCAGGCACTGGGCGAACAGGGCTGAGTGGAAGGGTCATTGCTGTGGCTCGCCCCCGCAGGTTGGGAACACTCGCCTTTCGGGGCCATCATTTCCACTGCTTGAAGCTGATTTTCTCCTTTGGGGGCAACTCAGCCACCAGGACCTTCACCTTGATTCCAGAATGGAGAAGCTGGGGCAGAAGCTTGGTGCTTCACCGTCCAGTTTGTAATACATGCGAACCGCGTCCGAAGGCCAGCTCCATTCACGTGATGTGAGCGGGGCCTCTGGAACTGTGCCATTCAGCTTAGGGCTGCTACTTGAACACAGCCACTCTGCCAAGCTTTGCAACCACCATTTGAGCCAGTGGGCATTTTAACACATCGGGACAACCTCAAGGAGCCACCCTAGGTCGGTCTTTAAAAAGTAGGAGTCAGGAAACCAAGTCTGAGGGCCCACAGGCAATCTTGGCCTCCGCTCTCCAGGCATCCCTGACTTTCCAAATGGTGTTTCCAGGGTTGTTTCAGAATCCCCACACAGAGGGAGGGCATCCAGGTGGGCCCTGACTACACAGCCCCCTCCACATCCTAACTTCAGGGAGAGCGGCCCAACTCCTCCACATTTTAGAAGTGGGGATTCTAAATAAGGATGTGTTTGAAAGAAAGGAAAGAAGAGAGGAAACGGGGTGGATGATTAGGCTAGTGGGTTGTTAAAGCTCGTCTACTTTTTATGTTTGATGACTCCCCCGTAGCCGAGAACCTCCGACTGACATTTTTGTTCTAATGACTTCAAGGAGAGAAAGTCCTTTCATGGCTGACGTAGGGTAAATGGATCAGCTGTCTTTTAATCCTAAACAATGCAGGTGGTTCTGAGGTAAAAGACTCTTCAGAGCGGGGGCGCCTGGGTGGCGCAGTCAGTTAAGCGGCCGACGCTCAGGTCCTGATCTCAGGATGGTGAGATCGAGCCCCGCGTCCGGCTCTGTGCTCAGCGCTCCACCGGAGTCTGCTTGAGACTCCCTTTCCCTCTACCCTTCCCCCACTCTCTTTCTGTCTCTAAAATAAATAAATAAATCTTTACCCAAAAAAGATTCTTCAGAGCAGCGGTACTTCACTTTAGTGTGCACCCAGATCCCTTGGCAGCTTATTAAAAATCCAGATTCCTGAACTCCCACATTCCCAGGGTAGTGACTTTGAGTTGGGGCCTGGGGACAAGAACAGGGTCTGGTGTCCCCTCTGCCACCTACAGCTTTGCAACTGAGACCACATCAGTTAATCCTCTGTGCCTCGGCCTTCTCATCAGGGAAGTGGGTGTAATCATGTACCTACCATAGGGTTTGTGAGGATAAAATGGGTTAGTGAGTATAAAGCACCTAGAACAGTGGCCAGCACAAAATATGTGTTCAATAAATGTGATCTATTATTGATACCAGGGTGGAGTCCAGGAAGCTCTGGGTGACAGACAAGCAGCCCTGGGTGATTCGGAAGCAGATCCACAGGCCACACACGGAGGACCGAGGATCTACAAATACGTGGACCAGTCTTCTTCACCTGCAGGCCACTCCTTTCCCTTTGGTAAGAAACAAAGTGCCACCAAGCCATCTGTGTGTCTGAAGAGGCAGCAGCTATTTCCCCCTCAAATGGAAATAGCTTGTTATTCCAATTAGATGTGGAAAACATGCTAATTACCCACCCCCCAAATCAGAAAGGTCATGGATGGAAAGAAAAAAAACCTATAAACAATCCCCAAACCCAGAGAAAATAACTAGTAATGTGTTGTTTCTATGCCCACACACACACACACACACACAGATTTTTTTTTTTTTTTACCATAATCACCGTTTTCCCTTTAATGGTGCGACAGGAACATCTTGCCACGTGAATAAACATAGCCCTGTAACATTCATTTTAATGCTACTCAGTAGTCCAAACTATGGATATAATGTTATCCAGCCAAACCCTAATCGTCAGACATTCAGGTTATTTCCTTCCTGGCTGATGATCAACAACTGTGGGAATATTCCAGTTGCCCATTCCTGTGGGGTCCTACGCTTTTCCCTCAGTGATGGCGGGCCTGGGTAGGGTTTGCTGTGTCAGCCTCCCTGCAGGGCTGAATCTCAGAGACCAAATGGTCACAGAGTTTACACTCTCAAGGCAGATCAGCAGGCTTCAAATCCAGCTCCACTAATTGGCTCATTAACTGCCAAAGGCCTCAGTCTCCTATCTGTAAAATGGGGACCCTGAGCAGGGTCTGAGGGAATGCGTGAAGTCTCAGCAGGATGCCTGGCACCTGTTAAGATTCAGTCACTTACCAAATATTTAGTGAATGGAAATGTAACTAAATATCCTTGCACATTAGTCAAAACTCAGGGTAAGTTCCGAAGGTCAGAAGGGCTACACTTTTTAAAGACTTACTTCATACTATCAAATTGGCCCCCAGAAACGCCATACCACCCACAAAATAGAAGAATTCTGGTTTCTCTTGGCCCTTACAAACACAGTTAGGCACTTTCTGAGCTAATCTGTCCCGTTGTTGGTGAGCAGACCCTGGAACTGTCAAAGCAATTCCTTGAGGCCACAAAGGTGAGGCTCTGGAGTCCCATCTCTGTAAGGAAGAGCGAGACGGCTGGTGTCCCATCTGGGCAGGGAAGCATCCACCCTCTCTCACTCTGTGACTAAGCCCCATTAACCTTGCCTGGACACCAGAGTCACGTCTGCCAAAACGTATCAGCGGAATATTCAGCATCTCTATCCCGGACCCTGCAGAGGCTGCCCCCGTCCCTGGCCTGCTCTGTCTCTCGGTGCATCTGGAACTGAGCGAGGACCGTGGTCCAGCAGCGATGCTCCCTCTGGTCTCCCGGCGCTGCAGCCCAGGCCTCCTTCCATGGCCTCCCTCCTCCCTCAGCTGTGACCAGCTGGTCTGTTTTTCAGCCGCCAATGGCTAATTCCAAGATTACCCTTTCTAAGTGGATGAAATGTAATATCCACAGTGTAAAAGCTTTAGACTTGCTCCCAGCAGTGAAGCATGGGGCATTTCTCCAGGGGCTGAAGATCGCCTTTAGACCATGGTGAGCATGGTCTGCATTGCTAAACCCTTTCACGACACACGGCCCCGTGAAAGTGCGGGAAAATTCTGGCCAAGAGGGATGAACTTTATTACGACATGTTCTTGGTTCCCGAGGAATTAAAGAATCTGCTCTGGGTCACGTTCTCTAAAAGTGTGGAGAAGGGGCAGGGGGGAAATTTCTTCCAGGTGGTATGACATTCTCTCCCCAAAGTTTTACCCTCGGAGAACACTTAGGAAAGGGGATTTGAAGAACATAGAAAGAAAATGAACATTTTCAAAAGAGGGAGCTGTTTTTCATTTTCTGCGGGGACTTGACACCTATCAGGAAACAACTTCAACCCACAGAAAGACCTTGTTTAAGGCTGTTTTTTAAATTTCTTCCTCTGCTAAAGAACAATGACATTTTCCCCAGATTGTTAAAACAACAATAACAACAACAACAACACAGGCATTCAGAGAGATGTAAGAAAAAGAGATTGTTAGTAACAAAAATAATAACAATAATGACAGCCATCATTCATGAAGCACCTAACATTTTTAGGTAGTTCACTATCCTGTTCGCCTTCATGAAATCTCTGTGGAGCTATAGCCCTAAGATAAAGGCTATGTTACCCATATTTTATAGATAAGGAAATCAAGCTTAAAGAGGCAAAACAATTTGATCAACGTTGGCTATTGTGTTTCTAACCTTTTATTAAACTATACATTTTAAAAAGCATACATTATAAGGGTACACATTACCAGCTGGATAGATTTCACCAGATGAACACACCCATGGGACCAGCAGCTCAACCCCAGATCTCAAGACAGAGACCATCCTGATCAGCGCCCCAGGAGCTCCTCTCCTGTTCCTGCCACTCACTCACCCCCAAGGGCAACCACTGCCCTGACTCACCCCATAAACTCACTTTGCCTGCTCTCAAATGCGCATAAATGGAATCATGCCATACGCACCGCTCTGTCCATAATTCGTGTCCTGTCACACTGTGTCTGTGGGATTCACCCATGTTGCTGCATGTGGTTCTAGTGCATTCATCCTAGTGGCAGCATGATACTCCGTGGTGTGGATATCTGTTCCGTAGCCGAACATTTGGGTGGTTGCCAGTTGGCAGCTCTTACAAATGGTGCAGCTACGAGCATTCCTGAGCATGTCTGCTGGTGCACGCGCGTGTGCATGTATCCATTTCTGCTTTCCAAAGTGGCTAGACTCCTCCCACAGTGTAGGAGAGTTCTAGGTGCTTTACTGCCTCAGTGAGACTGGGGATTGGCTCTTGTTTTTGTTCTAGACCCTCTGCTGGGTGGATGTCAGATAACTTTTAGGGACAGGGGCAGAGCATCAGACCCAAACATTTCTAGAACCATGCCTAGCCTGGTCCTGGGCACTTGGAGCATGCTGAAGGGATAGCTGTTGAATTAATGAATGACCCCAAAATGCTCGTGGTGTTTTTTTTTTTATAAGTTTTTGTAAGATTTTATTTATTTACTTTTATGAGAAAGAGAGAGAGAGCATGCGTGCAAGCACACAAGCGGGGGGCGGGGGGCCAGAGGAAGAAGGAGAAGGAGGCTCCCCACGGAGCAGGGAGCCCGATGCAAGGCTTGATCCCAGGACCCTGAGATCATGACCTGAGCCGAAGGCAGACCTTAACTGACTAAGCCACCCAGGCGCCCTTGTGGTGTTTTTTCAACAGTATTCTACTGTTGCCTATTCCTCAGTCCCAGACTCCTGCCTATCCCAGGCCCTACCTTCTCTGAAGCTACCCAGCAAAACAGCCTGACATAACAACTTCTTAGAGACTTAGAGTCAGTAGTAAAAGGAGGCCAAGGCAGGCTGCGAGTTGCCTCAGGAGGACACAGGCTCAGTCACGGGGGGTGGGGTCCCAGGCTGCAGAGCAAGGCAAACGTCCCAGGTGCCCACCTACAGCCAGAAGTCAGCAGCAACTGTCCCCTCAAAGAACAGTCCCTGGAGCAAAGGGAGGAAGAAAACCAAGAAGGCAGCTGTGCCAACAACCCTACCCATGGGCACTAACACATCATATGCGGGGGGCATTCTGGGAGCTAAGGACAGAGAAGGGTCTCTTAATTCCCTTGCAAACGACATGGGTTCATTAGGGCAACTCTTACAGAGGAAACCAAATAAATGACGGTTCCAATTTTAAATACCCTCCTGAGAACAGGATTAAGTATGATTAAGACAATTCTATGTATTGGGAAAAATAGACAGCTGCCCAGGGCCCTCTGCCCTCAAAGGCACATGGGCTGAGCCCTTCCCTTTGCTGCTTCTTTGTTATCCCACCAGCAATGTCTGGGAAGGGAATAGTACCAGTGACAGTGAGCATTACTAGACATAAGACCCTGCCCCGGGCTCCTTGTTGGAGTTGCCTCATTGAACGTTCGTGAAGCTCCTACAAGGCAGGAACTGTTCCTGTCCCCATTTAAAGTCGAGGGGACAGAAGCTTGGAGAGGTAACAGCTAAAGATCAAACTGCTGGTTAGCAAGTGGTAAAAGGGGACTTGAACCCAGATGCTCTAGCTACCTGCTGCTGTGTAACAAATTACCCCCAAAGCATAACAGCTTAAAACAACCACCATCTGGGCAGGGCTCCGCTCCATGCAGTGCTGACTGGGGTCGCTTTGGGTATCTAACTGGTGGACAGGTTCATCTGGAGGGTCCAAGACAGCTTCTCTCAAGTGACCGGTGCCTTGGCAGGGAGGGAGGCTGGGCGGCTCAGTGGGGACTGTCACCGGAGGGAAAGGGTGTGCTCTCTCCAGCAAAGCCATCTCAGGGTAACGGCGCTTTTAGGGCAGCTCAGGGCTCAGAGTGAGCCACATGGAAGCTGCCTGAGGCCTGGGCCCACAGCAGGCACAGCATCGCTTCAAGCCTGTCAGAGAGCCCAGTCAGACCCAGGGCAGGGACACAGACAGACGTGGCTTCTCGGGGAGGACTAGCACGGTTTCTTCAGTCTACCGTATTTTTGTCTTTGTTGGATTCCAGAGCCCTGAGCCATAACCACGAAAGTATACTGTTTTGCTGGTTATTGTTGGGTGTCTCCTTTGTGCGTGGCGTTTTACTCACTTCCTAAAAGAGAGAGAGAGAAGAAGGAGGAGGAGGAGGAAAAAGGAGAAGGAGGAGGAGGAGAAGAAGAAGGAGAAGAAGGGGAGGAGGAGAAGAAGGAGAAGAAGGAGGAGAAGGAGGAGGAGGAGAGGGGAGGAGGAGGAGAAGAGGAAGAGGAGGAAAAAGAAGAAGGAGGAGGAGGAGGAAAAGAAGAGGGGGAGGGGAGGAGGAGGAGAGGAAGGAGGAAGAGGAAGGAAGGGAGGGGAGAAGTGAGTACAGAAGAAGCCACGGGAAGGTGAGTTAGGAGACAAGCATTTCTCTCATTCTATCGATGAAGAAACTGAAGGTCAGAGAAGTGAGTGCCTTGTCCAAGGTCACACAGCTCATGAGGGTGAAAGGATTTGAAGCCCCCCTTCTTTCCTTCCTTCACACTTTCTTCCTCTGGGCCCATGAATGCTCCCCCCACCCCTCCCCGGCAAGTCTGCAGCCATACATTTCCCAGTTCCCAAATACAGCACTTAACCCTTCACTTTTTTTTTTTTTTAAAGATTTTATTTATTTATTTGAGAGAGAGAGAATGAGAGAGAGAGAACACATGAGAGGGGATAGGGTCAGAGGACGAAGCAGACTCCCTGCCGAGCAGGGAGCCCGATGCGGGACTCGATCCCGGGACTCCAGGATCATGACCTGAGCCGAAGGCAGTCGCTTAACCGACTGAGCCACCCAGGCGCCCAACCCTTCACTTTTGATTAAAGAAACCCCGGTTTCCAGAAGAGGCCGCTCTGAACAGCGCGCTAACAGAGTGGCCTTCCCTCTGTGGCTGCCCTGGTTTGTTCAAGAGGAGATGAGTCATAGCAGGGATCAGCTCCTGTGGCAGAGAGGATTTTCCTCCATCTGTCCACCCTTCGGGCCCAATTTCCTCTGAATTGCTTTAGGGAGATACCAGAACTACAAATGCCACCCAGAGACAAAAAATACACATATCCCAGTGGATCTCCAGTGCAGTGGGCAACTTTAAGGGTGTGCATGTGGGACCCAGAAAACCGTTGACGAAACCAAGGAGCTGCCTGGGCGAGATCTCTTGTCCTTCACCCTGACATAACACAGGAGCGCCGTGACACGCCGACACCGTTCATTGCTATAATGTGTCAGTGTGGGTAACAGAAAGCAGGCAAGGAAGGCTTAATTATAAAAAGGTATCTTTTCAAGACACTTTAATTCCCTCATTTTTTTTTGTCCTGACAAGAATTCACACACATACCCAAAAATGTGAATCTAGTTTAATTTGGGGCTCTCAAAATTATTGCTAATGGGATTTCTTAATACCCCTTGGTTCAATCTTAGAATTCCAAAAATTTCTGGCTGAGATTTTGTTTTGCTGGAAGCAATGTAGCCAGGAGGTTGAAAGTGGGGTTTCTAGAGACATCGTGCCTGCCTTCGAGTCCTACCCCCACCCCTCAGCAGCTGGGAGGCCCTGGGTAACTCATGCCCCTGCTCAGTTAAATCAGGTCTAAAATGGAGAGAGAAGCAGAACCTCCCTCCCAGGGCTGCTATGAAGTTACAAGAGGCAAATATGAGAACAGCTTAATATAATACCTGGTACTTACCTACTTAGTGTTCATGTTTATTAAATACTAGATATTTCCATATTGTTATTATTCAGTGGCCCAAAGAGTTCAAACATATAAAGAGTCACATACACGATGTGGATATGTGCATATCTCAGTGTAAATGACCAGGTATATAAGCCCCTGTCAATCACTCTTAAACGTTTGAATTATTATAAAAGTAATTTGTTTATTCTAGAAAAAATTTTAATATAGAAAAGTAGAAAGAAAAAATAACCACCACCTATTATCCAAGGACCTACAGAAAAACATTTTTCAACATTCTGGCCAATATACTTCCAGCCCTATTTAGTGTGCATAAATATATTTAATTCTTTTTTCATAAAGTACTTGCTTTCTTATAAGGTGCTCTACTCACTGGTGATATATCATAAATACAGTCACATGTCATTCCTAGACAGCATCCCATGAAACATCTATATAGTCCTCCATGTCCTGAATATATTGCTATTCATTTAACTGATCCCCTGCTGTTGGACATGTAGGTTGCTTTCATTATTTTTGCAATATTAAAAACAACACTGAAATGAACATTCTTGAAATAAGATATTATGCACTTCCATGGTCTATTTCGTTTGGATAAACTCCCAGAAATAGAATTTCTAGGTCAAAAGTTCTACCCATTTTTAAGGTTTTATGTAGGGCCATTGCACCCTTCAGAAAGGGTGCATCTCTCCCCCAGTGATGAATGAATAGTTCTTTCCCCTATATTTACCACCACTGAGCATTCCATGTTCAATTCTTCCAACAATTTTTTATTGAGCACCTACTGTTTTCCAAGCACTGCTGAAAATGACTAGAACAAGTCCTTTTTTTGCTATGCTCACAGATTTTTCCCTATCTTCACAGATTTCATATACACAACTCTGAGGATCTAGTTTCAGTGTGGCCCCTTCATCTCTCTACTTGCCTGTCAGAGAAATGGACAGTCTGGCAAGTGGACCAGGGTTGGAGACAGAGCTTCAGTCTCTGGGACTGTGAAGAGCCCGTTCTTCTGTCCTTCAGCCAGGAACATGCTAGTTCCAACGCCCCTTGTCTCTGCTCTTGTGTCCTCTGTGCCTTGGGCTGCTCTCCTAATCTAAGCCTTCTGCCTATATGTGCGGCAGGAGCTTACAACCCAGACAGGAAGAGGGTTTCAGCGCAAACACCGACTCTGTGTCGGTGAATGAGGCGTGATAACCTGGCTCTCTGACTGAGGATGCTGAGGCTCGGTTTGAGATCCCTTGAAAGAATGCTGTGATTGGTTAGTGATGTCTGCTGCAAACACAGGAACAGAAGAAAATGGTATGTATGCCTATCGATTCTGTTATTTTCTCCATCTCCAGGCTTTGGCTGTCCTTAGCTCAGATTCTGCTGGATTCATGTGCCCTTTTCCTGTACTTCTGCTCTCTTTTGTTCCTTTCTTCTTCAAGCTCTCCCTGGTTCACTTTCTCTTTCTTTGTTTCCGTACTTCACATACATTTCTCATCTCTGTAAATAGTTTCCTACAGACTATATCCTCGTTGTGCTTAGCTCGCCAAGAGAGCTCTCTATTGCTCTCTCTCTCTCTCACTCCCTTGGTCTTTCTTCCTCTGCCTCTCTGTTCCTACGGATCCTCCACTAAGTTTACCTCTCTGTGTTACCAGAAGCTGTTGGTGGTAAATAGTGTACCCCAGGCCAACAATACATAATTGATGGACTGACCACAGGAGGGGCTGTTTCCCTCAGGAAGCCCACTGTTTGGGAAGGAGGGGTCTGCTGTCCTGAGAGAGGAACCAGGAAGCCACCTCACAGGAAACAAAGCACATCATTTATGCTGCTGTGTTCACATTAAAGCATTGCCTGAGTGCCTCACAAGTTCCCAGAGACCGGTAAAATGTCACTTGTAGAATCAACTCCATGCTGCCCCAGGCCTGGGGATAGCGCTGAAACGCAGCCCGGTGGGGCTAATGGTCTCTGAGCAGAGTAGCACATTCCCATAAATGGTATCCCCTTACTGAGCTCTAACTACAGATCGGACATTGTGCTAAAAGGTCTGCACGCATTATCTTACCAACTCCTGACATTAATCTGGAAGGTAGTTGCCAGTATTATCCCTATTTTACAGACGAGAAAACTCAGGCTCAGGAGTCTAAGTAACTTGCCCCAAATCTCTCTGCCAGGGAGTGGAGGGGCCTCCAACTGGGTCTGTGCAGCTCCACATCATATATTAGTCAATCCAATATACACCAATCCCTGGGTGGGGTGGGGGAGCTAAGGAGGGGGAAATGTCCCACCTATCTATCCCAGTGCCCCAAAGAACTGGGAAATAAGGAAGAGAGAATCACCATCTGGGAGTTAAGCCATATAGTCAGCCCATACGAGGTCAGATCAGCAAACGGCAAGGTGGTTCTAAAGGATACTATGGCATCTAGGTCGGTAGGAATGAAAGTATTTGCATATATAAAGACAAAAAAAATGTGTCCCTTTGAAGGAAGCTTAGCTACCACTAGTGGAAGCCTTCAAAAAGAGGATTTTAAAAAAAAGAGGATTTAAAGGATGCCCATCCAAGCACCACCCAGGGGAGGGGTGGGTACACCGAGTCTGCTCTGCCCAGTGGCATACCCTGGTAGGCTACTCGTTCACTAAGCCCTTATTCATAGAGCACCTGCTCTGTGCCCGCCACCGTGCTGAGCACTGTCCTGGCACTCGCCGAGCTGAGGTCCTCGTCAGGAGGCAGCTTCATTGGGAACTAATGAAGTCGGCGCGGCGGGGCCCTCCAAGAGCCCTTACAGTGCGTCCATGTGACCACACGATTTTGTGACATGTACCAGTGTCAGACATCGCAACAGCCATCAGTTAAGGCCACCATCTCCACTTGGATTTCCTCTCTGTATTGAACATAAACATTCCCATTGGTCCCCCGGGAAGCAACCCCCGGGACAAGGACGAGGGCACACTTGGGTTACTTGGGAGGAAACCCTGGCCAGCAAGTGGGAAAGGCCACCAGCGAGGGCAGTCTGCCAACACAGGCCAGCCCCCCAGGTGAGCACTTGGAGCTTAACCCCATGGGGGCCCTTGGGGGACAGGCTGTTTTAAAATAGAGGTTTTATTCTTATTTAGGTATGGGAAGGACAGCAGATCAGCGGACGACTGCCAATGAAAAGACAGATTGTCACCCACGGTCTCAAGACAATAGGGCATGCCACGCCGTGCTGGGCCACACGAGGAAGCACCAGCTTAAGGCAGGAGGCAGAGGATGCGGGAGCTGTGCAGAGCCTTTATTGTGGTTTCTGCAGGAAAGAATGGGTGAGGCAGGGTGAACAGGCTTATGCTGGGCCGGTTTGAATAGTTCCGGTGGGCTCTGGGATGTAGGGCGGTCCCTAGCTGTCTGGTACCTGGTCCTCAGGGGGTGAGGGCACGTGGATAGTGGATAGTGGCCTGGCACGTCAGAACCCAATAAAGGAGGTGGTTGGGGGTATGAGCTCTGGAGCTCTGGACTGGTTGGTCTGCATTTGGATACATCCCAGGGTGAGGGTTTTTTTTTTTTTTTTTTTTAACTATTTGGCTAACCTTGGAAGGGCCAATCCCACCAGGGTCGGCAAGGTCCCAGATGTCAAAACAATGGCAGCACAGAAAATAAAGACACGGCTAATGCACAGGGTACAAACCGGACCATAAAGCCGTCCCACCTCGGGGGTGAGGAAGCCACTGGCTGAGGGCTTCTGGGGGTGGGGGTGGTGGGAGTTATTTCCCCAGCACTCCTGGTGGGCAAGAGGTTTTGGAGAAAGAAGGAGGTCCTGGCAGCTGAAATGGCTGGAACATTCTGAAATGCCTGGACCTGTGGGATGTGGGCAGGACACCAGCAGCTCTGCTCCCTGCACCTAATTTTACATTCATAACTGTATATTCTTTGTTATCAAGAAGCCCTCCAACGTGGTCTAAACTTTGGACTCTACAAAAGTGGGTCTGTCCCTGTGGGAGACAATCAATATCTGATTGTCATGGGCTGGATTGTGTCCCCACACAAATTTGAATATTGAAGACCTAACCTGCAGCACCTAAGAATGTGATTGTGTTTAGAGAGAGGGTCTTTAAGGAGGTAATCAAGTTAACATGAGGTCATTAGGGTGGATCTTAATCCAATATGACTGGTGTCCTGATAAGAAGAGATGAGCACCCAGACACACACAGAGGAAAGGCCACGTGAAGACACAGGGAGGAGGCAGCCATCTGCAAGCCAAACAGAGCCCTCACAAAAGACCAACCCTGCTAGCACCCTGACCTTGGACTTCAAGCACACCCCCAGAACTGAGAAGAAATCCATTTCTACCATTTAAGTCACCCAGCCTGTAGTAAGTGGTTAGCCCGAGCAAACTAATATAAGTGGTTAGCCCGAGTGGCAGCCCGAGCAAACTAATATACTCATTAAGATGTGCCAGGCTGGTAACTGTACACGCTGGCATCCAAGAACCTCCCTTTTTACTGGATCTGGTCTTCCGCTGTGGCCGTGGGGGTTATTCGACTTCCCACGGGACAGGCCCAGGCGGGGTGCAGGCTACAACACTCTGGAAGGCTCATGTTACTTCTAAAGAGGGCAGCCATCCTCAGCTCCAGCTGCCTCTTCCCACACCTGCTTTAGCAAGAGAAGCCAGAAATCTGCATTCTGTATGACAACTCCCTATTTCTAAAAGTTGGTCATGAATTCAAACATTAAAAAAAAAAAAAAAAAATACTCTCCAGGCCAAACAAAACAACTCTGCAGGCTGATTAGATGCGCGTCCACAGTTTGCAACTCTAGGCTGTATTTCTTCCTCACGGGGAGCTACAAAGTTCCCATCCGCTGGACATTTCTATTTCTTGTTGTCACTGAATCACTTGGCATTGGCCCAGGGTTAAAAATCCCATCTCTGCCACTGGCGAGCTGTGGGAGCTTGAGCAGGTCACATCACCTCTTGTGCCTCGGTTTCTCATCTTGAAAGTGCCTGTCACCAGGGTAGATGAGCAGGGAGGGTCAGAGGCATGGTCCGCAAATGGCGGGTGTGCAGCAGGTGTCCAGGAAGTGAAAGCTCTTTAGGCCACACTCATCGGTCCGCCTGGTTGGCTGTTGTCGGCCTCCCAGGAATGCTGCCAACAGGCAGGACGGAGTTTCTGAGCCCATGGGGCCGGTGATAACTGAATTTCAAGGTAAACTTCTCCTGGTCATGACCTTGTCAGGCTGCATGCTGTCCTCTCCCGGGGACGACCTGACCTTGAGACACTCTCCTTTCTGGTGTCTGCACGCTGAAATACATCGCTGCTGGCTTGGTCTTAAAGGGTCCATAATGCTGAAGGCTAAAGGCGGGCCCTTGGTCCCTGATAAAATATCACTCTTTAGAACATTGACTTTGATCGCTCACTTCCCAGGCATTGGAGCACAATGTCGAGGGGCTCCAGAAGGCGTCCGGGTTCTGCTGCTGGACTCACGGCATCGCACACATTCATTTACATATCATTCCCACCCAGATATGTAAAGAGGGGAAGATACCGCCAAACATCAATCTTGGGAAATGAGACACAAATGAAGCTAATTCTGTCCACCCAGACCCACTCCCGCAGGGGGGCTAGAACAGCTGACAGAGCCTGTGTCTACCTTTTTTTGTATTTTTCATAAAGTAAACCCAACACTCGGCCCATGGGTCAATCTGAGAACACAGATAAGAGCGCAGCTTCAACCAGCAAGTTTTTACATGAATCCACAGAATATTCTTGTTGAGCATTCTGTCTGCAAGAAGGAAGACGGCATAGCCAGGCTTTGGAACTCAGTGGCACCCCTAGCTTGATTATATCCTAGCCAGGTGAGGACTTTCAGCAAGCTACTGAACTCCGAACCTTGGTTTTCTTACCTGTGAAATGGGCCAGCACTAATGCCTATCTCATCGATAAGGTAAGGGGAATAAGCAAGGGAATGTGAAATGCTGAACGCAGGGCTGCGCTTAGTTGCTAAAATGCACCCTGCCGGAGCTAAGCACTTTACATGGATTAAGTCACTTAATCCTCCCGATACCCTGTGTGTATGTACTACCATGGGCTTCATTTTGCCACTGAGAGAATGAAGGCAGCACAGAGAGGTGAGGCAAGTCACACAGCACGTCGATGGGCGAGCCAGGATTTGCGCCCCCGGGTCGGGTCTCAGTGTGTATCCGCCCAACCATAAAGGGAAGGTATTGTTTTCATAAATTGCCACAGATTTATTTATTTGTTCAGCAAATAGTAAAATAAGAAATAACTAAAAGTGTGCTGAATATTTTTGTAAAATTCAAGTCCTAGATGTGCTGTGGGCAGAACAAAGAGACCTGACGATGGCCCGAGGGGCAGGAAACACCTTTGTGGTTACAGAACTGGCGAAGCCGAGATGAGAATACAGAGAGTGAGCTAGGACGATGCTGCCACATTGATATCATTGGCATCCCCTGGAGGGCCTGCTGAACCCCATGCCATTGTGTGCGACTCAGTAGAGCTGGTCTGGGGTCCGTGCCTTTGCCTCTCTCCCTCTGCCCCCAACAAGCTCCCTGCTGGTCCGGGGAGCACGCTGTGAGAGGAGGAAGCAAAGAAGGGGAGGAGGGTGGAAATGGCTCGGGGAGAGGAGACTGCAAGGCCAGAGATCTCATCTCCTAAGTGACCCCGACGACGCCTGATAGTGTTCTCCCCATTCTGGCAAGCGAGAAAATCGGACTTAGAGCAATGAATTCACTTGTCACAAAACTTCACAGTGGGAGAGGCAGGATGCAGAGCCAGGTCCTGGAGGGACAGAGAGAGCCACCCCCAAGAATCCCCAGGGGCAGCCACGGCGAAGGAGGACTGTGGCACCCTGCTCAGCACCCGGGGCAGTCCACAGCACAAACAGCCTCACGCACACTTCCCAGGGCCCCTAGAGAGGCAGAGCTGAGGAGAACCCGCTCTGTCCATGTTGCCTCTCCTGCTTGCGGGTGCGGCTCCTGCCCAGGGCTCTCCCCCCCCCCACCCCCCGCAGGGGGTGGTGTTTGGAAGCAGGATGCTCTGACCCTTGGGACTCTTTTTCTGCCTCTCTCTGGCTCGTGAAGCCAAACAGCTCAGGTTTTTCAGAGCAGGACAGATCCATTAAGAGTGTTCCAGGAGGAACAAAAATCTGGGGAGAGGACAAGGGCACAGACCATATCCCCCTGTGATCCTTGCAGCCTTTTAATTCGAAGCTTCCAGAGAGGAGGCTGGTCTTGCTAAAATCATTACAATAATTCAAAAATTTCAATCTCCTTCAGTAAAAACAACACAAGGCGAAATATTCACCTTGTAATCAGACTACTAATGGGTGGTCCGGGGGTTCAAAGTCAATAACAGTAGTTACTGGACTGGACGGTGGGGGGCTTCCTAAATGCAGTGCCGAATATTTTTTCTTCATTATCTTGCATAATAACGCAGGGCTGCACTTAGTTGCTAAAATGCACCCCTGCATTCTCGGGGGTGGATGCTTCCTTATCCCCATTTTACAGAGGGAGAAACTGAGGCTCCGAGGGATGGGGTACCTTGTCTCAGACACAGTTCACAGTGGCAGAGCCAGGCTCTAGGTTCCCAAAGCTGCAGAATTTTCCCAAGTTGCCATCCTCCTGTATCACACACACCCTTCTTTCTTCTCTCCTCTCCTAGAGCTCAATGGTCAAAAGAGTGGGCACAGTGGAATGAGACCTGGGCTTGAACCCATGCTCCTTGGGCACATATTAGCTGTGTGACCTTGAACGTACACCGTTGAATCACGCAAAAAAGGGAATTTACAGGTGGTATAACTGAAGAACCCAGGGACAGACCAGCGTTCGATCTGGTCTGATCCAGGGGCTCAGATCTGTTTTCTCCCTCTCCAGCTCTACGGCTCTGCTTCCAGACTGTTGGGTCCATCCTAGATGCAGTTTCCCTTCATGGAGGCAATATGCCTGCCGAAGTTCCTACCCCACATCCTCCCAGGTTCCTGTGCATTAGGAAGGTGTCTCAGCCCTAGCAGTCCCAATAGAAGTTGTGTTATGTTTCCGTGGCTCTACTGGGGTGTCTGCTGAACCCTGAGCCAATCCCTGCGGCCAGAGGATCCTGATGAGCTGATTGGCTTCAGCCAAGTCATGAGCTTTAAGTCTCAGCTGGGGATAGAACCCCCTCCACAGCACATTTGCTGACAGTGGGGAAAGTGGTGGTTCTTCATGGAAATTAGGGAATAGTTAGCACAAGTCTGAATAGATTCCAGATATGCCTGATGAAAGAGCAACTGCTCCATGCCTCAATTTCTCCTTCTGTAAAATGGGAATTATTATAGTGCCTTAACTCAGGCTGTCATAACAGAAGACCACAGACTAGGTAGCTTAAACAACAGAAATTTATTTTCTCACAGTTCTGGAGGCTGGAAGTCCAAGATCAGGGTGTCTGTCAGCCTGGCTGGGTTCTGGTGAGAGCTCACTTCCTGGCTCAAAGATGGCTACCTTCTTGCTGTGTCCTCACGTGGCCTTTCCTATGGGCAGGCACGTGGAGTGAAAGATCTCATTTCTTCCTCTTCTTAGAAGGGCACTAATCTCACATGGACACCCCACTCTCATGACCTAATTGAATCCTAATTCCTTCCCACAGGCTCCATTTCCGAATACCAATGGAGGTTACATCAACATATGAATTTTGGGGGGGACACAATTCAGTCCATAGCTGTTAGCATCTACCCTATTCAGTTAATGTGAGAATTAAAAGATAATACTGTAAAGTTCTTATAATATTTGGCCCTTAGTAAGTACCAGTTAATAAATAGTAGCTTATAGGTTATACATTTATTTTTTTTATTTAAGTACAATGAAATTCACCTATTTTAAGTATAGCGCCTGATGAATTTTGGTAATTCTATGCATTGGTGTCACCCCCCCCCACACACACCACAATCAGGATAGAGAGAGCACCCTCACCACAGAAGCACCTTCAAGACCCTTTGTAGTTGGGCTGTTCCCACGACTCCCAGGCCCAGGCAACCACTAATCTGCTTCATGTCACTAAAGTTCTGCCTTTTTTAGAATTTCATACAAATGGAATCACAGAGTAGTTTGTCTTTTGTGTTTGACTTCTGGCACTTGGCATAAGGATTTTGAAATCCATTCATGTTGTTATTGTGTATTGATACTTTGTTCCTTTATGTTGACGAGTAATATTCTACTGCATGGGTAGACCACAGTTTGTTTAACCATTTGTAACTGATGGAACTGTTTCTAGTTTTTGGTTATTATGAACCAGCTGCTAAGAGTGATCGTGTACTGTTCTTTATGTGAACGTATGTCTTCTCTTTTTTTAAATTTTTTTTAAAGATTTTATTTATCTACTTATTTTAGAGAGAGATTGACAGCAAGCACGGGGAGGTGCAGAGGCAGAGGGAGAAAGAATCTCAAGCAGCTCCGTACTGAGCACAGAGCCCAACACGGGGCTCAATCGCACGACCCTGAGATCATGACCTGAGCCAAAACTGAGAGTCAGACACTCAACCGACCGAGCCACCGGGCGCCCCTGAACATGAGTCTTCTAGACTAAGGTTTATATGGCAGGTTCTCTGGTTTATCTCAGAGTGTTCTAAACATGTTTAAAAATTATTTGTACCAATACCTGCTACAACATAAAAACCACAAACTACATGATCCTAATTATGTGGAATGTTGAGAATAGACACATGTATAGAGACAGAAAGTCTATGAGTGCCTGCCTGGGACTGGAACACTGGGGGAAGATGAATGCCTGCTCATAGGTGCTGGGTTTCTTTTCATGGTGATGAAATGTCCTAAAACTGATGGTGGTGATGGATGCACAACTCTGAATATACCAAAAACCACTGAATTGCACACTTTAGTGGGTGAATTGTATGCTATGTGAATTCTATTTCAATAAAGCTGTTAAAAATTATTGGTTAAATGAACGAATGATTAAATAATTGGATGATTCCATGTATGAATGAATATTCTTGTTTCTGACTGTTTAATCACTCCAATATCCTTTGGTATTTATTTATAATTCAGCACACGTATTGGATATCTAGTAAGCACCAAATAGGGTGCTAGGGGCAGAGGGATCAAAGACAGACGAGACAGGGATCTAGCCTCTCAAAAATACACACTTGAGAGAGGGAAACGGACTATAATTGCCGCTGTGATTGCTAACCCTGACACAGCACTCACAACGCTATGTTCACTAATAGCTGAAGTCTATATTCTAGTTATAAATATATATCTTTCTTCATCTACTCTTCATAGCCACCTTGGAGGAAGGTACTAGCGTTATTTGCACTCTTCAGATGGAAACACTGATACAGAGAGGACCAGTCACTTGCCCAAGGTTACCCAGCTAGTAAATGGTGCAGCTGGAACTTGAAGCCCAGGAAGGCTGGCTCAGTGTTCATGGCCATGACCGCCGTCCTCCACTGCCCATTCAGGGAGACAGGGCTCCAATGGCAAGCATCCTAGCCATGGCACAGTGGGAGAGCCAAGGGCACTGTCCCGTCTCCCCTCGGGCTTGTGTTCTCAGCCCTGCCTCAGTCTTTACACTCTCTCCCTTCTGGCCAGCCTCTGGCCCTGATCATACCCTGCAGACCCCAAGAAAGGAGCCCCCCAGACCTACCTCTGGCATCAAGGCCTGCCTCATTACCTCTCTGTTTCTATTCCTCTCCCCCAGCAGAATGGAGAGCACCTGTTAGGGACTGAATTGTGTGCCCCACAACTTCATATGTTGAAGCCCTCACCTCCAAGGACACTGTGTTCAGAGATGGGGCCTTTAAAGAGCTAATTAAGGTTACATGGGGTCATCAGGGTGGGGTCCCGATCTAACAGGACTGGTGTCCTTACTAGAAGAGGAAGAGACACAGGAGTGTGGCGCACAGGGGAAAGGCCACATACGGACACAGCAGGAAGGCAGCCGTCTGCAAGCCAGGAGGAGAGGCCTCACCAGAAACCAATGCCGCAGACACCTTGATCTTGGACTTCCAGCCTCCAGAACTGAAAAATAAATTTCTGTTGTTTAAGTAACCCAGTCTGTGGTATTGTGTTATGGAAGCCCAAGTAGACTAATACCTCACTACATACCTGCTCCTCTCAGAATGGAAGCAGGCCTGGCCCTGGTGGGGATACACGGTGACTCTGGAGAGGAAAGGTCTGAAACACGGGCCATTCTTGCAAATCTCACCTGAGAGCAGACACCGGATCAGATCTCCTCAGACCAGCGCCATGCTGCCACCGGGCTCACGCATACCTGAGAGCTGACTGTAAAGTGGTCAATAAGCACCATCATTATCAAAAAGTAAATTACATAAGCTTTTCTTAAATACATTATGTTAAAAATAAAGGCAATAAATACTCAAAACCACCCCTGTCTAAGTATTTTACCATATGTATCTGCACAGTAGATAAACCACAGAATGGTGCACACCTGCACGTCTCGTCCCAGATCCCCATTCAGTGGCATCACATTGGTAGTGTAAGTTAGGTCAAGGCAGGTGTATTTACACCACAGACATTGGCAAACACTTTAATTCAGAGCTTGATCTATTGTTGCATTGATGGTCTAGACTTACGAAAGTGATTGAGAAAACGTCAACAATTAAGTGCATCGTATATATAGATGCTATGTTGTGAATAGCACAAAAATCAAGGGCAAGTTCTTGCAGTATTCAAACACTGCTATCCAGCTCAGCAAAGAAGTCACTCATGCCACTGATGAAAACAAATGTCTTCCCTGTTTTGCTTCCATCTTACTCTTTAACATAAGCAAAATTATCAACCAATATTCATGTTGGAGCTGCATCCGTTTGTCAGTCGCAACTGCTGGCTGGATACTGATATGGGCGTTGGGCAAACATCAACAAAAGCATTTTGTGAAAATCATTTGGCTATGTGGAATGTATAATATTGTCTGTTTAATTTATATTAAATTGTATAGTATGTTTCTACACTATAATTGCATAGAATATTATATTTATTTGTACTAAATGGCTTAGTATACATCACTAATATTAATAAAATGTATAATAAATAGGCAATATGTGTGAGTACATATATACATATCTATGTACTTTGGTGGGGGAGGAGAGGCATTTATTAGGCGTTAAACATTCAGTAGTACATTGTCGTATCAAATCCTCCCTGTTTGAGAAGACTGGGGCCCAAGGAGTGGAGCGTCTGCCCCACATCCCACACCAGGGCTCCCGAGACCCTACCCAGTACTGGTGAGTCCACCTCATCACAGCACCCCGTGCAGGTATGGAAGGGCAATCTAGGAGACAGGAGTAGTCCCTGGGATTCCATCATTTCTATTTGTTCCTGAAATCCTCTTGGTGCCATACAAAAAGCTAAGCCATAAATCCTAGGAGGTGCATAATTTCATTATTCTTATTATGCTTAATTAAAATAACGCTGAGCCTGGGTTAGTGATTAACTTTCTCTCTACCTCCCTCAGACTCCCATTAGGGTAATTTGTTTCTGAACCCTCTGAACAAACACAGAAAGATTTTGTTTTTTCCTCTGGCTATTTTGGTTATTCTTTATGATTTCTTTTTTTTTTTTTTAACCCCTCAAGGGCGACAAATTTATTTGTCAAACTTGTCCATCTTAGTCCTCGAGATGAGACCTACTTGAAAAAATGGAAAGGAAGGAAGGGCAGACAGACTTTAGTTCAAAAACAGTTCTGACACCATTTAGGAAATGAAGAGGCCAGGCACACGCTGGAAAAAAAAAATTCACATTACATATATCTGACAAAAATTAGCATATGAAAAGAATTATTTAATCTCGATAAGACAATCCAATTAAAAATGGGCAAAAGATTTGAACAAACATTTCACCAAAGAAGATGTACTATGGGCCAAAAGGCACATGATAAATGTTCAGTAACATTAGTCATTTGGAAAATGAAAAACCAAGCCACGGTGAGACAATGCTGGACACCCACTTCAATGCTTGAAGTTAAAGAGTTTAATTTCAAGGTAAAATGACCAGCCATACTAAATGTCAGTGAGGGTGAAGAAATCTCCCATACAGCTGGTGGGAATGCAAAGTGGTACAAACACTTTGGGAAACCATGTGGCCATTTCTCATCACGTTTGAAACAGAGAGCAAGCATACAATGCAGCAATTTCACTTCTAGGTGTGTACCCAAGAGAAATGAAGACATACGTCCACATGAAACTTGTACCTAAACGTTCACAGAAGCTTTATTTCTAAGAGCCAGAACAACCCACGTGTTCATCAACAAGCAAATGGATGAAGACATTGTGGTATAATCATTTAATCAAATACTACTCAGCACTAAGAAAAGGAATAAACTGGGCGCCTGGGTGGCTCAGTTGGTTAAGGGACTGCCTTCAGCTCGGGTCATGATCCTGGAGTCCCGCATCGGGCTCCCTGCTCGGCAGAGAGTCTGCTTCTCCCTCTGACCCTAACCCCTCTCATGTGCTCTCTCTCATTCTCTCTCTCTCAAATAAATAAATAAAATTTTAAAAAAAAGGAATAAACTGTCGATACACACAGCAACAGGGACGTATCTCTAATACTCAGCATAAAGAAGTACCTGTTGTATGATTCCATTTTATACCACATTCTAGAAAAAGCAAAAGGATAAGGACAGAAAACATCAGGGGCTCCCAGGGGCTGGAGGGAACGGACTAGAGAGCAGCACAAGATAGCGGTACCAGAGGATGGTAAGTTTGAGCATCTTGCTTGGGTGATGGGTACATGGGTGTATCCACTTGTCAACTGTATGTCAAATACGGGCGTATTTTGTTATATAAAATTTATCCCTCAACAAAATGGATTTTAAAAGTACTAGCTGGGTAACCTTGGGCAAGTTATTTTACTCTTCTGGGCCTCAGTTTCCTCATCTGTAAAATGGTGATAATGACAGTTGTTATAAGAATTAAAGAAAATACATGCAAACACTTAGAACATGGGTGTGCACAACAATATTGGCTTGCTTTCTTTGTTGGTTTTTGATTTTCATTAAACTATAAATGGCCATATAATAGGTATTCATTCATTCATCCATTCAATAAATATTTAATAAGTACCTACTACATTCTAGGTGTTGTTCTAAGCACTAGAAATATGCCAGTAAACAAAACAAAGATCCTTGCCTTCTTGATATTTAAATTCTATTAAGGGAAGACAAATAATAAATAATAAAGATAAAAAATGAATTATATATTAAGTTAGACGTTAATAAATGCTGTGGGAAAAAAAGAAAAAATAGAATAGGGTGATAGACAAGACTACTGAGTCAGGGCTCACACAGGTTGCAATATTTTTTTAAGATTTATTTATTTATTTGAGAGAAAGAGAGAGAGAGAGAAGGAAAGATAGAGCATGAGCAGGAGGGGCAGAGGGAGAGGAAGAGAGAATCTCAAGCACACTCCGTACTGAGCCCAGAGCCAGACACGGGGCTCGATCTCACGAACCCTGAGATCACAACCTGAGCCAAAATCAAGAGTCAGATGCTTAACCGGATGCACCACCCAGGCGCCCCGCAGGTTGCAATTTTAAGTAGTACAGCCAGAGGAGGTTTTACTGAGTAGATGATGTTTGAGCAAAAACTTGAGGGATACATACTTATAAGACAAAGGAAAAAAATACAAGCAGAGAGGCAGGGAAGGAGGAATCATAATTTCTCAATGTAATTATTTGTCAATTGCCTAAAGCTGATGAGCATTCATTCTACGGGGTAGGGTTGGCGGAGGGGGGTGGTCATGCTCTTTCTACTGTACAGTTTGATCACACTGGAGTATAAACACTGAGAAGGTAACAACGGAAGTGAAGAATGTTTACAAATCACAGGCAGGCCTGTTGACACATTGAATCCCAAACACCTAGATTCAAAAGTCACCTCAACCCCCTACCAGCTACGTGACCTCCGGCTGGGCATTCAACCTCTCACAGCGATAATGGTCCCCCAGGAGTGCAAGAAGGATTAAAGGAGATACCATAGGTAGGGTCCTAGCATCACTGCGGTGCCTTTCCTCCTGAGAGCCCCTCTGGATCTGTGTTGCTGCCCCACCTTGCACACACCCCGCCCCCCGTCTGACCACCAACGCTCCAGAAACAACAATTACTGTTCGGCTTTCTCCAGCACCAACACCACTTCCCCGACTTGCCAATTAGCATGTGTAATTTCAACACTTCTCCAACTAGATGATTTTAAATTCATATTCAATAATTTATGGAAATGAATGCTGGTATTTTTCCCCTTCCTTTTTTTTTTTTTTTAAAGCACTTTAAAGAGATGGCCCCATCTTCTGACACTTGACACAGTTGATGAGCAATCTGCCTGGTGGCAGAGTGGTTCCACATTTGCCAGCGCTCGGCCTCCTGGGGAGACCCAGGAGAAAAGAAAGCTTTCTAAAACATTTCAATTGTAAGTGGAGTTCATTAGTTTAGATCCCATTACAATAAATTATTATCCACAGCTTTAAATCTTAACAAAATGGACACCACAATGATTAGCGTCTTCTCTGTTTGTAGAGGGACCCTATAATAAACCTACACCAAACTAGTTATTTGTCCCAAAAGGGAAAGCACCCCCATCTGACAAAAAAAATAGGAGCCGGATCTCTTCATTTCTCAGATGAACATTAGCACTACGTCCACAGGTAATTGTGATCATGGCAGAAGCCGGCTTAAAATCCTCCAGTTTCTCATTACTCTTAGGAGAAAGTTCTGTCAAAGAATAATGTTCCAATGAGAAAAACCCAATTCTTTTTTTTTTTTTCCAGTTTTATTGAGAAGTAGTTGACATAGGACACTGTATTAGCTTAAGGTGTACAACATAATGACTGGGTATCTGTCTACGTTACAAAATCGTCACCATGGTAAGTTTACTTAACATCATCCAGAGCTTATGCATCTTATAACTGAGAGTTTGTGCCTTCTCATGACCTTCACCCATTTCACCACCCTCCATCTCCTGCCCTGGCAACCATCAGTCTGGTCACTGCTTCTGTAAGTTTGCTTCTTTTAGATTCCACATATAAGTGAGGTCATACAGTATTTGTCTTTCTCTGTCTGGATTGTTTCATTTAGTGTAATGCCCTCAAGGTCCATCCATGTTGTCACAGATGGGAGCATTTTCTTTTACATGGCTGTACCATATTCCATTGTGTGTGTGTATTACACACAATGTATATATACAATTGTGTGTGTGTGTGTGTGTGTGTGTATTCTCTTTATCTCTTTATCCATCTCTCTTTATATTCTCTTTATCCATCCATTGGTAAATGGACACTTAGGGTTCATGTCTCGGCTACCAGAAATAATGCTGCAATGAACATGGGGGTGCCTTCAAGAGAGTGATTTCAGAAAACCCAACTGTTACACTGACAAAGAATAAATATGTGCCAAACATTTATTTAACTCATTAATGAGAGAACAGGGGATATGGTAGAGTTGGTTCAAACAGCATTTGATGACGGGGGGTTACAGAAAAGGTATACAGAAGTAAGTTTTAATTTACTTGCTCATCTTTCAAGTTAGAAACAACACTGACTCAAGTCCTTCAGGGTGATGAAGTGATAACCGCTCGGCTTACCTTCTCCACCAGACAGAAACCACTGGATTCTCTGCAGAGCGACAGCCACCTACACACATACACGTCACCTCCCAGAGATCAGCCCAAATGGGTACACAGCAAAATCAGACAAAGACACGGTCCCATAGAGAATTAAGTCCTCCTTGGGTGGGCCTGGTAGATGATGCTCCAGCCTGACACTGAAAGAATCTATAGTCTTCCTTTTTGCTGTGTTTCTATGTTTTGGACAATTTTTCTTAGCAGTTCTAAGTCTTCAACATGGCAGATGAAGTTAGCTTCTTCCTCTTCCTCCAGCCGCATCTGGTAATGCTACCCTCCGGAGACCAGTTCCTTCCCATGGCTGGGCCACACAGCTGCTTCCTTTGATGGACTCACAAACCTCCCCTCTCCCACCTCTACTTACGGTCTCAGTTAAGTCATTTCCTCAGGGAATCGTCCTAACTCCCCTGGTCAGGTCGCCTGTAAACCCTCGAAGGCAACCTTCCATAGGCCTCCCTCTTGGCACTTTTAACAGCTTTGGTTAACCCCTTCATCATGTAGCTGGTGGTTGAAAGTCAGGCTCCCTGACTGGACTAGAAATCCCCTGAAGGTAAGGGTGGGTCTGCTTTACCCATCACTGGACACCTGGGGCAGAGCCTGACCCGGAGAGACTAAGGCAGAGGGTAAAGGGGGCGGGGGCACCCTTGGCTCCTAGGCCTATGGCTCTGCTCAGGACCCAGAGGCTCCACGCGTGGGGGTCTAATTGTGCCTAGTTCGGGCCCAAAGCCTGGCTGAGCCCCCGGTGTTCCAGAAAGTTCATGTGAGGGCAGGCTAACAGGTCACAGGCAGACATGGGACCTCTCGGCCAGGCTGCCTCCCAGGCAAATGGGAGGACTGTGACTCACCTCCGTGGGCCCATCTCTCGATCTGACCTGTGGGCTCTTGAGCGGAACCCAGGAAAGCAGTGTATTCTTCCCGGCACTAAGTCAGGGTGAAGCTCATTTGATTAGGCTATGACAGATTGCAACGAGACACCACAGGATGATTGAGGGCTTCCTCTAATCACACCAATTGATATAAATTACTACGTCGGCCGCCCCGAGCGGCATCTGTGGGATTTACACCTCATTAGACCGGCGGTGCCAAGGGAAGCAACAGGGTGAGCCCGGCCCTCCGTAGGAGCCATGTCTGTTCCAGGCCAACGTGGTAAACGGTGACTGGAGAGTAACATCAAAACCCCCCAGGCACCCCCTAGGTAGTGAACAACGAGCGGCAACAGAGCTGGAGGAGACAGAAACGGAAATAGTCACAGTTCTGTGTTGGGGGGTTTCTGATTTGAATCAACTCTTTACACTTCTGCCAGCCTCCAGTTTCTGTGCTTCCTGAGGTCACGCCGAAGCCCCGAGAACGAGCGGATCGCAGAACCAGGTGGCCTGGGGACAGTGCTGACAAGGACGCGAGGTCTGCAGAGGCAGCGGAGGCAAGAATTCAGCTTTGCTGGGGGCCGTGCCAAGCGTGGCTTGAACCTCCCAGCCTTTCCATTGGCCACCTCAGTAAATAAGCCAGGGAAGAGAGAGCACAGCTGTGTGACAGACACGGCTCTCAGATGAGCCCCCCCGCCCCCTAGCCGAGCCCCAGCCCCCCTGGCAAGCCTCCCTCCGGAGCCCGGAGACGTTCCGGGCGGCCACCTCCCGCTCCTGCCAGCCCTCCGGAGGTCCGTAGGATAAAAACAGGAAGGCGGGAAGCCAGGAAACCTGGATTTTCTTATGGGCTTCCAGAGGCGGAGGGGAGGCAGAGAAAGAGGCAGAAAACGAAGCCAGGCCACGGGAAGAGGCACACACAGCAGAGCCAGGAACAGATCCCAGACTTGATGATAAAGTCGGGAGGCTTTGTGTCATGATTATGTTTTAGCAGTGCTGGGTGTTTCGGGGTTTTTTTCTGGAAGCAATCCCAGTTTAGACTGCGGGAGGACACGGTCACAGGCGGATGCCTCAGTTGATGGATGGGGACTAGGTTACAGACACTGGCTCAGCGGATTAGATCCAGCAGGACAGAAGTCAGGCTCACCTAGAGGGTGCCTAGGGAGGACGCTATCCCCACCCTGCCCGGATGCCCTCTGCACACACCTGCCACCACGGCAGCTCATCAGAAACAACCGTGACCCTAAAGGAGGGCCCCCTGCCACCCAGGACACACAGCCCGCCTGCAGGGCCGGCGCAGGAGCCCCGGGAAGCAGGCCTCACGATAACCGATGGGGCACTGGGATGACTTCCGGCAATGTTCTCTACTGTTCCCCAACTGTACCTATAGTGACAACCGTCGTGGTGCGCACCTGAACGGTTGGCACCCCTTGCCTGTCTTCTTTACTCCCTCCCAGTGCTTCCTAGGATCACCTCCCAGGAGACTTGCTTGCATGCCAGCATCTCTCTCCAGGTCTGCCTCCAGGAAAACCCAAACCAAAGCAGTGCCTCTGTGAAACTTAGAAAGGGGCCCCCATCGGGTGGATGGGGTCTCAGGGGTGCAGGGCCCTTCTCTGGTCTGACGAAGTCCAACACCAGGGGACCGACAGGCAGGTGACCCGTGGGCTGGCTTTCAGCCCCCACCTGACCCCTCTGCTGTGCAGCTTCGCCCGACAAAGAAGCCATTGGCGCATCCACCATTTCTCTCTTCCGGGCTTCAGGAAGGAACAATTTACCTGGAACGGACAACTAATCTACTTTTGAGGCATACTGGAAATTCTACCAACATACTCTTGAGAGTCTGAACATCGCTAGGAATTCGGGGAGCAAGCACGGTGTGGAAGAAACAGAACAGGGCTTGGGTGTGAGTGCTCTGAGCTCAAATCCTGCCTCTGCCACTCTGGGTAGATCATTTCAACTCTCTGGAGTTTCCATTTCTGCGGCTGAAGAGAGCACATGATTGCTTGAGGCATAAGGTCAGGAAGCCAACAGCAAACACATGTGTGGTGTCTGGCAAGCTGTGTGACAGACACGGCTTTAAGACGAGCCCCCAGCCCCCCAGCTGAGCCCTAGAAAATGTCCTTTCAGACTCAGTCCTCCTCATCCCTCCTGTGCCCCCAGTAACATGCTGGACTCCCAAAGTGGTCAGGGCCTGACTGAGACTCATGGGCACGATTCTCTGGGGCCCCTGACATTCACAACCCGCTCAGCCCCACGCTAGTGTTGAATGCTCACTGCTGTTGAGAGCCAAGAGGTAATCATGTTAATGGAGAGGAGGCTACCGACAAGGTGATGATGACAAACCTAATATCCCTTCTGTCCTGACCTCCCCCCACTTCTGGTTGGGCATAGAAAACAGCTCCTTACTCTTCCTTCGCTGAGTAAAGTGATGCATGAACCAAGGCCAGGTGAGAGTCCTGAGCCTTCCCTCTTTATTTCTTCACTACTGTGCCCTGAGGCTAACATCCACAGGTGTCGCTGGACTTCTCAGCAGGGCCTAGTGGCTTTGGTTCTGCCCCAGGTCTTCCTCACCCACACGTGCTGATTTGCGGCAGACCTCCTTACCTAAGCACAGACCCTGCCAAGCTTATTTCTGCAATCAAGAGAAACAGCCAATAAGACCTGTGAGAAATAAGACTCTGGAAGCCTGGTGTCCTTGACAGCACCTCCTCCAGGCTCCCCATCCCCTCACCCCCACCCAGGCAAGGGTGTTTTATCCACTAGGACACACACACACACCACATGGTCACACAGTCCAGGCCTCATAAACATGTTAGAGACCAGGAAAGAATAAAAGGTATCAGCTTGAAATATTTAGAAAAATATGCAAAATCAAAATGAATAAGTGTTTAATTAAATGTCTACAAACATTAGGTCCACTTTGTTCACTGTCGAGTTTAGAATTCATAAAGATTTTATTACATCTGATAAGAATTTGTGATTTTTTTTTTGTTTTGTGTGAACTTCTAAGTATGCATGATGACTGCTTATAAAATGGAACCAATAATAAATTAAATGAGTTACTATTCATAGCCAAGTAAGTTCAAAAGCAAATTCTAAAAATTATTTTTTAAGAATATATAAATATATATATATATCCCTACATATGATATGGGTACATTGTGATATATAATAAATATAATATACAATATATATGTATATTATATACTATATATAAATATATATACACATATGATAATGACACACTATAATGTTTGATATGATATATACTGTAGTGTCAGGTTCTAAAACCAAGAGTAACTAGGGGCCTGGGTGGCTCAGTTGGTTAAGCAACTGCCTTTGGCTCGGGTCATGATCCTGGAGTCCTGGGATCGAGTCCCACGTTGGGCTCCCTGCTCAGCGGGGGGTCTGCTTCTCCCTCTGACCCTCTTCCCTCTCGTGCTGTCTCTCATTCTCTCTCTCTCAAATAAATAAACAAAATCTTTTAAAAAAATAAATAAATAAATAAATAAAACCAAGAGTAACTAGGGCCAATGAAGATCTTAAAATGATTTGCTACATGGCAATAGTCACAACTGTTATTAGTTCACGGGGAACTCTTTACTACGGTATACAGCCTCCAATGAGGACCCCATTTTTTTTTAACCCTGGATATGCAGATTTGAAAGTCAGTCGCTGGTCACTAAAGATGCACACAAATAATTCCTGGTTTATTATTTCAATGGAGGAAAAAGCCATTTTGCCCCTTAGAATTAAGGGATTTGATGACCACCAACCCATATGCCTTCCTCCAGCCTCTTGTCCTACAGATGAGCTGTCACCTATTTCCTCCAGAGATTTCAGGAAGCTGGCTGGGTTCGTTGGCAACTTCACCTCTTTTTAAAAATCTCTGCAAGCTTACTGTGTCCCCCCCTGGGGGAGCCCCTGGAATCTCCTCTGAGCAGCCAGCTCAGCCATCGTGGCCACCCCGTCCTCCAGCCTCGATTCCCTGAAGGTGAAGCCACCACCGCAAGGCCCATATTCTCCACAAAGCCACTTCCACCCCATCACGGGTCCTGCCAACCTCTTCAGAGCAGCAAAAGATGCGAGGGGCCATTAAACCAGGCCACTAACAGAGACTGAGCAGAGTGGCACCAGGGAAATCCCCTCACAGCGGGCATCTCTTCGACTTTGGTTTTCATGCCACTTCAAGGAGCAAATTGATTTCAAATGCACACTTTAGAGCCTCTTGCTCACCCCATCGTCTCTCCAATTAAGGCAAAAGCCTCAGGGCAGCTGAATCTTCATTATGAGGAACCCACCAGCAGGCCTGGGTTGGAGGTACCCTGGGCAACTTCTGAGCCCCGGGAGATGCCAGCAGCATGACTGGAGACAGATGGGTGCTGGGTTTGTCGATGAATAATTCACACCCTCTGAGAGCCCTGCTGATACTTGGCATCAAAGAAGGATTCTTTCCAAGCCTGGCCACTGTGCAGATGGATGGGGGCTCCCGGGCAGAGGCCAGGACAAGCTTGTGAGGGGGTGGTAGGGGGAGGGGGTGAGGAAGCTGCATCCACTGATTGCCCTTAGGACCCCCTTCCAGCATCATCAGCAACAAACAAGCTGCTTTCCCAGCCTGGATGGCAAGGAGTCCTTATCAACTCTGCAAGCCACTCAGCCTGGCTCCTGGAGGGCTGTTGAATGAGACAAGACTGGATCTGCCCACACCCCCCACCCCACCCCCCACTTCCTTGCAAAGCTCTGCTCCTGGATTCCCTCTACCTCCTGGTCCCAACCAGCCCTTAAGAAGTCACTGCCGGTCACATCTCATAGAATCACAGACTCGTAGAAATACAGAGCTCAATTCAAGAAGCATTGGATGCCTATGACACGCCTGGCACTGTTTGGTGCAGCAGATACAGTGTAAACAAAATAACAAAAAACCCCACATTCTGATGGAATTTACATTCTTTTGGACAGAATCACTGTGAATCAGTATGATCTAGTCTCCTCTGCTGAAAGAAAAAGAAAAAGGGATCGAGGTCCAACTGTGGGCCTAATGCTGTGCTAGGAGCTTTATATTTCTCATTTAATTCTTTCCCCCAACCACCTGGAAAGGTGAGATTATGATTTCCATTCTACAGAAGAAGAAACAGAGGCCCGAGTAAGTTTAGTAAGATGCCCACGGTGAGAGAGCTAGTAGGGGGATAAATCCTGATCTGTCTTCAAAGCAGGTGAAGTGTGTCCCCCAGGAAGCCTCCCCATTTCTCTAGTCCATACTGTCTCCCTTGAGTTGTGACACCAACATTTAAGAACTGTGTGTGCTTGAGCAAGGGACGCAGTTTTCCCATCTGTAAAATGGGATGGACAGCACCTATCCCCCTGGGTTGCAGGGAAGATGAGAGGTGGTTAGGCCTCTAGAGCCCTTTGCCCTGCGCACGATGCTGGTAAGTGTTCAGTAAATGTAAGCCATCCCTAGCAGTCGTAGCAGTATTTCAATATTTGATGTGAGCTATCCCATAGAAGGAGAAAATGAAAAATTCTATCTAGCAAATCAACCTTAATAAAAGAACAAAAGTCCCCTAAGTCAGAGAGGCTTACTACCAGCATAGAGAGTCAGGCCTATAGAAGAAAAACATGGCTACTGTGTTATGAATCCTGTAGATGTCCAACAAGCCACAACCTTCCGACTCTTCCTATCAGAGCTATAGTACATGACTAGGAGGAACTGTGAATTGTAAGGTGTGCATGTGATCCCCAGTCCTGTGCTGGCCATGGTGACTGCAGTGAGTCCTGCCCAGAATGGCTTTGGGTGACAGTGCCAGGCATGGACTTCCCAGCCTACAAGGGTGGCTCGGCTCAGATTCAGTAAGTGCCATGGGTTCCTTGCTAAAGTATGGGTGGTCGAGAGCCAGGGTTGCCCTATCACAGCCCCTAGTTTTCCTTAGCCAGGAAAAGACCACTTCTTTAGCACCTTGCAAATACCTTTTCCACCTTTTGTTGTGTATCAGCTTTTGTTGCCTAAGGACCCACGTTAAAACTGAAGTGTTTTAAAACCTCTATCATTTCTTGAGTTCACGATTCCTCAGGCTGGAAGTCTGGGCTGGGCTCAGCTGGGTGGTTCTTGGGCCAGCCTCATTCTTATGGCTACTGTCAGTTTCCAGAGCAGCTCGGGCTGGCTGGTCGATGGGGCCTCAGCTGGGACAGCTTGCCTGGGCTTTATGTATCATCATCCCACGGGTTACGTTGGGTTTGTTCCTATGATGGCAGAAGGGCTCCAAAAGCTGCAAAAGAGAGGACAAGCCCCACTGTGCCTGCATCACATGTGCAAACATCCCCAGGGGCCAAAGCAGCTTGTTCAACGTCCAGAGTCAGAGCATAAGGGCACTGAAAATTACATGACAAAGGGCCGAGGGGTTGCTAAGGGGCGGCATCCAACGTCCCAAGAGACCTGATAAACCCCTACATTGCTCAGGAAGTATTTGGATACAAGTAAAAGAATCCTACCCATGTCAGCTTAATTTAAAAAAAAAAAAAAAGGCAATTTACTGGCTTGGGTAATTGAATGATCCAGGAATGAACTAGCTTCAGGAACGGCTGGACGCTGAGTTTGAAAGGATGTCAGATCTGTCTCTCCATCTCTTTCTCTGTCTTTCCCATCTCCTTCCTTCTCTCCATCTCTGCTTTCTCGTATATGATATTCCTTTTCCAGGAAGGTTTTATCCACGTGATTACAAAGATACTCATCAACAGCTCAAAAATAGCTTTCTTCCTGTACACCGATTGAGAAGAAAAAGTATCATTTCTAATAGCTCTGGCCCAAGTTCTGAAGAGGAATTTCATTGGCTGGCCTTGGGACATCTGCCCATCCCTGAACTAATCACTGTGGCCAGAGAGAGGAACAGGATATTTTGATTGGCCAGACCTGGGCCATGGGTCCAACTCTACCGTGCGATTACACTGTAATTTCAGCCTTTCAGATAGGCAGCGAATAAGCAGCATTATTACAGAGGTCAGGAATGGTTTCCCTAAGAGGATGCCAGGCAGACAAAAAGGTGGCCCAGGTGATTAAGGAAAGATGCTTAGGATGACAAGGTTTTTAAAACGCTCAAAGGAAAAAAAAATAAAAATAAAAAATCAGGAGAAGGTCTCCCAAGATAAGAGGCAATAAGAGTGTATTCATGGTATATAGAAAGAGACCCGACAGTGGGAGAAGACTGTGTTCTATGGTTATATATGTTACATTTTCTGGGAAGGCATCTCTGGTAGGCTATTCACCTCTTGGTGGAAAATAATCCACTGAGACATGCTTGACCTGCCAGGTTATCCATCTCTTGAATATGAAATTTCTCAGGTGATTGGACGCTGGGTTGGCCTCCATCTTTACTGCGGGACCACAAAAAGGGCCACAGCTTTTGGAAAGAGAACCTTGAAGCGGAACTCTACCATTCCTAGTCCTAGGAATGTTCAGGTAAATGGAAGGCACTCCCCAGCCTGAGAAAACATTATGGCCCTGGCTGGCCCCTGTGACAGTTGCAGATGGATTTCCTTCAAAAGCCGGCTTTGTCCCCTTCCCGTAAGTTTTCCCTCTCCGCAGACTGCCATGCAGGAGCCTCATCCCTCTCATCCCACCTTCCTGCAAAACCTCCCCCAGGAGGGCTTGGAAAAGCCCAGATGCTGTAGGCCTGGAATCCAAGATGCTCCTGGAGAAGTATGCATATCCCATTTCTCCTAACCTGAGAGGTTGGCAAACTTGTTCTGATAAAAGGCAAATTGTAAAATATTTTAGCCTTTGTAGGCCAAGAGGACAACTCACAGCTATTATGTAGGTACTTACATAACAAGAGAGAGAACAAATTTCTACAAGTTCTTTTCAATTGCTTCAAATATATGTATTTTTTAAAAAAACATAGTCCATTTGCAGGCTGCACAAAAACAAGTAACAGGATGGACTTGGCCCTTGAGTGCTAGTTTGTCAACTCTGAAGGAGCCACAAGGCAAGTGGAATTCCTACTGGAAGGGAAGACAGGTACTGTAGGATCTAAATCACAGCCACTGAAAGCAAGAAGGAGGGAGGGATGGTGGGAGAGATGCTGTGAGGGTAGTGTCTGAAAGAGACTGAGGAAGTCTGGAGGGAGAACGGTGACTCTTTCGGGGCAGCGACCACGATAAAAGAGTGACAGAGAGCAAGAGAGTGAGGTTATGCAAGAAAGAACAGGAGAAGACTTTACAATATTTGCTCTGCTTTATGATAAAATTCACAAAGGACTGCAGTAAATATTCAATAGCTTTTCAGTTATTGTGGTACTGGGTTTTCTTCCCCTCCTTCTCTTTATGTGATCCACATTTGAGTTTGGGTCCACAACTTTAATGTGGCATTCTATAGGCTACTTCCCAATCCTGTAGGGCTAACCCTACCCCCCTGTCCCAGTCATCCCAAGTAATCTGGTTGCCATCACATTCTTCCACCTGGGATACACCCCACCCCAATTTCCCTCAACTCGACCAACCTCCTATTCATCCTTTCTTGGGAGATCTTTCATGACTCCTGGGGCCCCAGTGCCCTGAATGCCCACCCCGCAAAAGCCTGTGCGCCTCTCAGGTTCCTCGCTTTAAAATGGGACCACCCCTGCCTGTCCCTGTTGAAAGGGAGGCAAGGCAGAAGGAAGCACTTTGCAAACTGTAAAGGACTAGGCACATGGAAGCCGATGGTGGCATTTGGTTCCAAGGAGAGCCTATTTTTGGTCATCTTCTCTCTGCCATCCTCTGCAGGTGATACTTTCATGGACACTTAGAGCCAGATCCCGCACACACAGTGTTACTGGGAGGGGAATGATATGCTTGTGATTTGGGGATCTGCCTCGCCAAAGAACAATTCAGTCCCCTTGGGAGGAAGGTGGAGGACGGGAGCGTGCTGACTTCTCTCCTAGAGCCTCCCCCGTATTCCAGGTGATTGTTTTTACATATCAGGAAATTCTGAGCGTGCCAGTCTCAATTAAAGACGCAGGTGTCTCCCCTCCCCAGCAGCTTCCAGCCTGCCACCTCCTCGAGCTCGGCTCAGAACTCCATCTGAACCTGTCTCCTATAATTCTTAAATAAAACAGCCCCCTCAGTCGACAGTAATTAAACAGAGACTCCGCCGCGGCGAGCTTGGCATCCGCACCTGCCACCGAGATCCCCTTTCTCCAGGCACCTGCGCTCGGCGGCCATCCGGCCCCGCCCCGGCCCCGCCCCGCACGCGCGCACGCGCAGTCCGCCCGCGCCCGCCCGCCGCCTCCCGTGGGCGCCCGAGAACAGATGGAGCAATCATGCTCCTCATTCTGCCAGAAGGGCCCCGCTGCTCTGGGGGGAGTTCTGTGGTTGTAAGACACATAATTAGACACGTCAGTGGACAATGCGGCGGATTAGAGGGGGTGGGCTCGCATAACGGAGAACAGGCCTCCTCATTGATCTGCGGCGCGCCGAAACGCCCGGCGCTCCCACCCACGCCCGGCCCCGAGGGAGCAGGGACACCGCGATCGCCGCGGGGTGGGGGGGCCCGCCTGCTGCCGCCGCGCTCCGGCTCTACCGGCCCGCTCCGCTCGAGCAGCGTGGGCCGTTGCTCTTCCTTGTTAAACACCGCGCCCGGCTGATTTATGTGCAAAGGATGCCACTTCTGTGGACGTGTCACCTGTCAAGTGTCCAAGCACGACAAGGTGGCGGTGGATCCCGCAGTCTGCGCGGTCGAAAAGACAGTGATGGTTTCAGCCCATCCACCCACAGTCCCCACCCCTGCCCCCCAGGTGTGAATGCTTCAAGAAAAGCCCACTAGAGGGGACACACGCTGGAATTCACCCTCCCCCACCCCCAGAGGAGCCAGATGAACTTGAGCAACTCAGGCCACCTCAGTAGGCTCTACAAGGGGCAGCACCTAGTGTTGGGAAAGAGCTGGGGCTGCAAAGGGGAAGTTGGGGTTTGCACGCAAGGCTGCCCCTTGCTGCGTGGGTGACTGGCAAAGTTACTTGGCCTGGAACCTGGTCTCCTCTTCTGTTTCATGGGAATAATCACCCCACAGACACTTGTGGGGCAAAGTATGTCCGAGCTGAGCTTCTTTGTGAAAATCAGGCTCGTTCAGAGTAGTTGGGATAACTAGGGTGTCTCAGGTGGGTCCTGGGGGAAGCAAAAGCCAAGAAAGTATTATTAAGTGCAACCTCAGAGAAAGAGAAGAAAGGAGGAGAGGAGGGCCCAAGGCAGCGAGGAGGACTAGCACTTGTGGAGGGAGGAAGAGAAGGAGGGAGGGAAGGAGGGAAGGAGGGAGGGAAGGAAGGAAGGAAGGAAAGGAAGGAAGGAAGGAAGGAAGGAAGGAAGACGGCAGGGAGACCCCACACGGCCAGCCATGCAACCTTAGAAAGTCTGGAAGGACAACAGGGAGCCTAGAGCAAAGAGCTTATGGAAGGATCCCACGTTGGGCAGGAATGGCCCAGGTCTAGCACCTGGTTGTGCCCATCAGTGGCTAGGAGAACAGCCTGGAGAGAGTGTGGCCTTCAAGTGAACACCGCATCTCCTTCATGAAGCTGTCAGCTCACCTTGAAGAGAGAGCTAAGTAGGGCACTGCCACGGCTACCCCCAGCATCATGCGTGGCCACGTGACTGAGACAAAACCAACCAGTACATTCCATTTTATTGGCCAGCTGTGAATGCTTCTGAATTTACCTACACAGATCCAATCAGACTGAGTCTGAGGACACTTGCTGGAGACGCTGGGACACAGATAATCTCTTTTCTGACGGATGTTAACAAGAAAGGAGGTAGCTGCAGGGGCTGCTGGAAGCCACCTCGGGATATGGGAAGTGTCAAAATTGGGATGAAATCAACACTTGAGGATGGGAGAGCGGAGAAACAGGGCTTTGGTCCCATCATTGGGCAGCTGGGGTAAGCCTCTCCTAAAATCCATTCTGTGGCTGGACTTCTCAGTTCATGAGCTAATAAACCCTCATTATTGTTTGAAGCAGTTTGGTCAGTCTTCCTGTTATCTATAAGAAAGGCCTCCAATTTGATCAGCAATATGGGACACGGATGCCCTCTGAACTCCACGAGTAAGAACAATCATAGCGTCAAGTTGCAAGGAATTGAGATTCATGAAATGGTGATATGGGGACCCCAGGCTGCTCTGGGACCTCAGGGCAGATGTTTGAATCTTCATTTCAGAGAGGAATGTGACTTAACTCCATGTGTCTGCATCCTTGGGCGCCCAGCCACTCGCATTTCCTTGACCAGCTGGTGTCTTCATCCTCTCCTTGGTATTTCCTCTGCTACATAGATTCTTCTAGTTCATATTTCTTCTCCTTCCTGAGTTTGTAGGACTGACTCCAGCTCTGCTTTGTGACTTTTCTCAATGTATTTCTCACCCTCAGCAACCACTGCCAAGGGCCTATTATGCTCTGCACTTGCCAGTGCAGATTTCTGAGAACACAATTTGGATTATCCCAGCTCTTGCTTGTTTAGACACCAAAGAGATCCCGATTCCACTGCCTGCAGAGGAGGCTGTTTCTTTAAAACTTCTCAGATGGCCCAAGTATGCTGCCAGAAGCACAGAAGCACCCCTGGTTTAGTCAAGCTTTCCAGGCCAGGAGAAGCCCCAGCCTGCCCTTGGGGCAAGTTCACCCCTGAGGCAGGAGCAGAGCCTCCTCCAGTGGCGGGTCTGTGCCTAGAGAAGAACCGAATGCAGACACAGTCCCTGCTTGACATGCTTAAAACAAGAGGCCTCACATGGACTTTGGGCACAAGGCGGAGGCTCACCATGTGACGGCTCTTAGTAAAGTCTAGTCTCATCCCTAATTCAAAGGTGTACTGTCTTTAAAACACAGCAGCCGCTCCAGAGCTGAGGAAGAGCTCTGAGGAGGCACCTGGACAGGCCAGACGTCCGTGCTGGGCAAACACACTGCACGACGGGAAAATTCCGATGATTCCAACTCTGGTTCTCAAGGAAAAGAGTTTCTCTTGAAGCTAAATATGTTCAGTTTAGAGGACAGACTTCGATTATGAAATGTCCTTTTACTTTTTTGATGTTAACGTGCTTTTATGAAAGAACGGTTTCGGTGGCTGGGTGAGTATACCTATCCAGGTGACTCTTGAACAGCATGGGTTTGAAGTGGGCGTTTCCACTAATACATACAGATTTTTTTTTTCAATTAATACAGTACTGTGAATATACTTTCTCTTCCTTATGATTTTTAAATAAAAAGATTTTACTTAGACAAAGAGCACACGCACGCACATGGGAGCGGGGGGGAAGGGCAGAATGAGAGAGAGAACCTCAAGCAGACTCTGCACTGAGCACCGAGCTGGACCCTGAGATCATGATCTGAGCTGAGATCGAGTCGGATGCTTAACCGACTGAGCCACCTGGCACCCCTCTCTTCCTTATGATTTTAATAACATTTTCTCTAGCTTACTTTATCCTAAGAACACATTCTATAATACGTGTAACACACAAAATACGTGTTCACTGTTATTGTAAAGCTTCTGGTCAACAGTAGGCTAACAGTAAAGTTTTGGGGAGTAAAAAGTTGTATGTGGATTTTCAACCCCTAATCTCTGTGTCGTTCAAGGGTCAACTGTATATGCAAAATCAAGCGTTGGCGGCTTTATGTCGGCAGCCCTCTGCATTCCACGGTGGGTTTTTTTCCTAATTTTAATTTTACAGAATTCCAAACACAAGAATTCTGGAACCCGATGCTCTGTGGCGTAGGAGTTCAGAGGAGGGAAATAATTTCCAGCCAGGAAGAATGAAGGACGACCTTCTAGAGGAGGTGACATTTGAATGGGGCCGTGAAGGGTGGGTGAAATGTCCACCTATGCAAAAAGAGAAAGCAGTGCATGAGCGAACATGTCGAGGTGAGAGTTTAACACCAAGCAAAAATACCGTAAATATTTAACTATGTACTGTGGGAAAGGCGCCCTGAAAGGCACTGGATTGCCAGAGCGCTACTGCATTCGGGAGGGCGAGGGTTCTAGACTGGTGGTCAAACAAATTCTGTAAGCGGGGCTGTCGAGTCACTCTGCCATTCCTGCTGCTTTTCCCCCCGGACTGCTCACTCGAAGAGAGCCGTTGGGAAATGTCTCCCTGGGAAGGACGTGGACCACAGCATACCACTGCCATCACTTAGGGTCCAGGAGACAGAGCCTTGAGCACGCGGGCCTGGCTGGAGTGGGGCTGGCATGGCCAACTCACAGCCCGCAGCACCCCTGAGGCCAAAGGAGAGGACAGAGCAGAGCCTCCTAGCAAGATCCTTCCCGGAGGTAAATCCTTTCTGTTCGGGGGTTTTTTCCCCAAGGGCTCAGGCATCCAATTCCACATTCATCCTCTTCCTCTGGCTTATCTTTTCATGACTTTGGAGAGCAGTCTTCCTTATCTAGGAAAACAAATGGGCTCCACAGAGAGCTCAAAACAGCGAAGTCATTTATCTGTCTGACATGTTTCCCTGTTTGTTTTCTCCAGCCTTGAGACAAGAGTTGTGTCAACTGTGGATGGCTGTGCCCCAGTCACTTGAGAGGCATGAATCAATTTCCAGCTGCATTTATCACTTGCTGCCTTAAATCAAGTCTAATCAATGCTTCCTTCATTTGGTATGGATTGCAACTATATATAATGCGCTTGGAGAACGGCCGGGAAAGAGAGCAGATCACAAACAGGAATGCTGTCGGGGATTCAGACGGAATGATGTTAAGGAAACATTTGCAGTTTTTGACTCACTTTAATGGAGATGCCTGACCAAACAGATTTGTTTATGAAGTTTCACTTCAATCCATCTGACGTGCAGCATCATTACACGACCGATCAGTTGATTCGAGGGGACTTTTGCATATTCAAGTATTTTGTAATACGTTATGAAGATTCGGTATACTTTTGAGTAAGGTTTAATTCCTACATTGTCTTTAAAAACTCATTTCTATTTCCTTTTAGAGGTATCTTTGTCACCACTGACTACAGAGGGCAATTTCTAGTTATAATAAAAATCTCTTTGTAACAAAATAGATATCCAGGGGCCCCTCTGATAAAAACAATTTTTTATGAAGTCTTACAGCGGAGAAAACTTGACCCTCTCTCTCCTTCCTGAAGTTCTTCGTCATAGAATTTGATACCTACAACCAAAGTGGATTTTCCACCAGCAGGTGTGAAAACAGCCCCCCAGCTGTTCAACCAACTCAGAAAGTGGTAGGGAGCAGCCCTGTCTCATTTGTAAATTAATCTTGTGCCAGTGACAGATGATAGGGGCAGAGTTACTAGCACCTAAAACATCATGCCCACGGCAAGGCCCTGGATTATTCTTCAAGGATAATGGGAGAGGAGAGACAGAACGCAGAAAAACAGGTCAACGATAATGCAAACCCAGAAGATGAGGCCGTGCTGTGATTCATTGGCATAATTAATATTTCTCTCTCATCTGCTGAACTGTGTAGACTTTTACCACGGGCATGCATCTGGAGCGATTAACAAGGCTGACTCATTTTCACAGTGCCGGCCCCCCCAGTGACCTGTTGGCAGGTAGCTGAACAGAGCCCTGTTCAGCTCTGGGAAGTCAGAGAAGAGTAATAAACCCTCATACTGGTTTAATACTGTACAGTTCATCAAGAGTTTTGAACATACAGTCTCATCACCCTTTAAGATAAGCAGGAAAATAGCTCTATTCCCAGATACAAAAGGAAGGAGGTGGTTCGGAGGTGGGTGTACCCCCCTGTGGGCTGGCCATCCTTGAGCTCTAGCTCTGGAACTCACCTCTTCACCTCATCAACCCCAAAGTCTTAGTTGCTTCCACTGAGCTCCCACCAGTGGCTGAGGTCCTCTCCTGCTCTTTCCCCAACATATTTGTTTCTCCCATCACCCAGGGTTCTTGGGAAACTCATATGGTTACAGGAGATCCCTAGAGTTGCATGGCAGGTTGTCAAGTTAAAAAAAAAAAAAAATCAAATAAAAGGCAGCACCTTTGGACTTGTTTTGGGTTACAGAGGTGGTGTAGTGTTCTTAACTCATCTTAAACAAAGACAGGGTAATGTGATATCACAAAGCTTTAACCCTCTGTGAACATAGGTATAGGTAAAAGAAACATGGCAGACACAGAGTCGAAAATTAAGGCGCCCACTCGTATCCTCTTTGATACTCAGGAGAGTTGTTTAATGAGCTCCTCTGCTCTGAGGATGTCCGGGAAGGATGTTTGCTCATTCGTTGAGAAAGAAAGTAACAGGTTTTTCTACCCATGGCAAACTTCACAGAAGTAGATCCTGTGTAGATAACTAAGTAAGGACAGAGTTGGTAGAAGGAAGAATTTCCATGGCTTTAAAATTTTAGACAAAAGTGCCTCTGCTCAACTTGACGTTAGTAGAAGTGAACGAGGGGAGTAACAGTGCATTTTCAAACTGGCTTCAGGTAATGTGCCACCGAGAAGAAATGCATTTTCAATGGTCATAGGGATTTTGAAGCTCTCCAGGGAGCCCGAGGAAAGTCTTGAACACATTCCGACAAAGCTGCTAGAGTGTTTAGGAGTTAACATGCGTGTCAAATGGCACAGTCACCCCAACTATCCTGTTAATACAAACTGAAATTTATATTGGAAATACAAATACTCGCAACCTATATAAACCTAGAGTGAAAAGGAGCAGACCCTTTCTTGAAATAAAAATGCTACTGAGATTAATACAGATCAGATTTCATTTCATTTCCTCCCTAGAGCAAATTGATTTATTTCATTTGTTCATTCATTCAGCAAATATTTATGGAGCTCTGAGAATATGGGCACTGATGATTCAGTGGTAACCAGACACGACACAGAACCCGCTCCCTGGGAGCTTACACTCAAGTGGGAAAATTCACATTGAAAACATTAATGGAGACTTATACTTCCAATCAAGATGGAGTAATAAACACCAGATTTACTCTCCCACCCAACATAACCAAAAAAGAAAAACAGGAATAGTACATGTAACAATCGTTTTCAAGACACTGGATGTCAGGCAATGAGAGACAGTGATCCTGAGGGATGAGAAACCAACACAGTGAGCTGCGTTATCGAGCTGGCACTGTCCAGGCTGCACGAGCAGGGAACTCCAGTGGACTCCCGAGGTGAGGAGACAGAGCTGAGGACGAGCAGAGACCGAGGCAGCCGGCATTTGCAGGACAGAGGACCAGAGAAGAGAGAGCTGCAGAGAAGGACGGATATCTGGAGAGGGCCCCTCTAATACTCACAAGAGTACTTATTGCTGAGACCGTGTCATCCTGGGAAAGCACCGTCTGAAAGCATTAGAGGCAACAGTGCTCAGCATTCACCCAGGTGCCTATTTCCATCACCCAGACTGGAAAATCTGTAGTTCCAGGGGCATGGGAAAATCTTTCCTTCGTACCAGGCAACAGTTCATCCTAGACTGAACACTGTTCCAGACCTGCCTAACAAATTACACAAGCAAGACGTGCAAAGATCAAACTATTTTCGAGTAACTTAACTGCATCCCCAAACAAAGCTGAAGAAGATACGGCTACATATTCAGCAAGGTGAAATCTACAATGTGTGGCACCCAATTGAAGGTTACAAGGTGTGCAAAGATGACTCATAACGAGGATCTGTATCCAGAATTTATAAAGAACTCTCAAAAGTCAAAAATAAGAAAACAAGCAACCCAGCTTTAAAAAAAAAAAAAAGGGCAAGCGATTTGAACAGACACTTCACCAAAGATTTGTGGATGACAAATAAGCATCTGAAAAGAGGCTCACCATCAGAAGTCTTAAAAAAATGAAAATTAAAACCACTGTGAGATACCATCTCACTCCTATTAAAATGATAAAAATGGTAAAAACAGATCACACTCAGTGATGACAAGAATGTGCAGGACCTGGAAGTCTACTTTACCGGTGGAAACGTGAACTGGTACTGCCATGTTGGGACACAGTCCGTTAAACATACAACTACCATACGGGCTCAGCCATTCCACCACTGGATATTTACCAAAGAGAAATGCACGCATATGTCCGCACAAAGACTTGTACACAAATGTTCGTAACGGCTTTATTTGTAACAGCCAAAAGCTGGAAACAACCCAAATGTCCATCAGTAGGTGAATGGAAAAATCTATCCAATGAAATACTACTCAGATACAGGAAAAAACAAAAACGTTTTTAAAAAATGCCTCTTGAATACATGCTACGTCGACAAATCTAAAAATAATTATAGTGAGTGAAATAAGCCTAATTTTTACAAAGAGTACATATTACTATAATTCAATTTACATTAAATCCTAAGAGATGCAAACTAATGTTCAGTGTCAGAGCAAATCAGTGCTTGCTGGGGAATGGAGGGGTGGGTGGTACGAGGGGGTAAGGGAGAGGGGTAACAAAGGGGGACGAGGACACTTGGGAATGATGGGTAAGAAGAGAATCTTGGCTGCAGTGATGATTTCATTTCGTGCATATATATGTCAACACTAACCACAGTGTACATTTTAAATACGTGCAGTTTATTGTATGTCAAGTATCCCTTGGTGAGGCTACTAAAAATATTAATGGGGGCGCCTGGCTGGCTGATAGAGCTTGTGACTTTTGATCTCAGCGTTGTGAGTTCGAGCCCCATATTGGGTGTAGAGGTTACTTAAAAATAAAATCTTGAAGAAAACCATATGAATGGGCTCTACATTCTAGAGATTCTGGCCGAACTGTTAGTTCATCTTCAATATTAATTATACTTTGGCAAAAATACTTTAAAACTTTAAAGTTGTACCAAGGAAACCAACAGGTATCAATATCAGCTCGCTGAAAAACAGTGTTGTATACACTAAGAAAAAGGACAAAGTGAAAATGAAGAATTACCATTCAGTAAAGGAAACCAAATCTGACATTATATAATATCTCAATGGTGGGGAAAACCACTTGGAGTCAATCACTTGGTGTTTGCCAGTCACCTTCCAGCAGCCGAGTCCTTGAGTTCAGAAACTTGAACGGTCGAGTTCAGGTGCTCTCCAAGCTCCTCTATCAGCGGCCGGGACCCTCCAAGAGCCGGGGAGGAGGCAGGCGGCTTTCCAGGACTGCCATCTGAGGTCTCGGTGGCTGAGTTTCTGCACACCCCACCGTCGACAATAAGCAGGGCGCTGCCTCCCTCCAGGGAGGGGCCTCGCAAGGGATCTGCTGTCTCAGATTCACTCCCTGTGAGCTCCCCTTGTTCTGAGTCTGAGCCCTCAGTCTCAGAGGACGTGGTGCTGTCTGCTTCCTCGGAATCACTTGCCTCGGAACTGGAGGAAGGGGTCTGCCGCCTGGAAACGGAACGGGCTGCTTCTACTGCCGTTTCCTCCTCCTGCACAAGAAGAGCTGCGGCTTCCAGCGCTTCCAGGTCTAGTCCCAGCTGGGCCTTTGTCAGCGACACTTCCTTTAAGGCTTCTGCAAGAGCTGCCAACTTTTTGGACCTTGAAAGCCATTTGAAGAAGAAATATTAGGACTATTCATTAATTGGCCCAGGAACAACAAAATAAAGTTGGAGCCATACTTCATGTGACACACCAAGATAAATCCCAAAACAGATCAAAGAGATAAATGTAAAAAAAAAAAAAAAATGAAGCAAATAAAGTATTACAAGGAAATGGAGGAGATCCCCTTTATGCCTCTAGAATGAGGAAACCCTTTCTAATTATGACTTAAAATCCAGAAGCCACAGGGCACCGGGGTGGCTCAGTTGGTTAAGCGCCTGCCTTTGGCTCAGGTCATGATCCCAGAGTTCTGGGATCGAGCCCCGCATCGGGCTCCCTGCTCAGGGGGAGCCTGCTTCTCCCTCTCCTTCTGCCACTCCCTCTGCTTATGCTGTCTTTCTCTGTCAAATAAATAAATAAAATTAAAAAAAAAAAATCCAGAAGCCAAAAAAGAAAAGATTGACAAATACAATTAAAAAAAAACTTATTTAAGACAACAACAAAAACCAACAAAACAAATCATAAAGTCAAAAGACTAAAACAAAATTGAGAAAAATACTGGCAACTCAACTCATGTCAAAGAGCAAGGCCTAATCTCCCCAACAGAGTTCTTAAAAATGGATATAACAATTCATCAGAAAAATGGACAAAAGACATAAGGAGACAATTCCCACAAAAGGAAATATAAATTCCTCTTAAACATATGAAAAGATGTTCAACTCCAGTCAAATAAGAGAAGTACAAACTAAAGTCACTCTGAGATACATTTTTCATTTATCACAGTGGCAAAAATCCAAACATTAGATAACACGACTAGCAAGGCTGTGGGGGAAACGGCACCTCCCTACACTGCTGGTAAGAAATTAAACAGGTCTGACCCCCTGTGAAGGAGAAGCTGGCAATAACTTACAAAATTGAAAATGTACATCTCCTTGACCCAGCAATACCACATCTGGAAATTAAACACATATGCTACAGGACAGAGGCCCAAGGTTATTAGTCCATCATTGTTTTTAATACTCCAAAATGGGAAACAACCAAATGCCCCTGATTATGGGACTGGTTAAGTTACGGACACTCCATGCAAAGGAAGGGTCCATGGCTGCATAAGAACGAGTCTGTTCATGGGTTAACCCAGATAAACCGTTTCACAGCAACAACAAAAGGCGTGCCATATGTATATGCTACCTTTTATGTTAAAAAATGAGAAAGAAATATAAACACATCTATTTGCTTGTATACTTATCAATAAACCTGGAAAGCTATAGAAAATACTAGCTTACATGGGGGGGAAGAGTGGGGACTAGAAAGGTGGAGGAGGATGATGGTGAGAGGGAGGCTTTTCACTACAAATTATTTTTAAGCCTCTGTGAATGTTAATACCTATTCAAAAATTTTAAATATACAAAAAAAGAAAATGCAGTACTATAGAGAGCAGCATGAAGTGCTTTTTATTTTTATCAGAACACCATTTCATGTTATGTCAGAGGGTATTTTTCTAAATTTGTAATGTTACATTATACTAAACTTTTTAATTAACTTGGATGAATGAGTTGTTTTCCTTTTGTTATGAAAGAGGTAACGAAAAGTATACCATAGGTGTCCAAAAACCCTGTCTTTACTCTCCCCAAGAGGAAAATCGGAAGTGACAATGGAAATGGGTGGCAGTGAGTGGTCAGCATGCTGACATGGCTTCTATGTGTCTCTAAGTTCAAAGGTGAAATGAGCATACAGAACATTTAGTGGCTTTGAGGCACACTGGAGGAGGGTGAGTTCACAAGATAAGGTCACTTCTGAAAGAGTAGTCCATCCCATAGTATTGAGAAAGTGAAGCCTCGTTACATTGCAGCTGAAATAACTGGTGGGGCAATGGGAACGAGTGAACAAAGGTGGTATTTTTCACCTAAGTGCCTAGATGAGCCCTTTGGTCTCAGAATATGTGGCGTAATAATGACTTTGTGCAGGGAAGCTCCATTCCCCCGGGTTCTAGGGCAGGTGCAAGGTGCAGCGAGCGGGGGGAACGGCCACGGGCAACAGCCCTCACTGAGGGCAACTTTCTCATGTGCAAGGAAACCCCTGAGTGTCAGTGCTAGAATTCCCAGAGCTTAGAAAAAGGAAGGTGGATAGGGTAAAGAGAAAAACTAGGATAAGATCACCTTAAGTCAACTTATGATTCACCAAAGGGTTATAAACTCTGGATGCTCTCACCAGCTTGAGACACCTTGAGGAGCACAGTTATGGAGTAAGATGGTTACATCCATGTCCAAGGCAGGTGTCAATGGTGTCCACCCACCATATATTGTGAAACCTTGATGACCACTGGTAAAGAATCTGGTCTGAGTTAGTAGACAGTCTGAAACATCTCTGCCCTAAGGCCATGTCAGCCCAGGAGCTAGTTCACTGCCATCTTTTTCACTGAAGCAGGTCCTCTCGGGGTAGTAACCTGCAGCTTTAAGAGATAAAAAGCAAGGAATCTGGGAAATAAGACCATGCCTCTTACTAAATCATAATATTGGAAACAAAATTTTAAAATAAAAGCTCTTACTTCAGTGACCCTTACATCTCATTCTTATTAGCCACGACAAATACTTCTGACAATATATGAAAGATGATGTTCCACAAACAGTTGCTCCAAATGACAACCTCGTGGGTCAGTTTCATCTCTGTCCACATTACAGATGACACAACAGAAGCCTGGAGGGGTAAGAGAGCTGATGAAATCTACCCAGCTAACAAGGCACAGTCAAGACCGGAAACCCACGCCTTAGAGCTCTAGTGTGCTCACTCCTCCACCACAGAGCCTCCCACAAATATCCAGGCTCTGAAAAGTCTCCCATCCTAAGACCACATTCTTCACTTCTCCCCATTTGGAGCTCTATTCAACATCTTCCAAATGAGCAAGTCCTGACAGGCCCAGGCACAGAAGTCTGCAAACACTGATGGCTTTAGCTTAGCAAGCTTCAATGAAGTGCACATCTGAGCCTGAACAACAGAGGCTTAGAGCTGGAAGAAAACATCTGGATTATTTTTGTGGATACAGTGAAGAGAGTAGATGTGTCAACTCTCAAGCTGAAACTACCTGGATCTTTGTTATTGTCTACTATACTGTATCTGTCGTGTAGAACAGAATAAATCTGGATTTCAAAGCCTCTCACCTGTAATCCTGGCTCTTTTCAGACCCGGCATATCCCACATATGTGAGACTAAAAAGGATCTACTCTGACAGGCAGGGAAGTAGCCCAGATGAGCCATGTGACCCTAACAGGACTTGTGCCTGTTACCAGGTAATGTGAATTTTCATCCTTCATTTGTTTCTCACTTTAACTGCTGTATTACGTTTAAAGTGACCCATTTATATAAAATATGTAAAAAAAAAAAATCGAGGCACCTCGGTGGCACAGTCAGTTAAGCGTCCCACTTTTGTTTTCAACTCAGGTCATGATCTCAGTGTCATGAAATGGAGCCCCACGTTGGGCTCCACGCTCAGCATGGAGTCTGCTCGAGATACTCTCTCTCCCTCTGCCCCTCCCACTCATGCTCTTTCTCTTTCTGAAATAAATACATCTTTTTTAAAAAAATTATGTAAAAAAAGAATTCTATGTTCATTTATGATTCTTCACCATGCTGATTCATCTCCATTTCTTATTAATCCCACTTTTACTACTACATCAAGCTGGCTAGTTTCCTAAATTATTAAAGTTGTGATAGAAACCTTAAGTTTATGGAAGAAGCATTCTGAATTCTCCACTTAAAGAATGCTAGAATAAAAAGGAATTAAAAATTTCAAAACATCATTGATGTAGAATGTGACCTAATGGTCCAAGGAATGAAAGTTGGGTTTCTTTCTATTCAATTATTTCATGCAGATTACTTAGCAATCATTGTTTGCAAAAAAAAAAAAAAACTATTCATTTGGAGAAAAAAAATTAAGCCATGAAAGAGGAGCTTTTTGTTCTTTCAACCACTGGTACAATTAGAGTTGGTTCTAAGTCTGCCACTCCTTGTAAATTCTAGAACCTAACTCTGCAATGGCCCTTTCCATTTCAGAAAGCACCTCATTTAATGTAGTTAGTGGTTTTTCACTGTCACACTCAAAACAGACCAGCTAGTTCATGTCAAAGCTCCGTCGAGTGACATTATTAGTTAACCAGAATGCTTACAAAAACCAGGTACATGCAGATATAAAGTAATGAATACACTGAGTTACTAGTTGTACTTATGGTATATATTTTATATCTAAGTCATGAGCACCTACTTGTTAAGAATGTATTCAATCAGGAGTGAAGAGATTCATCCTTTAAAAAGAGACATGACAAGTGGATCACAGTAATGTCGTATTTTAAAAAGATACTCAAAACAGGTTTTCCTTAGAAAGTTTTTGGAAATGAAATCCTACCACGTAACTTTTAAAAAAGCTTTTATTCTGTTTGTATATGTGAAATAATAACCTATTTGGAGGATTTTTTAAAAATTAAAAACGGCTCTCTGACAAGTTCCAGTAAATACAACTACCAGGAAAGAGTAACAGTAACAGCTGGGAATATGTGCCTTTATCATAGCTAAGCTAACAGAAAATTTCCTCCATTATTTTATATTTTGGTGATTGAGTTAAAGGGTGAGGGACTGCATGGCCTATGAAAGAGCCAAAACCAAGTGCAAAAGGAGCCCTAAAATGTAGGAAAACCTGGGTATAAATAGAAAGCATACATCCTGTTTCTTGTCGTAGAGTTTTGTCTCCAACTATCAATCAACTTTTCACCACTTCCTGCAATAGCAGATCTACTATAAATCTCGTAGTAACTGACTAGGTTTCATTTCCTCTGCCAAAACCCACTAACCTGCCAGGCATGACACACTGACACTAGAGCCAGCGACTGATAATGTAAGACAGGGCTCCAGTCAGGCAATTCCACAAACATTTCACACCGGATGATGGAATACACTGACTTGGCCTTTTAATTTCAAAGGACACACACATACACACACCCCCAGTTCCGTCTGGGACAAACAGTACATCAGCTTTCTTTTAAAAGGGTATTGATGATAATGGCATATAATCATGTAACTCCTGTCTACTGGAAAGAACCAGTTTCAAACTTCAGAATCCCCTGCCCAAAACACATATATGGAGCCTGATGTAAAAGATAATGCATTGGTTTTAAGTAGAAGTTGCTAGGGACAGTCTTCTTTTGAAAGCTGCCATGAAACACAAGTACCGACTGATGCACAGATGAACAGAAAATTGTGTGCTGATACACTATACTAGTGAAACCTGCCTCCAGCTCAGTTATTAACAGAAACGATCCATTTCTTTAAACAAGAAGCTACTTATTTAATACAGAAAATACTGCAAGTTATTTAAGCCATACTGAGTCTGGGCCAGTGAAATCACTTTTCACCTTATTTCCAACTTGATGTAATACCTCTCTGGGCCTGGGCTCTGAAAATTAACATGTAGTCTATGGACCAGCAGAATAATTTTCTGAAAATTCCTTGTATTAGTTTCCTAGGGCATAACAAACTACCACAAACTGGTGGCTTAAAACAACAGAAATTTCTTTTCTTACAATTCTAGAGGCTAGAAGTCCCTTCTGAGGCTCCAAGGAAGAACCTCTCCCACGCTTCTTTGCTTCTCGTGTTGCTGGCAACCCCGGGTGTTCCTTGGCTTGTAGACCCATCACTCCAAATTCTTCCTCTGTCATCACACGGCACTCTTCCCGTGTGTCTGTTTCTTCACGTGCTATCTTCCCTCTGGAAGTGTCTCTGTGTCTCTTCTCCTCTCCTTACAAGGATACCAGTCATAGTGGATTAAGGGCCCACCTTACTCCAGCATGACCTCATCTTAACAATCAATTACAATCTGAAATAACCCTATTTCCAAATAAGGTCATATTCTCAGGTTCTGGGAATTTTGAGGGGATACTCCAACATACTACACCCCTTATAGCTGAAACAAATAGACAGTGGAGATGCTCATTAATGGAAGATAAATTAAGACCAAAAAAGGTAACTTAAGGTAAATCAACATAAAAGGTCAAAATTTAATAGTAAATAGTAACAAAAAAAGGTTGAGATTTCACCTTCAAAAAAATTACAAACTCACAAACAAGTTCATAAAATATTTAATGACTCAATTTGTAGGTTATAACTGCAACTAAGGTACCATTTCTCCAAATGAACAAAGAATGAACCAAATATTAATTGTTTTGTAACTGTTCTAACAAAATTACAATACAGCGCTGTATGACATTCATCACTTTAGGTCAGTCTTTTACAGCAAATCAAAGAACAAATAATCACCAAGGCAACAACAGTTTTCTCAAGTGTCTTCCAATCATGCGATACTCAAATGATTCCTTTGGCATTTAAAGACTTTCCACTGATGTCACTTATTGTAGAGTTTTCTTCTTCAACTATTAGCTAATCCTACGCTTCCAAGCCTCATTGTCAGTGGTTGTGTGTTTCCCTCAAGCACTTTCACTGCCCTTGTGAAGTCCTTGATCTTTTGCCCAATCTGCAATTTATTTGCACTGTACAGTATCAGCGATCAACAAGAAGTCAAACAACAAAAACACTGGCCAGATGGGTGGGTAGGATGCTAGGAAGGAAATGATATGCTAGAATGGGGACTAAATTTATTAAGTGGTTTGGTCACTGGTGAATATGTCTGTGTTTTGACTATCATCACTTCTCTTTGTAACTCTGTTAAGTACAGAAATTTGAATGAATATTCAGAAATAAGGACTCCCCCCCCCACCGCGGCATGACACACGTAAGTAGCTGCACTAGATACACAAACACGCACACATTTTTAGAGCAAAGTAAATGACTGCATATTAAAAAAAAAAAAATTGCTATGGTAATCCCACATACGTTAGAGCATGCCTCAGGTAGGTGAATGAAGGTTTACCCAAATCCAGAGAGGATTTTTACTATTACTATTTTTACTTCTTCACTGATTACCCGTCTAAGAAGTGGAAGGGTGAAGGTGATAAACAGATTTAGAAAGGCACAATGTTCATAAAGAACTGTTTGAAAGAAATGGACTCAATCCCTCCCTGAAATGGTTTTGCATTTATGCCAGACCGAATCAGATTAGCAGAGATGGAAATGTGAGTCCCATCAACTTGCCACCTTTCCCTCTACTCCCCCCGCCCCCAGCAGAACTGCTTTTGCTGAAATATGCTTCACTTTAATCCTCCAAACTGGTGTGCAGAGTTGATTTCAAAACCGGCCCCACAAAACTCTGGGCAGTGTGAAAACTGCAGGCCTCCCTTTCCATCCTGGCTTTTAGGAAAGTAAAATCTGTGACCCGCCTGGCATGATGGAATGTACCCAAAGCTCCGACTTGCCTCTCTTTTCATTTTGTTGCTTTTTTCCTTCTTTGACCCCACCTTTAATTAACACCATGTTGTTTTATGCATGCGCGCAAACACACACACACACACACACACACACACACACAGAAATGCTTCAAATAATTTCTGGTACAAGGCAAAGAATAAATATGTGATTTTAATGAAACCAAATAGCTGGTTAAGTAAAAAATACACAAAAATGAAAACAAAACAAACAACAACAAAAAAAAACCCACTTCTGTTGGATAGAAAAGGATATGTGGAAGTGAGGATTATGGGTCCAAGGCTGAGACAGATATATTCTTCTCTAAAATGATTCCGTGAAGCACATTTTGGGTATGTCAGATTTGAACAATTCTGACAATATTTCTACATTTCATCTATGTGAAAAGGGCACCCAGTGTTGTTTAGTAACAGAGGTGTAGTATTTTGACCTCTTAGCTGTTCAGATGAAATGGCTGTTCAGATTCCATTAAACTAAGTGGAGGTCAATCAACAAGATGGAGAAGGCATTACTATGAAGGTGGTGGAAGAAAGGTATTATGGGTGGAAATGTGCCCCCCACAAAGATATATTCAAAGTTAACCCCCAGAACCTGTCAACATGACCTTAATTAGAAATAGGATCTTTGCAGATATCATCAAATCAAGATGAGGTCATACTGGGTTTGGGCAGGCCTGCAATCCAATGACTCCAGGGGACAGGTGTCCTTACAATAGTACCGTATGAGGATACAGAGACAGAGAAGGCCATGTGATAATGGTGGCAGAGACAGGAGTGATGTATCTACAAGCCAGGGTATGTGAAGGATTGCTCACTACCACAAGAAGCTAGGAAAGAGGCATGGAACAGATACCCCCCTGAAGCCTCCAGAAGGAACCAACCCTGTGGAAGACACCTTGATCTTGGACTTCTGGCCTCCAGAATTTTGAGAGAATAGCTTTTTGTTGTTTTAAGCATCCGGTTTGTGGTCATTTGTTACAGTGGTCCTAGGACACTAATACAGAGGGGTATACAGGGATCGAGACCTTTAGAGCTGAACGGAAATCAGAAAGCATCACATACAACCTCTTGGTTTTACAGATGAAAAAAATGACACAAAAAATATCAGCAGCAAGGCACAGAACAGTTTCCTTCACCAATAAAATGCAGAGAATGGATCAGTTTGTTTCTAATTCCCCTCTGAATCTAAACACCATGGTTCTACATTTCTATGTTATGAGCATGATGTTTCCCTGTATAAAAACCTGCAATGGCTTCCCAAAACAGAATAAAATCCAAACTCCCCAGTGAGGACAAAGCCCCAGAGATCTGGCCCTTGGGTCCTGCCTGCCTCTCAGTGAGGTCACCCACCATTCGTGTCCAGGTCACTGTTCCACTGCCCTCTCTCCGTCCCAAGGACACACGAGTGCATTCGTGCCTCAAGGCCCTTGAACTTGTTGTACCCTCCTTCTGGAACATTCTTCCCCTAAGTCTTCCCATGAGGGGTCTTACTCATTCAGTACTCAGCTAAAATCCCACCTCAGTCTTAGAAAAGCAGTCTATGTAAAACAGTGCTCTGGAAGCGATTTCATGTCATGGAACACACAGAAGATGCCATTTGCCTGGCATGACACGGGGTCTGCATCCACCTGCCAGCCTGAATGCTGAGGGGCCAGTATCTTCGTTCCCCCAACACCCATTCATGATGCCATGGACCACCAGCTGGTACGCTCTGCCCTCTGCCCTCCAACTTCTTATGCCCAGACCTACTATTAGGAACTTGGTGAAACAGGGCAAGTTTTGAGGTCTACAGAAGTGGAGGTTCTGGCTGAATTTTTCAAAAATGTCCTTTTTGTCTCCACTTTCCCATCTTGAAAGCAGAATGAAAATGACTGCTTCCAAATTTCCTGGCATGCTCTGAGAAGGAAAGACCGGGTTAAGCGATTTAATGTGTTTATTTCTTTGTGTGCTTGTTCTAAATGCTAAAATTTTCCTTGGTTACAAAATATAAAGTTAGTGGGCTCTGCTGCTTTCACAATACTGAGACAGGAAAATACTTAAGTGCTGGTATGTTTACCACACACACAGGCTGAAGCATGCAGCTCTCCAAATTATGATAGGAGTCAAAAACTTTGAAAATTCAAAATATTTATCCACTCACTGGTATGATACACCGTGGAATGTCTTCTTAAACACACATCACCACGGCATGAAGCAGTTCATCCTGAACCATTCTGTGGGTTCTTAGTGACAATCCTGCTCTATAAAATTATTAATTGTCTGACGTATCACATAAGCACGGCCTCTTCCCATTCACTGGGAACCACGGTTTAACAGGCTCTCTGAAGGAAGTGTGGAACCTTTGCTTTCCTCGGGAGAAAACAGGAACAGCATGATAGGACACAGCTCCGGGACAGGCCGCGCCTCCCCAGGGCCAGGCACAGCACGAAGAGGCCAGCTCCGGGGCAGGCCTGCTGCACCCTCCTCTGCTCTTACGCTCCACGCTGTGCCCATTAGGACGGCTTACTGACAGAATAAGGGCAGCGACTGAACTTGCCTCCCTTCTGCAGGGAAGACAGAGCTGAAGCACTGAGCTCCTTCCTGAATGTAGACTCACTAGGTTTGTTCCTTGTTGGGCCTGGAAAGCTGTACCCTGCAGGGAAGGAGTCCCGCTGGCGTGTCTTAGCACTGGTCAGCAAAGGCAAGGAGGAAAGTGCTCAGAAATACACCACCTATAGTCTACTCGACACCCAACCTCCCCAATTCCCCTGCGTCACACTCCTTACACAACTACAGGACTAGCTGTGCACTTTCTTAATGTCCTCAGATCAATCTGCTAGATTTTTTTAAAGTTGCCCCAAAGAGACCTTTAAGATTAATGTTGAGTTAGAACACTCACAAAAATAACGTTGAAAGAGGGGCGCCTGAGTGGCGCAGTCATTTAAGCGTCTGACTCTTGGTTTCGGCTCAGGTCCTGATCTCAGGGTCGTGAGATCGAGCTCCAAGTCAGGCTCCACACTCAGTGTGGAGTCTGCTTAGGACTCTCTTCCTATCCGTCTGACCCTCCCCACCACTCTCTCCCCGCTCCCTCTCTCTAAAATAAATAAATCTTAAAAAAAAAAAAAAAAAGCTTTATGAAGGAATGAAGCCACACACAGAAGAGTATACACTGTATTATTTCACTTCCACCAAGTTCTAAAACAGGCAAAACCAACAGATGGTGACAGAAGTCAGGAGGATGGTGGTTACAGGGTAGGGGTCAGAGAATGACAGTGCACTAAGGGGCACCTGAGAGCCTCTCAAGCATGATTCTTGATTTGGGTGCTGGTTACACAGGTATTTTACCACAACAGAGTTCATTCTTTGTCTACTTATAATCTGTGTGTACTTTGACAAAAATTAGCTTAAAACAACAACCAACAAACATGTGTCCTGGAAAAGAAGTCACAGGCTTCTGACATCTGCTCTGGAAAAGTGGACGGAGCCTCCTCAAGAAGGAGTGTGTCCTAATGGGGGGGATGCGGGGGACAGGATCACGGAGCCGGCTCCCGTTTCCTCTGGGCAAACTGGCAGGACCTCTAATGCAACACTCCTCACTGTAAATGTTTTTTTAAAAGGCATGGTGCGTTCTAAAAATACAAAGAGAATCTCAAAGTATGCCTAGAGAAAGATCCATTAGTCATCTCTTTCAATGCGCGAACTATACACAGAAAGATGTTCTCTGCAGAAGTATATAGCTCACTCCTATGGAAGTTATCCCCCAGGTAGCAGTGAAAGCCAGTCTGTGGGGCATTTCAAATAACATTTTTAAAGGCATTTCCCCCCATCCCCCCTCCCCGGACATTTGATCTACAGACCAATCCTAGTACTTTCTGAAATACAAAATAATAATTTCTACTAATTTTCCTTCTACTACTCCTTCCAAAACCCTAAAACAGCTTCATACCTATCAAAAACCTGAAGATGAACCCCCCAAAAGTCTTTATACCGGTTGAATGAATATTTTACTCAAAGTGAGCAATTTTATCTAATTTGTGTAGTATAGAATAAAGCTAACTTTCTTAAAACAGGTAAGCTTTTTAAAAAATGAGCATAGAAGGTTTAGAAGACTTCATCTGTAACTGCAATCCCAATTAAAATTTACACAGCAACAAGAGAAAACTTCCCACCTGGGGTGGGGGGAAACAACAAGACCAAGTCTTTAGATGCTTCGTTTATTATTATTATGATTAGGAAACGGAACAGGTTTTTTGGCTGACCTCAGTCGCTTGCGGGTCTTCTGCCTCAATGCCGACATTTATTTTTTTTGCCAGGAGAGTATGTTTACCAACACATTTCTCTGTGAAATAATAGAACTGGACATCATGGTCAGATTTTTCAAATCATTTCTCAAAGTCAAGGGATTTCTTTTCCTAATAAACTCCGCCGATGTGTAGATTACATGCATGCATAGATTAACACTCAATGTAAATATTTCTTGTATTGATGATAAAGTCTTAAGAGGAATCAACTCCTCCGCTTTCATTCCATAAGCTTCCTCTTGACAAAAAGAACTATTTAGCACTCTTCAAACTAACCCTGGGGCTTTACTTTACATTACATGCTGTCCCCTCAGGAGTTATACCATCAGATTGTGGCACTTAATTCTCCTCTCATCAGCCAGAGACTAACCATTTATGCCTCTGGCTAATTTGCTTCTATATAAATGATCCATTTCCTCAAATAAAACTTCTACAGAAAATCCCTAAATTCTACCACAGGTCAACGATGCCATCCCTGAAACCGTTGGACCTGTATGAATTTTAAAACTTCCATTTGTTTGTTTTACACTTCAGAAAAGTAATTCTGGATCTACACTACTATGCCATATATGACCTAACACCCCCGGCAACAACCTGTAATCAAATACACTAATATTTTTCTGCAGCAAAATGTACTATTAGTCTCTCCAAGTGGACTAAATAAAGATCATAAATAGCCTCCTATCAGGTGAGTTCAGGTCAGTCAGGTTTTGCTGCCAATTGCCCTGAAAATAAATGTACTTTCAGAACTTTCTGGGTTTCAGAATTGTGCACAAGGGGTTGAGGACCAGAACCAGAAGCGAGGAGACTGAGCTGCAGTTTTTCAGCTCAACTGCCTGGGTCCAAGGTCAGTCTTTTGACAAATATTTACTGAGTGCCTGCTATCTGCCAGGTTTGGTGCATATAATGGTGAAGGTAAATGCAGTCTCTGATCTGAAGATCAGATCATCTCAGTCTGTGGAAGGCAAGAAACAAGCCATCACAGCATGAAGTGAAGCAAGTTTATGAGAATGATTAGCACAGGGTGCCCTGGGAATGTCCGGCTCAGGGGCTTTGAGAGTCTTAGCCACGGAGGAGACAGTCTCTTCCCACAAGAGAATTCTATGCAAAAACCGTTCTGTATTTTAAAATAGGGGCAAGAAGTCCACCAAAGTCCTAATTCTAAGCCCAGATTGATGACTTCAATGCTTTTCTTGAAATTTCAAATACTAAATTCTTTGAGGAAAGAAACATGTATTTCTTCTTGTCTGTCTCTTACTGTGCTGTTCCCTCTACCAATGTTTATAAAGTCTGTCTACAAGGTATAGTAGATTCTCACTATTCACGGATTCTCTACTTGCGAATTTGCCTACTCGCTAAAATTTATTTGTAACCTCAAAGTCAATACCCTCAAGCACTTTTATGCTCATTCACAGACATGGACAGAGAGGTGAATGTTTTAGTTGCCAAAGAGCACGTTCTCAGACTTCTTATTTCAGCTCTCAGACTGTGAAAAAACTTTCCTTTTCAAGGTCTAGTGAGTGCCACATTGTTTGCATTTTGGGCTTTTTGATGATAATTTCACTGTTTAAAATGGTCCCGAACTTACTGTCAAATTACTTTCTAGTATTCTGTTTTTTAAGATTTACTTATCTGAAAGAGCGAGGGAGAGACAGAGGGAGCAAGCATGGGTGGCGGGCAGAAGGAGAGGGAGTCTCAAGATGTGTGGCTCGATTTCATGACTCTGAGATCGGGACGTGAGCCAAAACCAAGAGTCGGATGCTCAACCAACTGAGCCACCTAGGCACTCCTTTAGTATTCTTAAGTGCCTGAAGGCTATAATGTTTCTTATGAAAGAAAGTATTTGTGTTAGATAAGCTTTGTTCAGGCTTGAGTTACCATGCTGTTGGCCATGAGGGTCACTGTTAATCAACAATATATAAGGTGCCTTTAAACAGAAACACAGATAGAACAAAGGTACATACTGTTTGATGAAAATGTTGTGACCAGAGACCCACAGGAACCTAACCCTGTATTTCCCCTAGGAGCAAAGGTTGAGTTTGCAAAATCAGAGTTTGTAGCAACTTTATAGAACATAACTACTGTGAATAATGAGAATCGACTATAATTCAGTACTAGCCATGAGACCACAGAGGAAGGACAGCCATTTCGGGGTGAAACGGTAAAGAGAAGGGGGCAAGAGCAGAGAAGGTTTCCTACAAAAAGGGTAGTGTACACACAAACATTCTTAAGGCCCGTGAGAGTAGTCCAAGTGAGAAAAGTGGGATGGTTCTGGTGACATGGGAACCAGAGAATCATAGTACAAGACCAACAGCACCATTAGGTCCATGGCTACATCCCTGAACCGCAGGACAGAAAGACAACATTCTACAAGGACTAAACACAACGGACTCTTGAACAACACCGACTTTGAACTGCGCTGGGCACCAAAATGCAGATTTTTCTCAATAAATACAATACAGTGCTGTGAGGGTATTTTATCATTTTCTTAGTAACATTTTCTTTTCTCTAGCTTACTTTATTGTAAGAATACAGTGTATAATACATATAACATACAAAATATGTTTAATTGACTGCTTATGTTAGGAATAAGGCTTCTGGTCAACAGTAGGCTATTTGTAATTAAGTTTTGGTAGAGTCAAAAGTTGTATGTAGATTTTTGACTACATGGAGATGGAGGCAAGGGGTGGGGAAGGGGAAGGTTCAGCAGCCCTACCCCCCACCCCCATGTTGTTCAAAAGCCAACTATACTCTATCTTGGAATGTGGCAGGAAAGAGAGATGCACGTAAGATCATCTATTTACAAGGGAGCTTGACTCTCAGACTCAGATTCTGAAATGTCCATGGTTCTGGATGCTTCTTTTAGCCCTCATTAAATCTTCCAGGACAGAGCTCAGTCAGTTAAGCGTCTGACTCTTGATTTCAGCTCAGGTCATGTACTCAGGGTCCTGGGACGGAGCCCCAAGTTGGGCTCCACACTCAGCAGGGAGTCTGCTTGAGGATTTCTCTCCTTCCCCCTCCGCCCCTCCCCTCACCTTTCTTCCTAAAATAGATAAATAAATCTTAAAAAACAAAATCTTCCAGGACAGTAGTTCTTATAAAGACATAGTGAGCCTTCAGAGAGAGTCAGGTGCTGTATCATAAAAACAGACTTCTCCTAATTCCTATCCAGGTCCGTGTGGGACCAGCTTGATCTGGGGTTTAGCACACACACACAACCCTACTGGGTGCAACCACAGCTCACATGTAAGGAATCAATGTAAAAGTCTGCTAAGACTTAGGGTATTCAACAACTGCCTTAAGAAGCCTTGGAATTGAAAGCCATTCCTGACAAGAGTGCTGACAAGTGTTCAACTACAGAAAATCAAAACTGGGAATGGCTGGTTTTCTTGATGCTTGCTTATGCTATTTCAACAACTACTTGAACTAAAGTGAAAAGTATCTATCAGAACATTCTGAAATGACGGTCCCTAGCCTGTTCAAGGGGAATTTAAAAATATTTTTAATAAAGGCAACTGATAACGATGACTAATACTTAGTTTCTCTCCTTAATAAAACCTTGCTACTTCAGGGGTAATCCCTGGACCAGCAGAGCAGTGGTATTCGGCACTTGTTACAACTGGAGGATCTCAGGCCCCACCACAGACTTCTTCATCAGAATCTGCATTTTAACAAGCTCCACAGGGGATTTGGATACACAAAAGTTTGATGAGCACTATTCCAGAGAGTTGTGACGGTGTCAAAGTGATAATTATTATCACCACTTTACACTTTCCCGTGTAAGAAAATTGCTGACTCAATCTGATCAAACACCTAAAAGGGATGGGAATAGTGTGAGATTGTCTTGTTCCTGGGTCAGTTCTAGAGGGCTAAGCATTTGCTATCACTTCACACATTCTACAAAGGGCAGCCTGACTATGAGCCAGCCCTCTGTCACTCAAAGCACAAATATAACCTCCAAACCGCACTCATTCACCAATGCTGGTGCCAGGTAAAACAGTGCAAGGAGCCCTACTCCAATGGTCCTTTTGGCTCAAGAGTCATCACCTTGGCCTCTCCTGATTGTAAGGCTCATTCTCAGAAACGTTTTCTTTCTCATTCTGCTCTTTTCATTCATTCATTCATTATTCACTGAAAGTACTAATGTGCCCAAGCACTGAACAAAACAGACAAGAATCCTTGTGCTCATGGAACTTATACTCTTTCATAGGAAAAGACAGACAATAAACACAAAGTAAGTAAAATACAGAATGTGCCAGAGAGTTTAAGTGCCATGGAAAAGGACAGCTAAAAAGGTGGCTCAGGAGTACTAGGGGCAGGGGATGTTCAATTTTTATGAGTGCTTCAGGAAGGCCTTACTGAAAGGTGACAAAAGGGACAGCCTGAACCATGGGACCTAGCTTTATTCTTGCTTTTTACCTATTTCATTTATTCTGGGCTTGAATCTCTAGTCTATTAAGCTCACTACAACACTACACATAGCCCCTGGCCCCTAGTCCTGAAAGCTACCTGGAATTGCCACGCGGCTATTTCTAATCTCCACATCATGTATGCATGCCTCAGCTACTCCTTCTCGTACCTTTTACCCACCTGAGCCTGAGACCCAACCTACGCTGTCCCAAGTTCAGGGGAAATTACAACAGTTCACCTTGTTTCTAAAAAAGAAGACCCATAGGTTTAGCACAAAAGAAGAAAAATTCTGGCTTAGCCATAATTTATAATACTGCATATTACAAATTTAAACTAGATGTAACTATCTGACAGCTCAAAAACCTATCATTCTACAGCTAACTTATCTCATCTAAGAAAATGTAAAAGATGCCACAGGAAGGCCTCCTGCTCAGCCACCAGGGCAACAAGGAATAGATTCCAGCATTTCAGCCCCTGCTACGTACGGGTGGCAGGGATGACGTTAAAGGCACAATTCTTTCTCCTTTAAGGACCAAGCAAGCCACTTTGTTGAAATCCCCATAATCTCAGATCGGAAGATATCTGAAAGATAACAGAGTCCAGGGCTGTCCAGGACAGCTTTACATTGTGACGGAAAAGCTCTCCATCTGTGCTTTCCAACACGGTAGCCACTAGCCCACACATGGCTACTGAGCATTTGAAATGTCGCCAGTGTGACTGAGAAACTGGACCTTAAATTTTATTTAATTTTAATTAATTAAATTAAAATAGCCTCATGTGGCTTACACAAAATTGGGCCACACAGATCTAATCTAAAGCCCTAATTTTCTTTGACAAAGATGAGGCCCACACATAGCTCAGGCCACAGGGCTAACCACAGCCTTGAGTACTAATATTCCACACTGGCACCAGGCTGGAGGGTTTCAAATGGCTTTCAGATGCAGGAGTCCGTCTGATCCTCTCCTCAGCCACATGAGCTAAACACGTCTGTATACTGTCCCTATTTTCACCGGCGCTCAAAAGCAAACATGTGCCTCATGACAGAGGGTTAACCCCAGGGAAGGCCAGAGCCTCTGCGGTGCAGACCCACTATGTCCTGGCTCACACTGAGGCAGTGATACCATCTGGGTAATTAGAGCTTATTTATGACATGAAACAAGATGCTAGAAGAGGACACTTGCCAGTAAAACCGCTGGAGAATCTTTCCTATGGTGTGGGATCCAATCCTTGTCAAGACAGTTATGCAAATTAGGTCTCCTGGGGTAGTTTTATCAGGCCGGGAACTGTAATTTGTTCCACATTTTAAGGTGGTAGCCAGGATTCTCAAAAATTAGGACTCAACTAGTTTGTTGGCCAGCTCTTTAAAATCCTATGTTCACTTTATCATCAAGACATATAAGCAAAAAGTCTTCTATAATTAGAACTGAAGAGTTGCCAGAGTCCCAATCAGACCCAAATTACTACCTAGAAAAATTACTGATTACTAAAAATAAGAATGAAAAAGTGGCTCAAAGATATTATTTGACTAAATATAGGGATACACAGTACAACTTAAACCTCCAGTTAGACGGTTGTTAGAACGAAACCTGTTGGCTGAACAGCGTTTCATGTTCCTACACGAACTGGTTGCAAAAGCCTAATTATGGTTTGATTCAAATGATGTTATCAAACGCTCCCTGCATGGGGCGAGATAGAAATGCTTCTCTCCTTCCATTCCTTCCCAGGGCATCTGCGCTGGTTTTTCTTGGAGCCACCCCACTCCACAGAGACAAATCCCGCCCCACCACAGCGGTTTACAGAAAAGTAGGGACTGCTGTCGGCAGGAGCCCCCGACACTGGGCTTTGATCCCAGCTGCAGGTCCCACCTGCTGAAAAAGGCAGTTCTTCATTCCCCTGCTCAAAAACACCAGAAATCAGCAGAGATAAGCTAACAGGGAAAACATTACACAAATCGCTGACCCTGCTGCAGGCAGCGAAGAGCTGCCTGGGCTTGGCTTTGATTTTTCCGGAGCTGGAGCCCGAGGGGAGAGGTAGTTTGACTTTCTTCTTTCCCAGCGCAAGGTGCATTCCCGTGGAGCCCCGAGGAATACCAAGTGCAGAAGAAAGGCAAGCAAATAAATAAACAAAACAAGAACACAGGCTAAATCACGGCGAGGGGTACTATGGGCGGCCAGGAAGAAAGATCATATCCCTGGTTAAAAGCAATTCGGTTTTACCGGTTTTTACAAAAAGCTCTGGCTGTGATCTCCGTCGTGCTGTGGTCCTGCCGAGTGAGGCGACAGACTACATGCCGCAAGCCTTCCTTACGCGTTCCTATTGTTCCCTGGGTGTCGGCAGAAGAAAACAACAGGGTAGCTGTCCACGTGCGGGAGAGGCGCTGACACAGAGCACCTCGTGACCAGCAGTTCTTTCCCGGACTCGAGCACAGACGACGCTCTTTTTCTAAGCCGCCTATTTGCTGCTTCATGGTCACCCACGGTTTGCCTTAAGAACGGGGCTCAAAATGAACCATACGGTCTGCTTCCTCCCGTTTCCTCCCCAGCATTCGAGAGGCTGCGGCAGCTTCCAGAACTGATCCCACTCTAACGTGGTCACTGCTGCCATCCAGGTGCCACAGTTATTGAGTGCCTGGCACTGGCTGCGCATTTCTCGAGCCCTCGCAGTAAAGCAGGGCACGAGCAAAGCAAGGCTCCCGCTTGCATGGAGCTTGCAATTTGGCAGGAGGCAAGCGCAAGGAACTTCTGATCCAGTATCAGACTCCTTGTCCGTTCAGCCGAGGTCACCAGCTCTGCGGCCTTCCTGAGCCACGCAGATGGAGTCTAGGGGGGAGGGCGGGGTTCTGTGTCACGGCAGAGAGCACTTGTCCCACATAATGGAGACAGCTGGCCTCAGCTCTAGCCAATTGTTACCATGTGGGGATGAGGGCCCAGCAACTGCCAGAACTTCCGGTATTTCCAGAGCAGCTGTAAATCCAGACTTTTACATCAAATCTTCCCATTTTTAAGTGCTGACAACCAATTCAAAGTTTTTAAAAACTCACTGAGAGCCACTGGCATGAACGTTCCCATTCTGCAGACTTATTCTCTAACGTATTCTGTATACCCCACCCGTACCTGCCACACCAGTGTGACCAGTTTCTCTCCGCTCCCACATCCAGCACACTACTGTGACTTTGGGGATCTGCCACCAGTTGGGCCCCTGCCTTGTACATCCCCTCCTTTCCCTCTGTGCCCCGCCATACTCCACCTGTCCATCCTTAGTTCCCAGCGCAATCCTCTACGTCCCGAGCCCTAGAGACCACACCAAGTGCCCCGTCCCCAAATCTCGATCTTTCTTCTGAGCACACCGCCAGCAGTGGAACTTCGTCAACAGCGTGTGCAGTGTTATGGGGGGTAGGGTGGTGTCACACGCTCCGGAAAATGACAGGGAACTGACTGACCACAGCAAGGTGGCTACGGGCCCAGGCTCTGAAGACAAACAGGCCCGGGTTATCTCAACTCTCTGAGCCTCAGTTTCCATGTAACCTGGGGCTATCATAAAATGGGGACATAACCCAAATTCACATAACCCGTGAAATGAAGAGAGATGAGGATTGTAAAGCACTCGGCACAATGCCTGACATGCAGCCAGCTACTATTATTACAGACTGATTGCCTAATTCAGCCCGTGTTATTGGTAAGCAAGCACTGCATCACCGGCACTTCGCTGTTTACAAAACCATCTACTGTGTTAACATGCTCTAATCACACTGCACGCGTCTCCTCATCTAACTCGCCCCATTCCATGAACAGCTGAAGCGGGTTTAATGAGTTGTCCAAGGTCATACAGACACAGCCAGCTGGCTCCCATACTCTTAACCCTGATACTCCATGGTCTCTCTACATTCCTAATGGCCAGGGACAACTTTGTGACCTCAACCTTCTCAAATTAAAGGCAGGATTTGGCTCTGTGGACTGTGGCTTAAGATGATCAGCGCCTGGCTTGGGCCAGACTGTATCTGAGAAGTTCCAAGGAGTTTGCTTCTCTGTCCGTCTGACCAAGGGCTGTCGGTCTGTTCAATAAACTGAGAATGAAGAGAAGAGAAAAATGCCCAGGAAGAACTGTAAAATGACAGCTGTTATTACGGAAGGCAAAACCTGGGACAGTGGTTACAAGAATAGAAAAGACAGTTTGCTGATCACAGAAAAAATAAGTGGTGACGGAATCAGAATGATGTTTCTAGCCTTCAGCATCCACAGAGAAGACAGAAAAGAGGCAACTATATCCTGCTTGACTTTCAAAAGGTGGAAAAGGAAAGTGATGAATCCAAAGACAGTGAACCCCAAATCCACGAATGGCAGGCAGTCAAGAGGTGACATGGTAGGCTCAGGAGCTGGCGTGGGTGCATGAGAACCGACACCATCCCCCCGACTGGCCTGAGCTGGAGAGTGGGCAGAGAAGGCGCCTGCATGTCAGGACTGCATATCACAATCTCCTGTGGCTTCTCTATGGGCAGAACACAGAACACGGGGCAGATGATTAAAAAGCTGACTGGATTTACATCTGACCTTACAGGGGAGATCAATTTCAAGCTGAAGGAAAGTAGCTGGTGGAAGAGCACACAAAGTTGTGATGACAGACTTCCTCGCTGAGCATTTCATTCACTGTCACAGGTGAAAGCAGAGAATGTTCGTTCTAATTCCTTAAGGGCAGAAGCCTTATCTAAGGCCTCTTCAATTCCCCAGGGCCTTGCCTTGTGTGTGGCACACAGTAAGTGCTCCGAAAAGGATTACTGAAGGGATTTCAAGAGTCAAGTTTACAAACAGCATTACAGCAGATGGCGGATTCCAGTTCCGAAAACACTGAACAGGTGGATAGAATAAACCAAATCCAAAAAGGTGCAAATGAACAAGGACAAATGCAAAGTTCTTCAACCACTACCACAGAAGCAGAATTACAGTTAAACAACATCTGTGGCTAAAATGTTAAGGGTTTTGGCTAATGACAAACTAAGAATAGTGTGTTGAGGTTTCCAGCGATGAGTAGATGCGCTCCCAGACTACAGGAACACAGTAATGTTCACAAAAAACCCCGAAAACAACAGCTCAAAGGCTCCTCTCTACTTTCTGGCCAAACCTGGAGTATTTTGTCTAGCTGGAAGGATACTTAAAAAGGACACTGACCTGGGACGCCTGGGTGGCTCAGTAAGTTAAGCATCTGCCTTCGGCTCAGGTCATGATCCCAGGATCCTGGGATCAAGGCCCACGTCGGGCTCCCTGCTCAGAGAGCCTGCTTCTCCCTCTGCCCCTCCCCCTGCTCACGCTCTCTCTCCCTCTTTCTCTCTCTCAAATAAATAAAATCTTTAAAAAAAAATAAAAATAAAAAAGGGGCACTGACCAAAAAAAGGGGGGGCGGCGAGGGCAATATTGAAAAGTAGAGTTTGCCTAAAAAGAGACCAGGAAGGCCGAAGATTTGAAAAGTTTGGACCTATACGAGCAAATGCAAGACAAAAAAGGTTGATCTGGAAGCCTTAGAAGGGATAGAGCAGTGATGCTCTAGATAGCTGAAGACACATTTAAAGAGAGAATGGGACTTATTCTATATGGGTTCAGAATTAAAACTAGTGGGAAGGAAGCCAATGCCAGTCCAACTTAAAGGAGAACTTTTAACCAAGCTAAGGTGCTTCAGAATAGAACAGGCTCCCTCACTCGTTAGTGGGTTTCTAGGCACTAGAGCTTTGTGTTGAGGCTAAGCAATCACACAGTGGCAACAGTGCAGGGGGAATCAATCCCCAAATAAAGCCTTGCAAATGAGAAGACTGTGCCGGGAATTTCAATTCTGTAAGTGACAGAATTAAAGATAATCATCACCAAGAAAAGTCTTCCAGTGGAGAGATGACTTTGCTGGGGTCAGAAGAAAAAGTTTCAGGCAAAATGTAATATTTCCAATAGAGAAAATGGAATACACAAAAGCAAGGAAAAGCTGAAGTTTATGGCAAACTTGGGAAATGATGAGTTTATCTGTTTGGCAGGAGAGAGACAGGGAGCCCAGTCAACAAAAGTAAGGAATGAAGCATAAAAGATGAGGAAGAGGATAGACAGCTGGGGCTCTGAACCCAGCTCAGGCACTCAGGCTTTTCTCCTGTTGGCAAGGGGAAATCAGCGAGAACTTCTGAGGACAGCCATGATCAAAACGGCATTTCAGAATGATCAGACTGGCATGACTGCAGGAAAAAACAAGAGGGGGAATGAGATTCTGGTGGCAAGGAGAACAGACAGAACACTCTGGCAACAATGAGAAAATACAGGCCTGAGTTAAAGGAAAGGAAGACCAAAAAGAGGAATTTAAATGAAAGACATTGTATAGGAAGAATTAAAAGGACTTCGTGACTGATTCAGTGTGGAGTGGGGAGTCAGACAGACACACTTGAATCAGGGAACCCAGACATGTCAACGTGCCTAACAAAAAGACCAAAACCCCCAAAACATCTGAAGTCACAACTGGTTCCCAAATTACTGATCCATCACAGCTTTACGTCAGATGTTCAGAGTATATTTTTCACCAACAAAAAACACAAGATTTCATAATTATCTCTGAATTTGAAACTAGTCACCAAAAGTTTATTGAAGCATGTCTAGAAAAATTAACTCCTCCAAGGACAGAAAGGAGATAGGCCAGGACAATACTAACCAAAACAAAGTTGGGATCTCCATATTAATATCAGACAAAATAAACAAAGGCAAAAAAACACACATTATTAGTGATAAAGAAGGCCACTACATAATAAACATTTCAATTCGCCAGGGAGATATAACAATTATAAACTAATAACAATGAATAATATGACTCAAAATATAAAGTAAAAACTATCAAGTCTACAGAAAGAAAATGACATGATCACCAATGCAGTAGGAGACTTTGACACAACTCTTCCAGTGCAAAAACTGATACATGAAACAGACAAAACAAATCAACAAGGATATAAAAAGTTTAAATAGCTCAACTGCCAAGTTTCATCCAATGGACAGAGAACACAGCCGCTAACAATTGGAGGATACACATTATTTTCAAGCTTTAAAATTTATGAAAATACGAGACATAAAATTAATCTCAACAAATTTCAAAAGAATGGTAAAATTCTCTAACAAATACAAGGACGTTAGAAATCAGTAACAAAGATATCACTATAGGGGCGCCTGGGTGGCTCAGTTCTTGGGCGTATGCCTTTGGCTAGGGTCATGATCCCAGGGTCTTGGGATCGAGGCCCACGTCGGGCTTCCTGCTCAGCGGGAAGCCTGCTTCTCCCTCTTCCATTCCCCCTGCTTGTGTTCTCTCTCTCACTGTCTCTCTCTCTGTCAAATAAATAAATAAAATCTTAAAAAAAAAAAGATATCACTATAAAAAACCCATACACATGGAAAGGAGAAACACACACTTCTCCACATTTCATGAGTAAAATCAGAAAATATCTGAAATGGAATAATAATGAAAATTCAGTTTATTTCAAAACTTGTGAGATGCACACAAAGTAGACACCTGTAGGAAAATGTATAGGCTTAAATGAAGGCTCAAAGTTAATGAATTAAGCATCCAGATAAGATGTCAGGGGGAAAAAAAAGCCTAATAAATGCCCCCAAAATAGAAGGAATGAAATGATAGATAAAAGTAAAAAGTAATGCAAAAGAAGACAAAACTAAAATATCAAAAGAGCGAATATTGGTTCTTTGATTCATCAAATACACTCTCTTTAATAAAGAGTGAAAAGACAAATATTACAATAAGACAATAAGACACAATACAATTATTACAATAAGACAATGTACAGACACTATAGAGAAAACAGGAGAGATAAAATAAGTCAGATAGTTTTCAAAATTTAGATGAATTGGACAAATTTCTAGAAAAACACAAACCTATTAAAACCAACTCAAGAAGAAACAGAGAACCAGAACAGTTCTAAAACAACTGGAAATTTTGATTGAATAGTTAGAAATCTTCTCAAAAAGAAAAAAGTCAAGATGGCTTTTTTGGTGAATTTTATTGAAGAATCAAGGAAGAGATCAATACAATTTATAGAAATTATTTCAGAGAACAAAAAAGGAAAGGAGAGTGCAAGAATGGAAAATTATGAGCCAGATTCTTTTCTCCTCCTTCCATCCTCTTCCTTACTCCCCCATCTCCCCTTCTCTCTCCATCCCTATGTTTCTTGGTGTGCACAATACACAAACATAGTCAGCAAATCAAATCCAGAATCATATTTAAATAATACATCACAATCAAGATGGGTTTATCTCAGGAATGCAAGGCCTAACTTAAGTTAGAAATTTTATAAATGCCATTCATTACATTAACAAATTAAAGAAGAAAAACCTTAAGATGCATCTCAAAAGAGGAGGGAAAATAAGCAATGAAATTCACTGACCATTTAGGATCAAAAACTCTTTGCAAACTAAGAATAATGGGAACTTTCCTTACCTTGATAAAGGCTATCTACAAAAGCCTGCAGCAAATATCAAAAGCATTTTCTTAAAGATAAAGAACAAGATAGGGAAGTACATTACCACCATTACCTATTCAGCATTGTGCTGGAGGGTGTGACCAATACCATAAAATGAAGAATAAAGAAAAAGAAAGAATATAAAGATTGGAAAAGAAGGGGCACCTGGGTGGCTCAGTGGGTTAGGGATCTACCTTCAGCTCAGGTCATGATCCCAGGGTCCTGGGATCCAATCCTGCATAGGGCTCCCTGCTCCAAGGGGAGTCTGCTTCTCCCTCTCTCTCTTTCTCATGAATAGATAAATAAAATCTTAAAAAAAGAAAGAAAAAAAAGATTAGAAAAGAGGAAACCAAACTGTCATGATTTGCACTGCTATTTCCTGTATAGAAAACTGGAGAGCACCTATACATAATAGTAAATAGCACAGTTTAGTGAGGTAGCAGGATACAGAAATCAATATAAAAATGTGAAATTAACATTTTTGTATGCCTTAAACAGTTTGAAAGTCATTTTAAAAAAATTATCATTTACATGGCAATAGAAAATCTAAAGCAATAATCCCAAAGATGTACAGAGATTTTAAGGAAAATATGATAAAATTTCACTGAAAGACACCAAAGACAACTTAAATACAGAGTCATACCATGTTATGGAAGGAGACTAAATGTTTTGGTCTCCCCAAACAGATTAATGGATTTCAAAGCAATTCCAATCAAAATGTTTTTCATGGAACTTGACAAGCTGATTCTAAGATATAAAGCCATAGTAATTAAGAATGTATGGTATCCGCATTTGACAGACAAGTCAAGCACTGGAACTGAATAGACAACCCAGAAACAGATCCACGTGTATATGTAAACTTGATGTATGGCAGAATGAGCGCTGCAGGATGCATGAAGCAAGGATGGACTATTTAATAAATGAAGCTGGAGTAAGGTGATCCATATGAGAAAAAATGAAACTGGATCCCCTGTCTCATAAAACACACCAAATCAGTTCCAGGTGGACTAAAGACTTAGATGCTAGATGCAAAAGAATAAAAATTTTAGAAGATACTGTATGAGAATATCTTTATGACATCCACATCATAAAGAGTTTCTTAAATGAGAAACAAAAAGCCTACCTCTAAAGGAATATGCTGATAAATTCTACAACATTAAAATTAAAAACTTCTGTTTATGAAGACACTACAAGGAACCTAAAAGATAAACTACAAACCAGGAGAAAATGTTTGCAACATATTTAACCAATAAAGGACTAGTATCCAGAATACCAGAAGAATCCTAAAAATCAAAAAGAAAAAGAGAGCACTAATGAGCAAGAGGCCATACCACAGACTGACGTCTCACAGAAGGAACATGAATGGCTCATAAACACATGAAAAGATGCTCAGCTTCATTAGTTATCAAAAAAATTGAAAATGGAAATGACAAAAGGAACTCTTTCAACACCCTTGCAGATGGTCAAATCTTAAAATGTGAACAAGTACTGGCATTAAGGTTGAACTAGGGAAGTTCTCATACACAGCTGGGTGGGTGAATAAATTGAAATAAATTGGTACCACCACTTTGGAAAACAGCTTGACATCACCCAGTCAAGTCTCACCTACAACCATCCCCTAAATGCTAGCAATTCCATTCCCAGGTATAGAGGTTACTAAAAAAGTGTACACAAGTACACCCCAAAGCATGCACAAAGATGCTCAGAGCAGGGTTTTCCTAACACCCCAAACCGGGAAGGACCCATTCACCAACAAACAATTTAGAGAACAGAAAAACAAACTGCAGTGTATCCAGACAATGAGAAAGTACACAGTAGGAAAAAAAATAAACTATACCACTGTACATCACCATGTAAAAATCTAAGAAAAAGAAAAAAACATTATGTCAAAAAGGCAAGTAACAGAAAAACACACACACAGTAGGATTCCATTTACATAGTTGAGAAGCAAGCAAAACTAAAACTAAACTGGGGTACATCCAGAGATGGTAAAACCTTAAGGAAAAGCAAGGTAATGATTAACACAAAATTCAGGGTGTGGTTACCAGAGGTGGGGGGGGGGAACATGATTGGGATTGGTCCCACAGGAAGCTCTGGGCAACTGGTCAGGTCATCTATTTCTTTTTTTTTTTTTTTTTTTAAAGATTTTATTTATTTATTTGACAGAGAGAGAGACAGCGAGAGCAGGAACCCAAGCAGGGGGAGTGGGAGAGCGAGAAGCAGGCTTCCTGCCGAGCAGGGAGCCTGATGTGGGACTCGATCCCAGGACCCTGGGATCATGACCTGAGCCGAAGGCAGACGCTTAACGACTGAGCCACCCAGGCGCCCCTCTTTTCTTTTTTTTTAAGCTTATTTATTTTAGGGGCACCTGGGTGGCTCAGTTGGTTAAGCGTCTTCCTTTAGCTCGGGTCATGATCCCAGGGTCTTGGGATCAAGCCCCACATCAGGCTCCCTGCTCATTGGAGAGTCTGCTTCTCCCTCGCTCTGCTTCTCCCCCTGCTTGTGCTCTCTCTGTGTCAAATAAATAAATAGACAGTTTTGTTTTTTTTTTTTTTTTTTTTTAGTAATCTCTACACTCAACATGGGACTCAAACTCACAACCTCGAGATCAAGAGTCGCATGCTCCTTTGACTGAGGCAACCAGGCACCCCTAGTAATCTATTTCTTAAGGTCACTGGTGAGTACATTCATGTTCAGTTTCTTATTCTTCTTTAGAGTGTACATATATACTTTATGTGTTCTTGTATTACTTTATATATCATTAGAAAATATTTTAAGAAAATAACTAAACTCTATAAACACACGAAAAGGCACACAAAAGGTAACCTTCGACAGATACCTGAGCCCAATAGTTCCTTTAAATAATAAAGGAAACAACAGAGACCAAGAAAAAAAAAAAAAAAACTAACCTTTATTCTGAATTAGTAACTAATGTACAGATCACCCACAAAGAGGCTAAGTTCTGTACCCAGAAGAATCTCTCTAAGGAAAGCCAAGAATTTTCTTGAGAATTACTTTATGCTAGTTAGGGCTCTTCATCCATTCAGCTGTGCAGGCCATAAACCCAGGCATCATGCTCCCCATTGTCCTCTCCATCTCTCCCCAGACCCATTCTAGTTCCTCATGTTACTTCCCTGGTCAGGCCACACTCAGGCCCATAAGCAATTCACACTACTACCCCAGGCATCCTCCCCCACCATCTGCCCCACATCCCTCTCTGGCTGCCCAATGCTCCAAAGATAGAAATTACATTTCCAAACACTACCTCGAAGGGACTTTATGGTCTGGGCTGTGACCTCCCCCACCCCACCTCCCACACATACACCCTTTGTTTTAGCCACCATCTTTTCTTTTGCAGCACTTTCCAAGGTTCTGATTTCACTTTTTGCACAGGTCATTATTTGATTAACAATTCTCTTCCCTTAGACCGTAAGTTCCTCAAGGGCAGGGGCCATGTCTGGTTTTTGCTTACCATCCTAGGCTCAGAATCTTGGCAGGGAATGTTGCACATAGTAGGACCTCATAACTATATGTTGAACGAATGGATGGAAGAACAGATACACAGGCCTAAAGCAGTCACAACTGCCCTAGCCAGTACTGTAGGATAACAGGATCCCAAAAGATGTTAAACAAAGTAGATTCATGGCCTCACCTCTCATTCCCAAGCCTCAAAGGGACAGCCCATCTTAGATTGATAGGGGATTCTTGAAAAAATATGACCTGTGGAACAATGTTACACTGTTCTACACAGAGGATGAGAAGCATTTGTTTAAAAATAAAAACAAATGTTCTCTTACAAACCTGGAGCAAGACTGTATCTTTCTGATAAAAGGTAAGACAAACCCAGTATTTATCTTCTGAACATTTTAGATTTGGAATTTCACCTGAATTCATGGATTATAATAAAGCTTCTGAAAGCTAAGTATGTGTAGTGCTGCTGTGTTCAGAATACAAGCTTTGCAACTTCTTCAGTTTTTAAAGCTTGGTTTTTGTAATTAATCCAGTATTTAATAGAGTGGAGAACCTTTGCCAATAGTTCTATTCAGATAGCTTTAGCTTACACAGCTCATAACTGAAATCCTTTTAACTGCTGTGTCCATTAAAACAAGAATATAGGACATATGCTGACAACTATAATTTTAAACATCAAGTTGAAAATGAAGGCAATTTCTCCCAATAAGAACAAAACCCTTGTTTTCCTGAAGCATTAGGATACTCTAAGGATAGAAATAAAATCTAATTTGGCTGGTGAGCTTACTTGGAATGGCACAAGGGTACTTAATACTACACGCGCAAAGGTGTTTTATTCTTTGCTCCAAAGAGTATCTCTGGGTTCTAGTACGGTATCAAAAAATGACATACCCAAAGAACAACTCTGGGTATTTATGTGGCCTGGGGTTATAGGCAAGAACGAGTCTGGAGAAAATAAGATGATCAGAGCAGACATCACTTTTCACACTGCACTCTTGTCTTTTAAAGCACACCACAGAATTTTAAATTTGTGATGCAACATATCCACCATAAGACTAACAAAAGTTTAACTAAACAAAGGGCAAATATGTTATAATAGAAGTGTATTCTATTGCTAGATGTGTTCTTATAAGACTAAGAACACATGCATAGTAGACTTCTAACAGTGGTCTTTTTTCTGCTGTGTAATTTCATATAAATAATAAAATGGCACAAGGAAACACTGAAACTCCACATTTGAAAATAACGTCAAATTACCACTTGAGTTAAATGCAAAGTTTATATATGAGAGATCTCAAACCAGCACTGATGGATTATCTAATTATTCTGTTTATTTCATTTCATTCAGGGCATGAGGGCTTTCTTTTATCATTCCTTTATTTAGTTGAGCCTTGCATGCAGACCACTGATGTATGTTTTAATGTGATTGCACCACTTCAGCATATACAGCTTTATATATATGCTGCTTTTTTCCATTTAGCTTTCCAGTTATGATTTTTCATGATAGTAGAACATCATTAACCCTCCTAGACAGTGGGCTCCTTGATGCAGAAATCTTGACCTTGATCTTACCTCCAGCACAGAGTACAATGCCGGCCACAGCCAGGTGCTCAATAAATTTTGGGTTCAATCGGACTCTAAACTCATTTAAAACAAATGAGCCACAGAGAAGAGAAATATTTATAATTATAAATAATTATATTAAATAACTGATAATTATAAATAAAGTATTGATAATTAATAAAGACGTATAAATACTTTAGATAGATGTAGTTTGATCTACAAAACTCTGTTTTCACAGGTGTATCTGCCCATGAAAAAAGGAATAAATCGAATGGCTATACCTGTTTCCTTCAGTCACATCACAGATCACTCAATATGTCTCCTGGTCATGTGCGTAATTTGGGGATGACAGTCTGGAGAACATCTTGGAACTGATGGTTGAAATACCTTCTTCCTTCTCAACCGGCTTACACACTGTCTCCAGACTTGTGGACAAGAGGTGGGTACAGATCCTGGGATGGTCAGTTCTTGAGCCTGACTCCTTGGGGAAGGTGTATGGCATTCCCAACACCACACTCTGGGCCAATACTGCACACCAACAAATAGTTGGCATGCAGGAGATCTAAACGTCCATCCACCTGCCCATCCAAACACCCACACATTCTCTCTTATAACCTCCAACTCACTTGGACTTCCATGTACATAAGTAAACAAGCATGAAGTTATAGGTTTCCTTCATCATTTATCCTCATACATAACATCTCTGTAAGTAAGAGCATATATCCTTGTTTTATGCTAGGATATGAAGAACAGAACACACACTGCAGGTCTTACAACAGGTTTAGTACTGTGTAAAGAGAAGGTAAAGCTGCTTCTTTTCATTGAAGCTTTTCACTGAATTAGAAAGGAAATTTTCAGTTCAATGACCATTTACTGAATGTCATTAATAAGCGGCCTACATTTGGCTAAGGTGCTGGGGTACCAAGTTGAATATGACCTTTGCCCTTTAGAACATTCACAGTCCATATTTCTCTGGGCCCTTTGTCCCTGAGTCAGTAATTAACCACCAAAGCACAAAATCATTCCTCATGGAATCATACATCTTGAGAATAAACCTCTATCACACCCCACTCCTAGACACATGATCGTCTGTTTCAAATTTCATTCTTTTTTTCCTCAAAATGGTAGCTGGGTTTTTGTTCTTCACTGTTTTAAATTAACACAAGAATCCCAAAAGCAAAGACTACATAAGGCCCAGTCGTTTTTGCTTAGGGAAATATGTGCTGCCATCCTGACAAAGGTTCTGCATTCAGAAGTTAGGCTTCCTTTTCTTCCCCAGGCAAACAGAACAGACAACTGAAGCAGGGAGTGAACACTTCACATCTGGCATAAACATCTCAAGCTCCAGCACCTGAGTTTCTATGTCTTCAACTCAGTTCAAGCAGATGGCACAGACCAACTCCCAATTGCCTAGGCAAGACAACCCTCCCCCGCCATCATTCAGAAGAAACGTATGTGCTTCTCTCTGGAAATAAGGATGGTCATTCCTCTAAACTTCGGATCAAGTATCCCATCACTAAAAAATGTTTGGTACCCATCAAACATGAGTTTTGCCAGCAATCCATATGTTAAATATTAATGACCTTAATTTCTTTCCTTTAAAATAAACAGATATGCCTATTACAGTCTTCCTCCACTACGAAAAGATGGTTCCCTGTGCTCCATGGGGTAACTGCATTTCACTTTGGAGGCCAATGCAATAAAAGATTTGGAGAATGAATGTATATATCGAAATCACAATTTTACAACATAACTCTCCAGGAAAAGGAGGTAAGACAAACATAAAATAAAAGCAGAAGGGACGCCTGAGTGGCTCAGTGGGTTAAGCGTCTGCATTTAGCTCAGGTCATGATCCTGGAGTCCCAGATCGAGCCCTGCATCAGGCTCCCTGCTCAGTGGAGAGCCTGCTTCTCCCTCTGCCCCTCACCCCACTTGTGCTCTCTCTCTCACTCTCACTCCTTCTCTCAAATAAATAAATCTTCTAAAACAATAAAACAGAAACAGAAAACATGATGTGCTTTATGACAGTACCAATTAATCATTAAGTTTAAGAAAAGCACAGAGCTTCTATAAGGAAAAGACAATGCAAATATTTAACAGCTAACATTTTCTTCAGTTTAAACCTTTCAAAAGGCCACACCAAGTAAAAACATTTAAAAATGAATCAGAAATTTGTTGATATCCACCCATTTAAAATACAGTCTGTCAAATTCTTTCAACATTCTGTTGATATCTATTTTTTAAAGATAAAAACCATTTCCTGGAAAGCTGTTTAAATTGAGAATAGTTAGCAAATAATCTGATAAAATTATCTAAAATAAGTATCATGTATCACTTAAAATCTGGAACCATACCTCAAGCAGGCCCATTCCCCACCCCAGTCCCGACAATATGCTCTGTAGCTCTATTTATTATTTTCCCAGCTTCTATTTATTCAGAAAAGTAGTCAGAGCAGGAAATGGGACAAGTCAAATGATCACAATCAATCTCATCACCTTCACAACATGCTGTGAGTGTAATTAATCCTCTATTTATTTAGGGGACTTCACACCCCTTACATTAAGGCAGCGACTCCCTGCTGGCTTCGGTGGAGATAATTATGTTATAACAAGGATTGGGTTTCAATCATAATAGGCAGAAGAAAAAGGAAATTGTACTTGAAGTTGACAGTTTTTTTAAAAAGCCTTCTTGTGACTCCATTCAAAGGACGCTCTTGACAAAGCTCTCCTTAAACAGAGCACTTTCCAAGTGCGATAACCACACGTACGCCACATTAATCAACGTAAGCCTCTTCTCTGAATGACACGTGAAGACAATCCAAGCACTGTGACAATTCTACATGAAGCAGAGAGTACTGGTTTACAAAACCAGACTAAATCAAGCCCACCCGAACTCACCTGATCCTGTGAGCATCCTCCAAACACCTCTGATGGGTGAACAGGCCTCAGAACAAGGAGGTGAAGGAAAATACCAATTTGCTCACATGGTAGCTAATTATACGCTGTAAAAAGCCCTGGCTCCAGCAAGCCAAAACCAAGGATTTGAGAAGTCTGGAGCCAAGTACCCAGGACCAAAAATGAGTAAGGACAGAGACAAACTTAATACCACCACCTAGTCACAGCTCTAAAATGCGCTTGACGCAGGCAAACCTCCTTGTACCAATAAATGCTGTGCGTTTTCCAGTTCGGGGCGTGCCTGTTTCACCTCTGAAACTCTCCATCTTTTTTTTACAACAACTCACAGCTACACTTTCTCCTCTAATCTCTACCTTAAGAAAATTAATGGGAAAAGATAAAGCCTTGCCAACTCTACATTTACACACCTCTATTTTTTTTATTAAAAGATCATAATGATGATGCCCACAGTACATGCGCAAGTAAAAATGATGTATGAGCTATGTTTCCAAATTTCTAAAAATTCTCAAATATGCCAAACCTTTAGTTTTCAAGGTCTGGATTCTTGATGATTCGAGTATCTGTATGTATTAAGCTCCTGAGGTAGCTTTAGCATTTCAGTAATATTTCACTACCTTTCGAAACCTTTTAAGCTCTTGGATAATCAAAACATGAGAGACACTGAACATTACTGATATGAGTTCCAGTTCTTAGTAAAAACAAAACAAAACATAGGAAAAGCCGTTAGGTAAAAATTAAGAAAACCCAAATAAACTAGGGACTTTCATTTCTAAGAATGTATCAATAATGGCTCATTAATGGTGACAAACACTGTAAGATGTTAATCACAGGAGAACTGCGTGTGGGTTATTTGGGAACTCTTTGCCATATTTATCATTTTTTAGAAATAATAAAACGATCCTAAAATAAAAAGTTTACCTTTAAAAAACAGTAGGAGAAAAATTACAAATTAGGAAAACATAATAAGCAAAAAAAACCCCAAAACAACAATAAAACCCCCCCACAAAACTTTTAACATTCAGATATGGAATTCTTTTGTTAGTTTTCTCAATACACATAGTTACAGGTAGCATTCATATCTTTACAGAGTTATTTTAGCCTGAAATCTGTAGGAACATTCATAATCCTATGATTTATTGGCATATTTCTTGTAAGAGAAGTCTAATGAAGAGCGACAGTCCCCAGTGGGCACCGCTGAACTACTGGTGATAAGGTAAAGAACCATTAAGTAAATCCTTTCTATATGAAACCCCACGGAAGGGATACAAGTGAATGAACACTGGCATGCACTAATCTTTTCTTATGGAGATAAAACCCACTGCCATCCAGGATGAATTTGTGGATTTAATTAAAAATAAACAGTAAAACCAAAGAGCAACTTGACATGCCAGAATAAGCATCTTACCAAGAATGATTTCAATTCAAGAGAGGTTTAACTTGCTTGAAATTATGCACAATTGTTCCTTGAAATTTCTATATGCTAATCATTAGCAACTAATGTAGCACTTGACATTTTACCATTTATTGCAGAAGTAACTTCCGATACAAAAGTAAAACCACACAGTGAGTGCCTGGTTATCATCTGGTATGCCTGAATTCCACAGAGCCATGAAATCAATTTTCTTACCTTTACTGTAAGTCTCAGTGACATGGGTGACGGTCAAGTGTCAGGGTTCTTCCTCAGCTATAGCTCAAAATAGCATCATGGACTTACAGCGGTGTCCTCTTAAGGTGTCTGCATGCCCTACATGCCCCCTTCTCGAAGAATGCCACTCATTCGTGACAGAGTGGGCCCTGGCACCATGTGTGTACCACCTCAGAGAGCATCCCCATCCCTTTCCTACTGTGACCAAGGCAACTGGACCAGGAAAAGACACGGACCCATGGCCGGGCCAATCACATTCTTCCTTCCTGGGAATTGCAAGCAAGGGGACTTCGTAGTTTCTTCTCCTGAAATCAGATACATGTGAACTCAGCTGCGGGACAGCCATTCCCTACGTGCATCAAGAGAGAAGGGTGGCAGGAACTTGCATGAAGGAGCAACACAAGAGACCACATGTTACCAGACAATAAGCTGACTGCCGCACTTCTTCAGGACTTGAGCTCATGAGGCCCAGCTGCACTCCCTGCACCTGGCTTCCAGAAGATAACCTGTGGGCTCCTAACTAAACTCCTGTTTTTTACTATAAAAGTCTGAGTGCATTTGTCTTGTGTAACCAAATGGAGAAATAAGGATTTCAAATGCAGTCCTCTTACCAAAACACCACGACCCCAAGCTAACTGTGTACTCCCTCATTCATAATAAAGGGACATGACAAGGATAGATAAAACTGATCTAAATGCAAAAAAGCCTCATATCCGTTCTCCCCCTTCCAACACACCATGTCTACAACCAGGAAATCTGTTCATCATGATGCTTCCTGATCATTATGATTATTATGATATTCATATGTGTAACAGTACTATGCAACCAGATGCCATTGTTTATGTTTTGCTATTAATTTATGTCCCTTCTTTGTCCAAACTCTCTTCCATACATCTTTTCCAGCTGTGATCCAAATGTTCTTGACGACTTCTTTATGGATATTCCTTAGAGACCTCAAATCGACATTTCTAAAACTCATCTTCCCTCTCTCTGTCTTCTCTTCCTACCTACACCCTCTCTCCACTCTTGTTTAATTTCAGCAAGTACACCTCCAAATGGCCCCATTAACTGGCCAAGTAAAATGTGGATCTCCTCTTTGACACTTCCCCTTCTCACTCTCCCCAACATCCCGTCATTACTAAGTTCTGGTTCATCCACCTCTCAAATCTGACCACCGTCTCCTTCCCTGCTCACTCCCCTGGCTCAGTCTACGCCTTCTGCCCACATCACCTGCAAGCTAGTGAGGCTTTCAGTGTTAAGTCTGAGCTCCACCCCACTCAATTTATTCCCTGTAAGGGGACCTGATGGCTCTTCGCAGAATCTGAATCTCATCACATCACTCACCCAGATACTGCATGGCTTAACCTCTTCAGTTGCTCCATACTCTCCCAGGACAAAGTGCAAGCATCTTTAAGTGGCCAAGGCTCCACATGAACACCTTGGCCTCATTTCTTTCTTCCATGCCTATACCTATGAACCATCCATCCTGAGCTTTTGAGCACTTTAAAAGAACTCTTTAAAAGAACCTACTGTGAAATACTCTTCGCCCCTGCTTCCTCATCTGCATCTGATCTACTCTTACTCATCTTTCGATTCTCAGCTTCAAACTATTCCTTCCAGAAGCTGTTTCCTCTACCCCAAGGCTAGACAATGTGGCTTCCTAAGTGCTTCCACAGCATCCATGCTTCCCCTACTGTAACCGCTCGTAGGCTACAGCACTGAGCTCCCCTCCCATCTGTACTCCCCACCACGAGAGCAGCTGTAACATGGCGTGTCTCTCGTCCACCCGAGCATTCCCATCACCAACCTCAGTACCTAGCATATATAGTGGGGCTCCATAATCAGCAGTTGAAAAAATAAGTAATTCTCCTTTTACACTCAATGCTGATGTTCTACCTTGGGATCTGAGTTACCCCCACCCCCATGACTTTTGGCAGATAAATCAAGAACAAGAGAGGGCCCAATCGAAGAGATTTATGCTATTTCCAGGAGCATAACCCTATCCCCTACAAAAGCACATACACAGAGGAAGCAATGGAAACAGTATAAAGCAATGATGAGGTCCTAAGTTTTCTAGAACTTTAAGATTACAGTGCTGAAATGGCTTTATGTTCACTCACAACTGAGGAAACTAAGGTGCAGGATTTATCAAATGAGACAGAATTATTCAGTGATAGAATGATTTCCCTCCACAGACTTTGCACCTTTGAGTCCAAAGGACCACCAGTAAGATTTGGTGGAGCAAAGTATGCTAAAAAGCAGTGAAAATAATAAATGCACCAAATGTATTTGTCAGGGTAAACTATCAGTTCAATGTAAAATGGCTCAGCACATCAAAGACATTTTTGTTCTTTTCCCCATAACCAACTACCTTAAAAAAACTATATTAGAGAGAAAAGGTGTGATTTAACACCCTCATGACTAGCTCAAACTTAGACTAAAGACAGCCAGGATTTTAGATTTTAATTTCATTTTTTTAAAAAGAACAAACAACCAAAATTTTTCCCATGTAGCTAAAACAAAATAATACCCAATTTGATCTCTCATGTTTCAATATACACCATGCATTAAAACCGTAAGGTATCAAATTTTCTTCAGTGGGCATATACTTCTTTTATAATGAGAAAAAAATTAGTTATTTTTTAAAAAAAATACCATGCTATAGATATTATGTTATAAAGGAAAATGATTTATAGGATACTATTATAAGTATAAGACAAGTTACAAAATGATAAGTGCAGTATTATTTTCACTGGTTTAAAAAATGCACTGGAAAATAAGTAGAGAAAATATTAAAATACTAATGCTGGCTGCATTAGATAAAGTGATGAAGTGACCTGCTGAAGTCTTAAAGGCCAATGAGGGAAAACTGGAACATATTTTACAGCTCATGCTTTTCTCTCCCCACTTACATAAAAGGGTGTGAACTTTCAGAGGGTTAGAACTATCCCTGCTACTGATAAATGCAGCTCACCAGGAAAATCAGGGAAGGGCAAAATCTACTGAATGTAGCTGAAAATGTCAATTAAAATAAGAGGAAAAAAAAAAGTAAGAGCCAATGCATAGTTTTTAAAGTTTATGCTTTTTTTCTTTTTTTAATGATGAAAAATGCTCTTTTAATTGGCTCTACAAGGTACCTTTCAATTTAATGAAAACTGTGCTCCTAAGGGACTGTGATGGGCCCCAGACAGGTGCTCATTCACAGGGACTTTAAAATTTTAGAGCGGGAAAGAGATAAGCACTTAAATTACGACAAAATGAGGCAGGTATGAGATGTGCCCATACGTTCTTAAACCAAGTGCTATGAGAGCATCCAGGAGGAAGACAAGTGAGTCATTAATTCCTCCTTCTATAGAAAAAGCTCCCTAAAGGGATGGCTTTTTTCTTCTGTTTTTTTGGTGTTTTTTCCCACATGCCATGGGTAAAGAAAACTGGTTGTCTAGGTGGCCTATCTGGGAAAACATAAAATCCAGACCCAGAAAACCCTGAGACTACCAGACACCTATCTCTTAGAGGCTGCATGACCTCAAGCAAATCACTTCCTCATGCTGCTACCCAGGGAGCATCTGCAGCCGTGACCACTACACTCGAAATTTCCAGGGAAGCTTGCGGTGAAGGGTGACAGGGAGCGTTCCTTTTTCTTTTTTTTTTTAATTTTTTTTTTATTATGTTAGTCACCATACAGGACATCATTAGTTTTTGATGTAGTGTTCCATGATTCATTGTTTGCGTATAATACCCAGTGCTCCATGCAATACGTGCCCTCCTTAATACCCATCACCGGGCTCCAGAAAAATAATTTGCCATCTGTCACTCAGAATAAGAACACAGGACCTTCCGTTTTGAAAATCTGTGAGTATACTCTATGAGACACAGATATCACAAGGAAAAATAACTACACAGTATAGAGCACAACTTAGGATTTAACTGTTGACCGAACTCCATTAATTCAATGTAAGAATGACTTTGCTACCCACATTCCAGCAAGTTTTTGCCAAAGTGAATGTCTGACTGTAAAAATGAAATGCTGTTCTTTGTGCTCATTATAATTTAGCACTTATCTGCTATTTTAAATACAATTTCAGTCTTTATTATTATAATCAAAAACATCAAATAGGGATTAAGGAAAATACAGAACTTTTAAAATATAAAAATAAGGAGCTAGATTTCACTGGTAAACTAACTATATGGGAAAGAAAGAAACCAGAAGGTGAAAGGTGAGGAAGAAATTCGTTATGAAAATCATGAACATTCACTGCAGTATAATTATTTTAGAGCCAAGACAGTTCACAGTAAAAATGATATTGGAAAGCTCAATTTTGCTGTGTTTGAAAAATTAAGGATTAAATTAGAAAATTTAATAAAAATCAGGTAAATGAACAAATGTGTTATTTCAAGGGAGAAAAAAATAGGCTCAACTAGAGTTAAAATATAAGATACAAAGTGAGGGGCGCCTGGGTGGCTCAGTCATTCAGTGTCTGCCTTCGGCTCAGGTCATGATCCCAGGGTCCTGGGATCGAGCCCCGCATCGGGCTCCCTGCTCCGCAGGAAGCCTGCTTCTCCCTCTCCCGCTCCCCCAGCTTGTGTTCCCTCTCTCGCTGTCTCTCTCTCTGGCAAATGAATAAATAAAATCTCCAAAGTAATCTGAAGAGTTCCTGCTGGTTTCCCTGCTCCTGTCTCGCTTCCCAATACATTGTATCTCTTTGAAAAAATTACTGTTATCTTAACAATTATTAGGGACCTAAGAATTTCATCTCATTTCCTGCAACTTAAAACCAAGGGAAAAGGATTTTTTTTTAAGCGCAAGGAGGTGTGCTAATCCCCACACGGACATGAGGGCACACACCCTTCCACTTTAATGAAACATGATCTCCTCTCTAGTTAATAAGGAATGCCACAGAGAAAAGAGGCGCTCATAGAAATGGGATCCTCACACAAACCTCCATGCTCATTACATGTTTATAAAATCCTCACCCTGAAGGGAACAGGAAAAACCTAAACCCACACAAATAGACTATTTCAATTTAATTTTATTATGAAAACAACAGGAAGTGGCAGCAGGGTACTTGATAAGCTCAATTAGCAGGAGGATGAAATGAAGTGATGACATGCCATGACGACCTCAGGGGTTAAAGATGCAATCTTCCATCTGGCGAAACCGAGATTTCCACCACAAACACTGCCGCCACCTGCTGATTGGTAGTAGGCCTTATGAGAGCAGACCATCCGTTTCTCCTTACAACACACAGAGCCTCGAGTTTTGTCTTAGTTCACTCTGCATGTAATTGCTTCCCCATGAACAGAGGCCAAAAATAAATTCTATATAGTGGCTCACTCAGAACAGGCACTAAAGGTAAACTAAGGCACTCACTGACCAATCACAGTGGTGGGACAACTATCATGATTGTTTTTCTTCTAAGTCAAGAACGATACTGCGGGGGGTGCCTGGGTGGCTCAGTCGTTAAGTGTCTGCCTTCGGCTCAGGTCATGATCCCAGAGTCCTGGGATGGAGCCCCACATCGGGCTCCCTGCTCCACGGGAGGCCTGCTTCTCCCTCTCCCACCCACCCTGCTTGTGTTCCCTCTCTAGCTGTCTCTCTCTCTCTCAAATAAATAAATAAAATCTTAAAAAAAAAAAAAAAAAGAATGATACTGGGCCATCATTTTCCAGAGCACCTAAGAAGCCCTCCCATCAAGAGCTCTATTTGTGTGCTCTCAATTAATCGTCTTCTGCTACTGAAATGGATAATTTGGGTATAGCTGTTGAACCTCTTCACAAAATGAAAGTTCACTGCCTTTTTAAACTTCATAGGGTTACCCGAGGGAGGCAATGGTAAACACTTTGGGCAAATCTTATATATACCACGTTGGTGAGTGTTTGGTCCCTTAGATGCATGTGTTAGTTACCAAGAATCATGTTATGAAGCTTTGAAGGTTGTCTTTTTTATACTCTGAAGAATGGATTCTGTAAGAAGTGGTTAGCCAATGGGATGATAGCTGATTAGGTCTGTGCCCCATGATGTTTACACAGGTGTCCAACATGGCACACACACACACTCACTCACTTACACCCCCCAATGTAAGTAATCTGCAGACACAAGTTTGGATACTCAAGGATGGAACTTTGAGATTTTATATCGGACAGTCAATAACATAGCAATGAATACTCACAACTGTCTGTCTGCACGCCTATTTGCTAGACTAGAACCATGCTTCCCAGCAAAATGAACTTTTCACCATCTGCACCTCCTCCCGAAGCAAATTTGCCAAGCTCCCCATGTTGATCTTCTTTAAAGCGTTTGATAGCTAGATGCGGTTTCTTTTTCATTACAACTTACCTCCCAGGCTATTTCATTTGCTTCCTCCTAGGTCAGGAGGCATTCCAGAAATGGGAGCATGTAAAATTCATAAGTAACTCAAAACTTACTTGGCTTTCTGAATCCACACACAGTAGTCTGAGATGTAGAGATCATTCAGAATATAAGCGGGGTCATTTTCCTGAAAAATTTTGTGAACATCCAGTAGACACTTTAAAACTGCACTTTTACCTAAAGAAAATTTTTTTAAAAATCAAATCATTCTTAAGAAAAACACATCTGTTTATCTTAAACTGAGAAATTCAGATACTGCGAGGTAATATATTTATAGCAGTTCAGAACCTTAACCATGTTTTTAGAATATTTTTAACATTCCTTTATTGCATGAAGTCTTATCAGTACTATAAAGCCCAAAGCTCTTTATTTCATTAAGAATTATGAGTAAACCTTATGCTCTATTTCTATATCTGATTAATTGCGGTTACTATAAAAACACTATGAAACACAACCAAGTACATTAAGCAAAAAAGAGGAAAGTTTTCCTCACTAAATGAATATTTAAATGCCCCACAGAATTATAAAATATTCTTCTAGTTCAAGCTTTCAAAACACCATGAAAAAATTATATTGTTTTTTAAACTTTTTTATTCTTTATGCCAACATTTTTTGTTAAGGAATTATCTGGTACTAACTTAAGTTCTTGCACCTTAAAGAACTGAAGAAAACACAGAATGAAAACTAAAATATCACAGCACTCATTCAAAAATAAGCTGACAAAATCACTTGGAAAAAAGCCATCAAGTACTAAAGTCTTGTTCAATCTAATTACTTCCGCCTGGTTGTTAAATGAACCTAATTTTAATCCCAACGAAAGCCTACAAAAGGAACCTTTGACAACTCAACAACAATTCCCTAGGTGTCCCGAACTTTATGACATTCCCTGAAATGTATTGACTAGAAGGCAAATTACTAAATCTATAGTAGCACCACTTCCTTTGATCAGTAAAACACAGCATTTTCAGGTTAACAGTTTCATTCTTATCTTCCCAGTCCCAAAACATAAAAATACTGTATATCAATTCCTGAAGATATTGGATGTGCTTTTATCGACATTTCCCTCTTGACTTTTAGACAGGATAAAAGAATCATGAGCTAGCTAATGACATCTCAAGGTGCCAAAATTGTTGCCACTAAAATTTTAACACAATTAACACTAGAAAATATATTTCAAAAGAGCAGGGACTTCTGTGTTAGTGATTTTTTTTTTTTTAAGATTTTATTTTTACAGAAGATTTATCTGAGAGAGAGAGCACAGAGGAAGAATGAGAGGGAGAAGCAGACTCCCCGCCGAGCAGACAGCCTGACACTGGACTTGATCCCAGGAGCCTGGGATCATGACCTGAGCCAAAGGCAGACGCTTAACTGACTGAGCCATGCAGGTGCCCCATGTTTTATTTAGTGATTAATCCCCACTACCTAGAACAGAACCTTGTAGCATCAGATTTTCAATTTCAATATTTTAAGAATGAATGAATGACACAGTGATCGCGTGCCTTACACCCTCGCAATTCCTCTCATCCCAGGGCCTCATACTGCAGCCCTGAGGATTCTTCCTGGAAACGCCCCTCGCAGCTGCCCTTTCCCCACCACTCCTGGTGCAACTATTCTCACCTGTACTCTCACCGTCTCCCACCTGGATTATAAAATCTTCCTCCTCCCTCGCATTGCAGACTCTCTCCTAGTCCTCTGACACACTTCTCCATGTACTTCTTTCCTCATCCCCGCCCCTGCACATGCTTTCAAGGTCCTCTGCTCAAATGGCTCCCACACCCAGACTGCCTTTTTTCTCCACTCCACTTAATGGCATCTTAGCCTGCCTTCACGGCCTAGCCTAAGACTTCACCCTTCAGGAAGCCTGAGCTCACCTCCTAGTCTTCGGAGCTCTTTACTGAACGCTGCAAAGGAACGTGGAAAGGAAACAGTTGATCGTCCCCAGAACCTTCCCTGCTCATTTCACAGAAGCAGAACCTGAGGTTCAAGATCGTAAGATACTCACAGGATCCAAATTCTGAACCGACTGGCTTGTGGCTAGCCACTGTACTACATTACCCACACGGTCTTGGCCCATTCTGTCGCCAACACATTTTATTATTCTGGAGTTAGAAATTAAGTTCAAAGCAGGGGCCAAGCCTTTTTCAAAAGTTTTAACTATGTGGCTTCCTCACATGCAGATGGGAAGAATGCCAATAAAAACCCCATTGCTCAATTGGTTAAGAGAAACAAATACTTAGAAGGCCTAAAACTACATTTGGTTAAGTCAAGACCAGAACTGTGACTATCAGAGTGGCCCGGGTTAACTATATCAAATGACTAGTGTGGACCCCCCACGGCAAGCCTATTTTCATTACAAAGTATGTAATGTTGAAGGCAGAGTTTGATGACAGGAGGCAGGAAATACAATCAAAACTCACAGAAGTGATGAAACCAAGTTAGCCATGTTATCTCAAGAGAAAAAAATCAACAGAGAACTAACTAATGTGTACGAATTTCTTGAACAGTTTTAATCGCCACAGAGAAGAAAATGTCAGGGCAAGCATATGCCAATTTTTTACTTTCTCTCTCTCCCTCTCTCTTTTTTGGAGGGGAAGGGTCCAGGGAGAAGGAGTTTACTTTTATAACTACCAACTTAAAGTTTTAAAAGTTAACCATAGGTCTTTACAAAACAAACAACAACAACAAAAAAAACAAGCAAAAGGAAAAAAACACAAACAAAAAACTATTTACTTGAAACTTACACAAGCCCCTCTATAGTGTGACACCCCAGAATCCTGCCCCACGAGATCCCATACCTTACTAATATAAGCCGGTTAATAGAAAATGCAGGATTTGGAGCAAGACCTCACAGCAAATAAGTGAGTGAAGAAAAAGGGGCAATATGCTGGCTTGAAGGATGGTGGGAAAAGGAGACTTTAAATGGGGTGGGTTCAGGGAACGACAGGAAAAGATCATTTGGTTGGAGCAGGTGGTTCAAGCAGGGAAATGGGGAGGAGTAAGCAGGTGAGTTGGGAGGGAGTCAGAGTGTGTCACGGGCTCGGGAGACAGGTGTAAGAAGGATGAGGTATGAAGGCCTAAAAGCAGCTGTGGACAGCAGGGATAAGAGGCCCAACTCCAGGGATATTTATTAAGAAGGGTATGGAAGTAAGGTCACATGTTTAATGGAAATCCAAGGCAATCATTACCCTAATGAAATTATATAGCTTCATTTAGCAGACATGCCTCAAGTAAGGTTGTCCCCTTGCTAAGGACCACAGGCAAATTCACATCTTCACTACCACCAAAGAATAATAAGATAAGAAATGTCAAAAATAATTTTTTTTAATTTAAAGAAAAGTTACATTGTATTTGTACATTTTGACTATTTTTTTTAAAAAAGACAAATATACATAGGAAAAAAACCTTAAGTGTATTTACACCCAAAGGGTATCAACGTGTCTCTCTGCATGCACTGAAAAAGTATCTAAGTGCCTGACATGTGTCCAGCACTGTTTTACATGCAGGACTACAGTGGCTTACTCTTCTTTGTACTTGCCCCTCTTTTCAAGCTTTCCCCACAATAAACATTTATTTGTTTAACAAAAAGTTAGACACACTCAGCTACACAGCCAACCTCTGAAATATCGGCAAAGAATGCTAAAAAATTTTAATTCATATTTAAATTTTCTGTAAATTGTAATTTTGAACTGAGAAGCAATATTTAGATCAGGTAATTTTAGAAAATCACATGCAAGGCAGTTTTGAAAGGGAAAGTTGCGCACTCTTGGAAAGCTGTGTTTTCACCGTATGTCTCATTCAAACTATTTTCACAGTATGCTCTGTGACAAAAAAGGTAAAAGATAACTCAGCCACTGGCAGTTGACAATCTAGAACAATGTAAGTACATTTAAATCACCCTTTCCCCAGCAATGTGGACTGTTACCCCAAGGTCATACTTGGGTCTCTTTTGTTCCCACTACATCACCATAGACGATTATAGCCGCACAGCGAAGAGACTTGTGCAGCACGCAGGTTTTTTTTACTCCCTTTGTACTGACTGCTCTCTCTCAGGTTGTTAACCACTTCTCTAACAGCTATCAGCAAAGAAAAAAAAAAAACTGGCCTTGCTCCAAGCTGTCACGCGGCCAGTGGCCAGAAGCCTTCAGGGACTCAAAGCACCTGGCTCCTGGGGGGCTTTATCCAGTTGTGGGCTCGGCACATAGCAGATAGGTATAAACTGCTCAGGCGTAAATCTGAGGACATTTTTCCTGCTCAAAGGCACTGGAGGAAAGTAACCGTTTTCAGCCAGTTCGTCGCCTGGTCCAAAGCAGGAAAAGACAAGGAGCCTTGCACAGTAACCACAGTAACTGTTTTCACTACAGCAATGCACCAACAGACCTCTCCAAGATGTTAAGTCTCCAGAGTTAGGGATTCTCCAGATTGACACGCTCTTTACTTAAGCCAACCGTAACCATGGAAGAAAGGCTTCTGGGACCCAGATCTCTTGTTCACTCATGAAGGCAGTTTAAAATTAGTATCCTGGTATTATAAATGACAAGTGCCATGAATGTTTTACCTCAGGGAAAATGACTGTACAGTAACAACACAGAGAAACATAATGACAACATAAAGAAAAATATGCATGCCAGTAACAAGCAGGTGGGCAGTAAACAGTACTTAACACATTCTCTGGCTACCCCCTTCACCAGCTTTTCTTTAAAAAGAAGGCAAACTGGGGCACCCGAGTGGCTCACTTGGTTAACCATCTGACTTTTGATCTCAGCTCAGGTCTTGATCTCAGGGTTGTGAGTTCAAGCCCCACATTTGGTGCCACGCTGGGCGTGGAGACCACTTAAAAAAAGAGAGAGAGAAGGTAAACTAAGAGCAGTGTTTTCCTGTTCTGTACAGATGTGGCATTTCAGGCTAACAGATCTCAAAACAGAGACAAGACTGAGCTTTTTTTAAATCAGAATCCACTGGCTATTTGAAATTTTCCTGTAGCAGATCAGGTTTGGCAATAATGTCTGACAGACCCGCTCATGGTTGGAAGCACTTAAGAAATGGCTCCCATCACTAAGAGATGATCAGAATAGTGGATTTTTTTTTTTTTTTTGGGCTGGCTTTTAGCCAGCGAAAGAAAAATAATATAAATTGCTAACTCTACATAATAAAAGCTGAATTTCTTTTCAACTCCTGATACATTATAGCTGCTATGTGGCTGTGGTTTTCTGGGTATCTAGTTCTACCCTTTAAAGTTTTGAGCTATGTAAGACAAGGAGCCAAAAAGAGTAAAGGAAAAAAAAGTGGTTATTTAGAATACCCGAAGGAAAGCACTGCTTGGTCTTTATTCATAAAAATCAACTAAAAATAAAAGCCAACACTGCTATCGTTTTAAGATGATAAGATATCATTAGATTCCTGGGATTTTGATGAGACCACATTATCAGAAGGGATAACTTAGGAATTACTTCCAACATTAATTTTCATAGATTATTAACCATAAAAACACATGATAGGGTAATTGTGTCAAATTAACCAAAATTAAGAGAATCAAAGTGTGGTAATTTGCTTCAATGCCAGGCCCTGTTAGGAAGTAGCTTAAAGTCAAGTTCCTAACAATTAACACAAACATACATTAAATTCAGTTTTATGAATGCTTCTCAAACCATTTCACTGTTTTATCCTAAAATTCCTCATATGGTTATTTAGGCTCTTACATTTCAGAGTTGTAATAAGAAACACACAGGAAGCAATAAGAGTTACTATGTTGAGCACAAATTTATGATCCCGTATCGATTTTTAAAACATTTTTAGTTATTAGAAATACATATATTATTATTATAGCCACAAACAAAAGTAACACAAAGCAAACATATACTTTGTAGATGTTCCCTTTGCCTGGAATGCATAACTCCCAAGTCCAAACCTAATTCACCATCAAGTCTCAAATCAGGCAGTACTGCTCCTAGAAATGGGGTCCCAACTCTCCCTCCAGCTGATCTGGGCTCTTTCATAATGCCTGGCACACCCGTCTAATATGGGAGTTAGGAGCTACCCACTTGCTCTGCACCGAGTACTTTACACACATTAAATCATTTAACCCCACCAATTAGGTACTTCCTTGCTCATTTCATAAATGAGAAAGGAGACTCAAGGATATGGAGTTGGCTAAGATTACAGTTATGAAGCAACAGTCAGGGCTTGAAAGTAAGTCCATCTGCCTCCCAGCCACTACGCAATAAATACTGTGTCAATATTTATCACCTGGACAGGAAAAGAACACGGCGGCTCTTCACCTTTCTTCCCTCATCTAGAACAATGTCTAACAAACTGTAGGATCCTGTTCAATAAGGCTGGTTGTTAATATAGTCTGGAGTACATAAAGCCTAAGTTCAGAAACCCTTGGTCAAACTGCTCAGTTAGTGTCTAGTTATAATACCTGTGTGATCTATAGATTAACTTTGTGCCATGACAAATGTGGAATATCCAATTTGTTCGTGCCTTCCCTTATTATGTCTATTCCCTGACATGAAAGAATGTAACTATGCCAACTTTCTTACATCACTACACCATCAAAAGTTCAAATAATGGATTTAACCCAAGGCTGCCTTTTGCCTTTTCTGCTCTAACAATTCCTGCAAGGTTTGCTGATTTAGAAGGACAGCCTTGACATTAACTCCATTTGCCTTAAAGTCACCTGTCAAAGTGGTAGTTGTTTCAGTCTAGAAGCATCCAAATTCAAAACAGAACATAAAAAAAAAAAAAAACAACCCACCTATATAGTAAGGACAAAGGTAGAAGGTTAAGAAGCTGAAGATTCAAGGAAAAAGGCTCTGGAAACAATTGCAATCTAAACCTAGATTAAAAAAAAGAAAAAAACAAGGGGCACCTGGGTGACTCAGTCGGTTAAGCACCCAACTCTTGATCTCAGGTCAGGTCTTGATCTGAAGGTTGTAAATTCAAGCCCCGAATTGGGCTCTATGCTGGGTATGGAGCCTACTTTTAAAAATAATAAATAAATAAATAAATAAATAAATAAATAAATAAATAAATAAATAAATAAATATTTAAAACAGTGTTTATAATTTTGTAATTCTGCAGGTAAAATTTTACTTTAACTGTTCCTCCTTATGAATACAGAATGTATCTCAATACCTGGTAGCTCAACTTCAAATCAATTCATCTTGATGTTGTTTTAATTAAAACTATGAGACTGTTTTTCAATAGATATTACTTAATATTCACAGTTCTGACTCTTTCTTTGGATTTAGTTTAGGTTCAAACTGGGAAAACTAAAATTGTACATGAAGTCACATAGAAGAAATATATAGGAAGAAAGACAACTGGATCCCTCAAATGGCTCATAAAAGGAAAAAACCAACCCAGTCCTACCAGCCTCATGAGCCCCTTCTGGCGCTTTGATACACTGATGAGTATGTCAAGGGAGAAAGAACTAGCCCTTTTAAAACCCTCCCTGTATTACAGTGAGTGTATGTTCACTGCTAAATGATGTGCACATTGATAAAACAGAGTTACGCTTCTTTACATTTTAATCAATGTACAGTAAATATAATTTAGTAAAAATGACTAGGCATCCGTATCTACACGGAAGTTTATTGCGCATTAAAACGTTACATGAGAATTCTGATTATGAAATTAAGATTTTAGAATTCTGGTCCCAAATTAGAAAAGGCTAAAGAAAGATCATTAAAAAGCCACATATACATAATTTTTGTGCAGTTCTAGCTAATGTCTCTGCAATGTAAAAATGTTAACAATTATAACTGTTCTGTGTGGAACAGTTACGCAGCCCATGGTCGGTCACGGGGGTCGATCATGGGGGTTGTGGGTCCCCTTGCTCCTGGTGTTTGATCCTTAATCTGAATCTGTTTCCACATGTCAACAGAGGGCGGACTTCTTAAGAACTGCTATGGGAAGGAAATGAGACAATGACCATGCATACACATTACAGATGACAAGGGAAGAAGGACAACAGGTCAGATGGGATTGAGGGCCCCACCTGCTTCTCCCTCGCTACCTGAGAAGCATCTGCCCCCATATTCCTTCCTCTTCCACGCCACCGCAGGCACTCCAGTTCAGACCCTATTACCTGCGCCTAAACTACCTGGCTTCAGGTAAGAATTGTGGTCTCCTCTCTTGTCTGTACACTAATCTCACCCCCTTCGATGACTGGATCCTCGGTGTTACTGCTGGATGAATCCGACTTTGTGAGCCTGTCACAGACCAACACCACACTCTGCAGTGGTACCTCAGTGAGTAAGGCCCAGTCTCTTCAGCAAGGCACTGCAGACTACCCACAATCCTGGCCCAACACACCATTCACACCTCTTCCCCACAATTCCCCTTCACAACCCAAGCCTCCAGACAAACTAGAGTACTGGCCATTTCTTGGACCTAACTCTTATTTTCCTCTACCTGCTTTTCCTTACCTTCTACTTTCTCAGGGAATACCTTCCTTCATTTCTTTTGTAAATTCCACACATTCTTTAAGTAATAACTACCACTAAGCCTCCCTCATTAGACCTATGCTGTTTGCTTCTTCCTTATCAAGCCCTCACTTCTACTCAAAAGCCCCCTACTGGGGTCACAGGTCCTGGAATCCTGTGACTCATCCCCTCCATCCCGACCAGGTTCTGGCTGACAAAGCAACACAAAGTAAGTGGAAAGAAAAGTAAGGGTTCTACCTTTTGTTTTTTGCTTTTTAAGGTTTCTGGGCATAGTTACTTAGGTATTGCAAGCTATGTCCTACCTCCTTCTGCAATCTACTCCTGAAGCACACAAGGCTGAGATCAACCTGAAACTGGGACTGAAAGAGCAGGGGTTTGGTGCAAGCCCTCAATGCAGCTGGAAACTGGCAGGGGCAAGAGGGTGTGAGAAAAACAGGTCAGCACTAGGAATGCTTGGAGTCGGAATGAAAAACCTAGGGCCCACACAGGTGGACCTGGGCATTCAGCCATGCAATGGCTCTGAGCATATTATTTAGAACTCTACTTCATCATTAATACTTTCACTTTTGAAAATTTTTATCTTAAAGATCATTGCTTTCTAATTCTTTTTAAGTCCCCCAAACTGGCAATGTTGCAGATCCACATGGCAACAACAGGCTACAAATGGGGCGTGGCCTCATTACTCCCGACTGTCTTAAACCCTGCCATGTCACTCACTCACCCGTCTGGACAAGCAGGCATCTCAATTCACTTCCCCTAATGTTGTGAGGGACCTACTCTTATGGGAACTAGCTAGATCAGCTACATCTCACCCTATGGGCAGGAGACAAAAAGCTGAAATGATCCCCTTCAACATTAACCAGTATTTGGGACGGAAGGCAGCCAAAGACCTCTGCTCACTCGTGAAAGTCTCCCTTTCAACCTTCTAGATACGTATATCTGGAGCAAGGGTAGGATCATTTTTTCTGTAAAGACCCAGAGAGTAAATATTTAGGCTCTGCAGGCCACATAATGTTTCAACTGCTCAACTCTGCCATCATATCCCAAAAGTAGCCATAAACAATATGTAAGTGAACTAGCATGAATGTATTCCAATAAAACTTTATTTATGGGCATTAAAATTTGAATTTCATATAATTTACATTATGTCATCAAACACTATTTTGATTTTTCTGTTCAACATTTAAAGATATAAAAAGCATTTTTGGCTCATAGGTCATACAAGATGCATTTGGATTTGGCCTTTGAGTCCAGTTATTTTCCTAAGGGACTTTCTCCTTTGTATCTGGTAAATACTCATATTTTGTATCTTTCCTTTGTCTTACCATTACTGTTACATAATAAACTCCTTAAAAGCTAAGGCCAACTCATATATATATTCCTATAACTCTTTGCTGATTCTGTTATGATGCCTTGCACAGAGAAGGAATTTGATTTATATATGTTGTATAAATGTCTCCATTTTTCAGTATTAATTCCTATTTAAAGGAACTCGAAATTGCAAGAATATAATTCTTCCATGTTTTCCAGTAACATGTGGAGTACTATTTAATGAACTTCACCTAGGCCTGTTGCTATTACTCTGCAACAGGAAAGTGATTCATTAGGGTCAAATAAAATTTTTCCTCTTTGTTCTTCCAAATTTGTCTTAAATATATACAATTTTCTGCCTTTATCCTCTTAAAAAAAAGTAAACTTAAAGTTACTTCCTTAAAAATTCAGATCAATAAAAATCTCAAAACTGACTTTAGATTTATTAAACGAGGCATGAACTATAGAAAAAATTTTTAAGCCATAATATCAAACCACATAACTAACCTGGTTTTCCACATTGCTCAGCTCCAAAACTGCAGAAATGAACAAAACTTATCTTAAATAGTATTGGAAATATAATGCAGATTTCAATTATTTATTGATTTCAATACAGTATTCAATAGTATTGAATAGTATTCAAATAGTATTGGATATATAATGCAGATTTCAATAATTATTTAAGAGATCAGCTGATTTTGAGCTATACCCACCAGTAAGCATTACTATGTAACTCAAATTTCCAAAGCACACTAACACAATATTTCAAGTGATTTTTTTGGTAGCAGAATAACCATAAGCTCTTAATCATCTGTGGCAATTAAAAGGCAATTTATTATTTGTAAACCATACAGGAAATGCTGCCCCCTGCAGAGCATTTTAAAAGAACAAAGAATGTTTTATATAAATGTAACCCAGAAATTATCATGAGAGCAACTTTTTAAAATTCTAGTGATCCACAGGATTATTAGAGGAAAAAGGAATTCTATGGAGATGACTGGAATTTTATTTTCCTCGCCTTAATGTTTATGCTCATATACAATATCCTTCTATACAGCAGTGTATGTATAAATCTACAAAGGCTCCAATGACGAATAATATAGATAAATAGGAAGAATGTGCCAATTTAAGAGACTGTAAGACACAGATTTTGGCTCTGAGGAAGAGAAGGGAGTAGAAGGAATTTGCTTCGCCACATGGCAGGACAATCCAGGGAGAGAGGCCAAGGACCGGCTCAGTCGTGACCACACAGCAGAGCCCTGTCCTCCTCTTACTCATTTCAGCTGCAGCGCACATGCTCTGGGGCTCAGAAGCCCTCCTTTCCTGGATTAGTCAGTATGTAAGTGATTAGCAGAAACAGGCACAAATGGCACTTCAATATTTTATTTGAATTCCATGCTATTTAAATTTCCTGAAAGCACTAGGATTGCTCCATTCTTAGAAACATTTTAATTGCAATGGGGAATTGACGAGGAAATAAAAGCTCAAGAACAATTCAGGAGAGGAAGAGAACAGAGAGTAAGAATTTCCTCCTGGATAGGGAGCAGGGAATTAAGCGATAATAATAAAGAAGGAGAGAAACCAATTCTGGTGAACCAGTTAACTCACACAGGAAAGGGAACTAGATATAGAGGCTGTAGGGCAAGTCTCAGGATCAGTCTATCAACTCGAAATTGTCACTAATGAAACCACACTAGTCTAGGAACTTCTTCACACTGTTCACTCATAGAATTTAGAATACTTCCCCCCACCCTTCTGTGCCTAAATACCACTCATCCTTCAAGTCCCAATTCAAATCTCATGCCTTAAATGAAGCTTTCTTTGATTCCTACTGAAACAGCACCTCTCCTTTTTTGAACTATTTTGTCCACATTTCATGTACTGTACTTACCACCGTCTACTGTGTTTTGTTTTTGACGGACATCTTAGCTCCCCTAGGAGCACATACACTCCCCAAATACGGTACACAAGCCTAATGGATCTTTCCGCAGCTCTCTGTATTTACAGGATACTCTGCACATAATAAATCGCGTTTTAGTGGGTACTGACAAAATACCGTTGAATGGATAAATACATGAACTCATCAACCAATTAACAAGTACTTTAGAATGACAGGAAACTAGAATAGGAACTGAGAATCAAAAGTCAAATAAGGTAGAGGCTCCCCTCTGTAGAAGGTTACATGTTTTAAATGACAACTTAAAGGCTAGTCCATTACCCTGACTTTATATTTTCATCCAATATATTTCTCCTCTGAACTTATTACAAATGCAGTTTTTAAAAAACCTAACAGTTGTATAATTCCACGCCCTGCACGAGAAATTTAAGCTCCCTGAGTGTGTGAGTCGCACTTCCCCTGTTCACAAGTATACCTCCAGACCCAGCTCAGCACCTTGACACAGTAACTGCTCAACATTAGTGAATAACTTGCAAAATAATTTTACATAATGTATTTAAGGAGTAAAAATTAGAAGGTCTAACAGTTCTTTAAAATGTCCGTAACAGGGAACTCATAAAAATTAAACACAGATGGGGCACCTGGGTGGCTCAGTCAGTTGAGCATCTGTCTCTTGATTTCAGCTCAGGTTAGGATCTCAGAATGTGAGACTGAACCTTGGATTGGACTCTGTGCTGGGCATGGAGCCTGCTTGCGATTCTCTCCCCCACCACCCCCCCTCAACCCTCTCTGGTGCAGGAGATCACACACTCTCTCTCTCTCAAAAATAAATAAATAAATAAACAAACAAACAGATAAATATCAACACTGGAAAATCCTAGTGATTTCATCTTTTGGTTTTCAAATTGGGGGTAATTTCTACAAGTCAATACAAAGAACTTGCTAAACTGACTTTGGGCTAAACAGAATTCAAATGCTAAAAACCAATTCATCTCCAAGGTTGCAAGAGAACTCAGAATTCACATAATACACCTGCCATACCCCTATTTCTTGGACATTCTTCTTAAAGAAAAAGAGCAGCCCCAAGCCTTGTGCTATGGCTCTTCTTGTCTTCCACACTGATTGTGCTATTATATCTATCTATAGAAGAGCCAAGGCAGTCCTTTCTGAAAAATTGATTATTAAGCCCAATAATGACTAATATGTTAGGACTATTAATTATATGAAGCAAAACCAGCTTTTAGTTGGTAACAAGAACTAATCTCGTGAAGGCTATTCCTTGGGTTACAGCCTGCCATGTAACTACTAGTCATCAGACCTCAAACGTTTGTACAAAGGTAGGTTTCTGGGGCGCCTGGGTGGCTCAGTTGGTTAAGCGACTGCCTTCGGCTCAGGTCGTGATCCTGGAGTCCCGGGATCGAGTCCCGCATCGGGCTCCCTGCTCGGTGGGGAGCCTGCTTCTCCCTCTGACCCTCCCCCCTCTCATGTGCTCTCTCATTCTCTCTCTCTCAAATAAATAAATAAAATCTTTAAAAAAAAACAAAGGTAGGTTTCTGTTGGACTTAAAAACAAAACAGAACCCAGAGCGCCTGGCTGGCTTAGTCAGTAGAGCATGCAACTCTTGATCTCAGGGGTTTGAAATCGAACCCCATGTTGGGTGGAGAGATTGCTTAAAAATAAAATCTTTGAAAAATAAAACAAAACAAAAAATACACAACCAAAAAAACTAATTTCAAACATATGTTTTCATTAGCCAAAAAAATTTATACAACTGTCTGAACAAGAATTATGTTTTCCACAAAATGGTGAATAAACTTAAATTTAAAACATTGAATTATAGTGGTTAAGAGCCCACACTTAAAAAACCAAAAAACTTTTTATGAAGGAAAATCATGCACAAAAAGAGACCACAGGATGGTGAAGTGCCACATATGCATCACCCAACTTCAAGCAGGTACCAACGTGTGGTCAACCTCGTTTCATCTGCACCTGGCCCACTTTCCCCCAAACCTCTGTGGATTATTCCAAAATAAACCCCAGGCTTCACATAATTTCATTTATAACCATTTCAACACTTCAAAAGGCACAGACTTTGAGTCAGATAGACCTGGTGTCAAATCCAGGCTCTACCAACTAATGGCTTTGTGAGCCTGGGCAAGTGACTGAACTTCTCTGAGCCTGTCTTCTACCTGCAAAATGGGGATAGTAATCCTGACTTCGCAGGAGTACAGTACAGATGAAATGAAATAAGCTATCTGAAGAATGGAGCCTAGCGCTGGCCCGCAGGAAACAGTAGATATGGTAGCTGCGGTTATTATGACTGTACTAGCAAAGTAAGACAGGACTCTTTCTGCCTCATTTCCAAGGAGCCCCACAAAGGACAAAGCAAAGAGCAAGTATATGCATATTTTAAAAAGAGATGCTAACCTCTCTATGCTAAACTTACAGAGACTAACAAAAAAACTGATGATTTATGACCCTCTCAGCCCAACACTGACCTCTAGGAGTTTAAGGAAAAGAGGTCCAGAAGAGCTCTTTGGATAAAACTGTAGTGCTATGGGGTTTCAAGCACCCTCCACGGGGAAGGGGGGGACGGGACGGGACTATTTTCCTGTCACCCTAAACCAAGAGAAAGGGAGTTTTAAGAGGGGCCCCTAGAGAGTGTGAGTGACCACCCCTAGAAATTGTAGGGGACAGAGACTGGTGTCTGACCCACACCTGATAAAAGCCCCGCATGGAGAAGCAGGAAGGGGCAGCCTGGGGTGGCTGTGTGGAAGGCCTGCCCCGGACGCAAGCAGTACTTCCTGCAACGGCAAAGAGGAGCCCCCTCTCACCAGGGCTGGCTTCCCAACCTAAGGCAGGCCTGAGATGGGGAAGGGAAGATTTACTTTTTTAATCAAGTTCAAAGGGGACATTTTAAGTACTTAAAAGAGACTCTTGTAACTTAAAGTGATATAAAAATTTATAGAATATCTATATATAAGATAGGTGTGTACGTGATATGATATTTATAGAATATATATTTCATCCAGAAACAATAAAAGAACAGACAGAATGAGTTCAAAGAACTGAGAGAAAAAAACTAAGTTTCCCATGATGTTCAGCACCTTCAATATAATAGTTACATTATATGTTCAAAAGCTGAGCAACAGCAGAGTGAGGAATGCCATCATAAAGATTAATGAAATGCAGATATTAGTACAAATAATAAACTGTACGAAGTGTATATCAAATATTAAACTATGTCACTTCTAAACAGAATAAAATTTCAAGGCATATAAGAAAAGCTGCTCTTTTCATCTCTTTTTTCATTTATAACCACAGCTAAGCGATGCTTCCATCAAGGATTCTACCCACTTCTTCCCAAAAGAATGGAACAGGGGGGAAGAAGTGAAAGGTGCTCAAGACATAGGACAGAAACAAAAAGTGGAGAGATGATCATGTGGCCCAAGGTTACCGATCCAGGGACAGAAACTCCATGCACAAGGTACTGTGTTAAGCACTAGAATAGTACTTAAAGGGGCAAAGCAGGTTTTCTGCCCTTAAAGGAATTTGGATTAGATACGTAGCAACAGCAAGAAATGAACGTACACAGTCTTTAGGGGGTGGGAGAAGAAACACAACACTGAGACTAGCCCAAGGCCCAGTAAAGAATTCTTGTGAAGGCTACTGTGAAGTCAGGAAAAGCTAATTCATGGTTGTTTTAAAAATTCAAATCTTAAAATAAAATAAAAACTTACATCTTAGTCAACCCACTATAATGAGATATTCTATAGATTCTGAAGCCTTGCTACGCTGGTTTTGAAAGCTCATTCCAGTTAAGATCAATATTTCTTAAGGGGGAGAGTTATTCGTTACTTTCAAAAAATGGAAACACTAAACTGACCTTTCTAATAAAAAGTGTGATCGCTGTGATTGCATCTTGAATTATAAGCAGGCACAAATTCATTCTTGGAAAATAGTAAATGCCACAGAAGAGCTACCCCTGCGTCAGTTACAGAGTATCCAAACAAATGAGATTCTTCAATGGCAATAATGACATCCTTGTGCCATCCACGTGTACAAACATAGGTTACAACCCTCTTCCCCACAGCTTATGGCGTGTATTCTAGACAACCCAGCTCTGTTTCAGCACTAACCATGACCTAAATTAGCCACAGAAGATGCTGTGTACAGTTAACAGAGGCTTCAGATTCATTTTCAGCAGACACACATCCAGTGTGTTACCTAAGGTTTGCTGGGGCTCTCAAGACACAACTGATAAGACTATTTCTTGTCAGATTGATAATGATGAAAAGTTAAGTCTCAATGTCAGTTCTCACCTACAAAAACTGTTTGAGTAATTGATTACCATGTAAGTCAACACAATCAAATTTATTTCTGGTTATGCAATCACAGAACTGATTACTTTTCAAATAAAAATGCAGAGAACCAGATTACTTCCCAGAGTAAAAAGTAGCAACTGTGTGAGTGTGTGTGCACGCACACATACACAAACACACACACACACACACACACACACAGACACGGCGGTTTTGCCAGTTTTCCATCTGGAAACCATGATGTAACAGGATAATCGCAAACTCATTCTCAATGCTTAAATCTGTGAATAATGCGCAGATCATCTAACGTGACTTAAGTAAGAAATTATGACGGCATGTAACTCAAGTTCAACAACCAGTCATTTATAGTAGGTTGATTTTTCAAGGTAATCTTTTGGGATTCAAGAAATATCTTAGAAGGCAAGGAAGAAATAACATGAGAAAAAAACAAAGCAGTTTCTTTCCCACCAAAAAGTTAAGAAAGATCGATTTTTCAAAGGTAGTAGCTCTACAATCTTATGAACAACAATCCTTCAAAATAAAATACAGCTACCCTAATCCAAGTGGATTGATAAAAAGGTATCTTTCATTTAACTATAATTCATTTTTAGAATTAGAATTATTATCTACCTTAAAAGAATCTACTTCAAACTCTACTTTTTCCCCCCAGGATAAGAAGGCAACGGGTTGGGCGCCTGGGTGGCTCCGTTGGTTAAGTGACTGCCTTCGGCTCAGGTCATGATCCTGAAGTCCCGGGATCGTGTCCCACATCGGGCTCCCTGCTCAGCAGGGGGTCTGCTTCTCCCTCTGCCCTCTTCCCTCTCGTGCTCTCTGTCTCTCATTCTCTCTCTCTCAAATAACTAAATAAAATCTTTAAAAAAAAAAAAAAGGCAACGGGTTACACAGAAGTCAAAGAAAAACATAGGTGTACACCTCTAGGAGGGACAAAACATTAGAGATGGGATTCTTCCTTTTAAGCCAATGATGTTACCTGGGTGGTAAAGGGAAGAGCTTCCTTACTTTCCCCTTCTTATCCTAAAGTCTGGAAACTAAGCCCCAGAAGTACCTTTATCTAAGGACAAAGGAATGACGAGACTCCCAGGAAAGAATATAAGAATGACCATAAAGGATGGAAAGCTACTTCTAAATAAATGTGCCAGAACTACGATGCTATTACCTTCAAAGTCATTACCTTGGAAATTATATACTTAATCCAATGACGCTGTGACAGTCACTCTGGAATTTGGTTCAGAGCTCAGAATGTTCCACATCCTTAAAACTAGTTAATCTTTGTCTTTTCAGTTTAGATTTGGCAATAGTCAAAAGTCCTCAGAGTAGCTGTGCTTTTCTTTGGAAAGTCTTTCCTGACCTCCCAAGTCCAGGTTCTGTGCCCCCTACCCATGGATCACTTCGTCCCCTGGCAGAGCACCTTTCACTCTACAATGGAATTGCTTACTTGTCAACAGTCCCCCGGGAAAACAGTAAACTGCACAGAAACAGGGAATATATCTTATTATTTATTATTACACCCACAATCCTAGCATAGTGCCCAGAAAACTGCAGGCCTCCAATACTGAATGATGCGATCCACTATCATACAAAATGGTTTGGAATACAGTGTCTATCTTCTCTACTGATCCTTCCAGCATCTCTCTGGAAAGAGTACCACACCTCACTGTGTGACTACCTACAGAGAAGAACTATTACTTTATATACCTGGGGAGAGAAGTGATTGCATTTGATGATTTTCATTACTCATTTATGCACAGAAAAGCAAAAATCACGACATCCTCACAGACTAGTAACTTTTCCACTCTCAAATCTGCAAGCACTAAAAATCTTTAAAAAAAAAAAAAAAAGGGGCGCCTGGGTGGCTCAGTTGGTTAAGCGACTGCCTTCGGCTCAGGTCATGATCCTGGAGTCCCGGGATCGAGTCCCACATCGGGCTCCCTGCTCGGCAGGGAGTCTGCTTCTCCCTCTGACCCTCTCATGCTCTATCTCATTCTCTGTCTCAAATAAATAAATAAAATCTTTAAAAAAAAAAAAAAAAAAAAAAAAATCTGCAAGCACAAGAATATCTTACCTAGTTGCAATATCTTTATAGTGTCTCTGTAGGCTTTCATCACCAACTTGAAGTGGCGATAAAGTGGGTAGCACAAAACTCGTCTTCCAAAAGACACCAGGATTTCATGAACATTAGTCCAAGTCTGTGAAGTAGAGTTTAAATAAGTAATCATTTCCATATTACATAAGCAAAAGGACACAACAAAATATGAAACTACTCTCAATTAACAACTCTAAGCTTGGATCATCATGAAGCCACGCAAGAAATACAAAACCATGAAATGAGATTCTTTTTATATACCTTACAATAAAATACTTAATTGACGTCTTTGTCATTTCTCATACTTTATCAAGATATCACAAATGCTCCTTAAAAATCACATATGCAGCAGGAAAGTTTTAAAAAGTCTTTTAAGAACTACAAATATGAATCTAAAACACATGGCACTAACAAAATGCAGATGCACATAAAAGACATTGTTAAATGATATATGTTTCATGTTTTTGTCCTTTAGGACCATTCAAGATAGTGTAGATGAAAGATGTGGAACTTGTCAGTGAAGTGTGTTCACAGTCTCCCTCTTCTTCTTCTTTTTTTAGTCCTTTGGGCGTGAGTAATACATGGTAAATACATGGTATTTACTTCAGTAATTTGCTTTCACTTACCAAAGAGAAAAGTGATTTCTTGAAAAAAAAGTGTTTTATCTTGAAAAGTATCAAACAGAAACCATCAGCAATTCAAAACTTACACCGCTAGACAAAGGCAGTTTTGCGCAAAATTGTTCTTTAATTGGATTTTGGTTAAAACTGTATTAAAAATGTAACCCATATATAAAACTTAAAATATAACAAGTAAAACTAAGGGAGCAGAATAATTTCCATGTGTATTAATCCTTAATGAATGAGAGATCTGATTAAGAATATTGAGTATCTGACAAAGAACAGCTTCTATCTAAAAATAGAATTATAAACTTTCTAAAACCTCTACCAAAAACTAAATACTTTTAAAAGTTTCACATAGCTCTTAACATCTCTGGCGATTCTAAAGTTATCTCAAAAACAATAAAAATTTCAAATTAAAATCATAAATAGGTGAACTTATTCATGTAGATTTTAATAACTTGAACTATGAAATTATTTAGTCACCAACTACTTTGTTTTCAACCTAAGTAACCAATGCAATCATTACAAAAACCAGTTTCTCCATTATATGCTGATCATGGCAATAAGGAGAACCCAAGTGAAGTCTAGAGAGCAGTGATCCTCCATCTTTAATATGCATATGAATCCCTGGAGACCTTGCTACAGTTTCTGCTTCAGTGGGTCTGGACTGAGATTCTGTCTTTCTAACAAGCTCCCAGCCCAGGATGCTGGTTCACGGAACATTCTTTGGAGTAGCAAAATTCTCTGACAAAGCTGAATGTCTCAATTCCTGTTCACATCTATTGTTTGAACAAAGTGATGCCATGAAACAACTCTGATTTAAAACTTAACCTTACTGTATTTAGGATTTAAACTGGGAAAAAAACCCAAAAACCTAGTTGACTAAATTAATGATACAATTATCAGCTATTTAAATTGACACTTTTTTTTTAATGCTAGCTTTTCATTCTTTCTCTCTCTTTTTTTTTTTAAAGATTTTATTTATTTATTTGACAGAGAGACACAGCGAGAGAGGGAACACAAGCAGGGGGAGTGGGAGTGGGAGAAGCAGGCTTCCCGATGAGCAGGGAGCCCGATGTGGGGCTCGATCCCAGGACCCTGGGATCATGACCCGAGCCAAAGACAGATGCTTAACAACTGAGCCACCCAGGCGCGCCCCCCCCCCCTTTTTAAGGTAATCTCTACATCCACCATGGAGCTTGAAGAGATGACCGCAAGATCAGGAGTCATATGCCCCACCAAATGAGCCAGCCAGATGCCCCTAAAATGACACATTCTTCAAGTTTCTAATTACTGTTGTGATGTTCAACAATTTGTTCAGAGCTAGTATATTTTAAAATAGCATCCTTTGATAAGACTTACACAACTATTTTCTATGAAACAGATATAAAAACAATGATTACTATACTAGAAGGGTTATCAGCTCTGACCATACTAATTGTAGGACCTAAGATAAGTTATTTAAACTATATAATCTGAGTTTCCTCATCTGTAAAATAGCAATAATACTTCTCTCACAGACTTACTGGAAGGAACAGGGGAGGTAATATATATAAAAGGCTTAACACGGTTCTTGATGGTCAGGAAATGGCAGCTAGCAGAATTATCACCTAGGTTTGCTGCCCAACTTTGAGCTCTGAGCCCCAATATATGCCAACTTACAAACAGGCTCTAACTCCACCCTACCTGCTCCCCCAACAGACCATGTGTGGTTCTTCCTCCAAAGTGTGTTCTCCTTCTCCCAAATTCCACAACACCCTACCTAGCTTCATTCGTATACTATGATTAGCAGAAGAGTTACAAATGCAATCAAAATTTTATTAAAAAGATGGAAAAAACACTTGTATAAAAAAGTTTCCACTTTTAAAAAGTCAAGTAATTACTTGAATTACCCAAAATGAATGGCAACAGAAACATCACTTTTTAAACAAAACCTAAAAAACTGGAACTGAAAATCATACCTCAAACCAGCACAGTGTGGGACTCAGTTTTCTAATATTCCATGCAGATTCGACCTTTATTTGTTTTGGAGAAAAGAGTATTGTCATTTTAGAGGTAAAGTCATTCCAAAATAAAGCAAATATACCCATTTATTCAACTAGTATCTCAGTAGCATTGACATATAGAACTAAGAAGCATCATGACTGAGGAAAAATAATTGCTTTGCAGAAGCTATCAAAGGCAAGTTTCTGCCTACTTTCCTTGGGATTTCACAAAGTAAAGCTCTTCCACTGATAAGGGTAGCAGAACATAAGAGCAAATAAGCAGGGGCTTTGAAACTAAAAATTAAAGCAAAGCGATGCTTCCTCAATTTCTGTCCCTTCTCAACTAAGTTACTTCCCAAACATTCTGTGAATAATCTGCCAAAGGACTCAAAGATAATGTTGAAGTGCTGACTGGGGCACTTAAAAAGCTGCTCAAGAATTTGGCCTTTCAGAAAATGCTTGTGAGAGAATAAGTACATTCTAGAGGTCTTGAAGTTGCAAGACTTCATGATGTCAAATATGCGAAGAATCAAAAATGGTAAATTTTATCGAGCATAACTAAACACCCTCACTCATATCCTTAAGCAATAATGTGAAGTACTTTCTTTGTCAAAGAAAATATTTTCTCCAATTATGGTATCCTTAAAAGATGAGTGGAAACAAAAACCATCTCCAGCTATATTATACCCCTGATACACTCGTTAATATTCATTTTAGAGTCAAATGCAAATCTCAAGAGTCACCTTTGAAATTTTCAGAATCATAAAACAGAAAATTTGGCACATACCAAATAATAATCCTAATACTATGCTAATGCTACGATGTTGAGAAAAGCAGATTAAATAATATACATCACGACCCAATTTAAATACACATACACACAAGTACACAATGAAAGACTGGAAGAGATGTATCTCCTCATAACACTAGCTATTTCTGATTGGCTGAGATTACAGGAAGTTTTAATTATTTTCTTCATATGTGTATTTTTCCTTTTATACTGATATGAATTATCTGTGCAATTTATAAAAAAGGAAAGCATATACTCAGCTGGAAAATAACCCTTGAGCAAGTACAATTATAAACAGCTGCAGGGGCACATTAACTGGAAAGACTTTTTTTGGCTTTGCAGCCTTTTTTAAATATACGATCACTGATATAGGTAAGAAAGAAGCTTAGCTCTTCATTTACAAAATCAAATGTGGGCTAAGAAGAGATACAACAAATTTTGTATTATTAAAAAAAGATCATTTAAGAAATAATGTACTTTATAAAAGGCTTTACTTTTACAGGATTTCTTTCAATAGCAAAAAAAGATATGACTCAAGTTTTTAAAAATGTGATTTACATATAATTTTTTCAGAAGCATACCTACTGTGTAAATTAAGGGAGACCTACGGATAAATGCTCAGATTCCCTTTCTCTGTAAAAAGCTTGCATCTGCTAATGGACAGCTTGGACAGAGGATATAAATGGGAATGGTAAAGTTTACCTCTTGTCAATGTCAAGTGGAAACAGCTCTCTTCTTTGGCCAACTCATCTCCTAAAGAGATGAGAGCTCAGGATAACCTTTCTCTACCCTCAGCTTTATTGCCTCGCTCTGCTACTTGGTAGACACTGACGCCCAGAGAGAAGAAAAAAAATCAAGCAAGCATTATGCGTTCACGTTGGTACTCCCCACCGACACACATGTGCAGCTCTGCCAGGAGCACCCCCTGAATAACTAATCACAACAGCTCTTACTCTCGACAGGAGGAGTGATGCCTTACAGTTTATTTAGTCTGGTCACTTATGCCAACATGCAGAGACATACAGGCACTTACATTCTTCTCTCCTTCAGTGACACGAGTTTCATAGCAATACGCCAGAAGGATATCAATCAAACTGTAGTACACTTGGCGATGAGCTCTCTTGTCCAGTAGGTAAGATTTATTGACAAATTTTCGTAGCTGGTATTTCTCTTCTTCAGAAAAAGACACTACGGAAAAAAATGCATTTAAAAATTAAACGTTCCATTCAGTTTTGTAAAACCCCCAGTGTGGAGGATTTGTCAAAATTAGAACTTCGATTATAGAAACTGAAATAGGAGTTATTTAATTCTGAATATAGAAAGAACTTTTAAACTAGACTTCACAGTTTTACTAAGGGCTGTGCATCTGCTCAAACCCTAGTAGAGCTAAATAAAGGAGAAATGTCTAAACAATATCTCTTATTTCCAAGATGCCCCTTTTTTGCTACACTGTCCTGTATTCAAGGCATCTAAATGCTGGAGCTACTAACTTTAAAATAAAGATAAGACAGTTCAAGAACAGAAAACATAACAGCCAAGTAAAGCACTCTGTAGATATTCATTATCCACTTTGAAAGTTCTACACAAAGAAATAAGAATATTCCCATATAATAGTCAACGTAAGGGCAAAGTATACTGATATTCTTTATACACAGAAACAAAGTGTTACATCACACATATTTAACTTGAGGGAAGAGGATGGTTCCTTTCAACAGTGTGTCTTTTCTTCTTTGGCTTGTCACCGTTTCTCCATCTTCATTGACAGCCTTCCCCACATTAAAAATCTAGTATATATCATTTCATATTTCTATTATCATATAATGTTATACAGACACACAAACATATACAAGGGAATTTAGACCTCACCCACCCCAACCCCTGCCAAGGAATTAGATCATTTTTCTCCATCTCGCCTACCTTACTCAGGATCTCTGGCAAATCTCTCCAAGTCAATTGGTACTTAGCTAATTTTTGTAAAGGAGTAGAATATTCCATGGTGTAGTATGCTCTATCCAACCACTCCCCCTACTGATGGGCATCCACTATGCTTCCAGTTTTCTGCACTGTTAATAACGCTGCATAAATGTCCTTACCCCATGTCCTTGGATACTGAAGCTTTATTTCTATAAAATAGATTCCCAAGAGTAGATTCACTGGGTTAAAAAGTGCATCTGTTTTAAAAAAAATACTTCATTTAGAGGGTACAACTCTCCTTCTTTTTAACAGTCATGGACACAAGTGCTCTTTCCTACACACATCCCTCACACCCAGCTATAAATTTAAGAGCTTCTCCTACTTGTTTCCAGTTTAACAGATAGGAAGTGACTGTGGTAGAAAGAATTCTAAGATGAGACCCACTGAATCACATCATTTGAATGTGGGCAGAACCTGTGACTTGCTTCTATCCAAAAGAATATGGTAATGGTGATGGGACAGTCACTACCATGATTATGTCCCAGTAAGATTAGACTGGACCCAGAGACTCATCGCTGGTTTTAAAGAAATATGATGCCATGTTGTAAGAGGGCTGTGTGGCAGCAAGCTGTGGGGGGCTCTGAGATCAGACAGTGGCCCCCGGCTGACAGTCAGCAAGGACATGGGGACCTCAGTTCAACAGCCGCAGGAATTGAATTCTGCCAGCTATCATGTGAGCCTGGAAAAAGACTGTGAGCTCCAGAAAAGAACTTAGCTACCAAAACATACTAAAAAAGAAAAGAGAAGAATAGCCAAATTTATCTACAGCCAGATAAGATCCTGAGCAAAGACCCAGCTAAGTAAGCCCGAGTCCTGAGCCATGGAAACTGAGTCAAATTAGAACAGTTTCTAATTTGTGGTAATTTGTTATACAGCAAGAGAAATCTAATACAATGACAGATCACTGTTACTGCAGCTAGTATTTTTCTAAATGCTAAACTTTGAGCATTACTTTATAGGTTTGTTGGCAACCTGTGAATGAACCATTTAAATGTGTTTTGCCCATTTTTTTCTATTGGATGGCTTGTCTTGTCCAATTTTTAAGAACTCACAGTTATAGAAAGACACCTTGTCATATCTCCAAATCTACAACATCCCCATTGACTTTGTCTGTGGGATCTTTTGCCAATGAATTATTTATTTTTTGTGTAGCCAAATATGTGCATCTTTTTTAAAAAACAGATTATGAATTTACAGCCTTTGATAAGATTTCCTCAACCCCTTAATTGTACACGAAGCCTCTCAGCTTTTCTTTTTGTGTGTGGTTTTTTTTTTATTTACTTGAGAGAGAGACAAAGAGAAAGAGTGGGCACATGCACAAGAGCAGGGAGAGTGGCAAAGGGCGAGAGAAAAGCAGACTCCCCTCTGAGCAAGGAGTCTGATGTGGGCTCGATCCCAGGACCGAGATCATGACCTGAGCTGAAGACAGACACTTAACCGACTGAGCCACCCAGGTGCCCCTCTCATTTAAGATTTACGGTTTCCTTTTTAAAATATAAGTCTTTAATCCATCTGAAAGTTACTTTTTCATGTTTTAAGATTTCGGCTAATTCCAGATGAATAGTTAATTGTGCCACCACAGTCTGGTCAGTAATCCATCTTTTCTCACTGTACTGAACCACCAACTTTATGAAATAGATGTGCTGCTTTTCTTGCTAAAAATTACTTCCAAGCATTTTCAGCTTTTGTGACTTGTAAATACATTTTTCCCCATTTCCAGTAAGTTACCGAGAGGAGAGAGAAAATCTATTTCTTTTCACATACCATCCTGACCAATGTTTGGCTACCCAGACCAAAAAATTAAAGTACTGAACAAACGCTAATGATAAAAAAAAAAAAAAAAAGTTATGTCTACACTGGTAAGGTAAGCAAGTGTAAGACTGAAGTTCCTTCTAAGTTTCCTTTGATGTCTACAATACAGGCAAGCCAACAAGTATCTATTTTCTCACATTAAAACGAACATTATCGGTTACCATACATACGAAGTAAAATACATCTTGTCTTAAAGCAAGATTTACAGAAAGAGTTAACAGATAAGTACATACATGTACTCAGTTCCTAGCTAGTATAAGTAAAACATGGCCTACTACTTGTCTTCGAGTGACTTCTACAGAAACTCAACCATCCGGTATTTTTAAGTTACTTCCAAATAAAAATTTTATTAATCTCTTATTTTGAAAAGTAATCCTTAATTTTCCTTCCATGCCCTATCAGACAATCACCTTCAAATTCACTTAAAAAGTTTTTAAGCCTGATAAAGAGGAGCATCCAGCTTCCAGTTCCAGGGCTTCCTATCAACCTAATCCCAAAATAACTTTAAAAGGCTCTTTCTCCAGGGTTTAGAATTGCCCATTATATTTAGGTAAGGACAGGCTAAACTGCTAACCAAAAAGAACCCAAAATACAGTGACTTATATAAGATAGATATTTCTCTCCCACGTTATTCTGAGTGAATGATCCAGGACTGGTGAAGCATCAGTATCCCATCATATGACTTCCATCTATGCATCTAAGAAAGCTGCTCCAGGTTTTTACCATTTTCTAAGCAATGGGAAAGCAGAGTAAGATGGCAATCACCTTCTTTCTAAAGACCTGATCCAGCGCACATAGCACTTCCACTCATTTCCCATCACCCAGGACTTAGTCACATGACTACACCCAGTGGCAAAGAAGGAAAAGAAAAGGTAGTCTCTAGGGCAGTCACTACCTGAGCACTCCTATGCCCAGCTCCAACTCAAGAAGCCTCTCAGGGGAGGAGGACTAACCAAAGACACCTGGCTGGCTGTGATACTAACTTTTAGGAGTCCAAAAATTATTAAATCGCCTTTTTTTTTTTTTTTTAATTTTAAGTAGGCACCACGCCCAACGTGGGGCTCAAACTCATGACCCTGGGATCAAGAATCACACACTCTACCAATGGAGCCAACCAGGCGCCCCTAAATTGCCTTTTTAATATTCCCAGATCACCCTCTCGATAGCTAGCTACCCCATCCCTTTCTATCTCTGCTCAACAAAAACTGCCCTTCTGCTCCTCACAACTGGGTAAAAGCCAGAAGAGACAGAATATGATTACTGACACATGCTGGCCCCTTCTCACAGAGTTCCCTAACCCACTTCAGTCCTCTCTTAGGAGCCTTCCCCTTAACATGGCTTCTTTTTGTTTAAAGGCTTCCTTCCAGCAGTTTTACAGTCTATCCTCTGGGGGAAAGAATCTTAAATACAGTTATTGGAAATTACTAGAAGCAATACTCCTTTAACTCATTAAAATTTACTTAATGCAAAAATACAGGTCTTGAAATATATATATGTAATCATTTTTTCAATGATGTTAGAAATCTTATGATTAAAAAGTTTAAGAAGATAAAGGAAATAAATTTGCAAAAGTGTTGCTTACATAAATGACAAATAACTATGAGAATGCATTTACGTAATTTGCTGGCCATAAAGAAATGTGTATGTACTTTTTTTTTTTTTTTTTTGAGAGGGAGAAAGCGGGGAGGGGGAGAGGGAGAAAGCGGGGAGGAGGAGAGGGAGAGAGAGAATTTCAGGCAGGCTCCATGCCCAGCACAGAGTCCGATGCTGGGCTCCATCTCAGGACCGTGAGATCATGACCTGAGCCGAAATCAAGAGTTAGGACACAACCGACTGAGCCACCCAGATGTCCCAGAAATGTGGATACTTTCAAACTTAATGCAGGTAGGTGTCCGGTAAAGCCTTTTTTAAAGACTGATATTTGCAAACAAAATTAATTAAGACAGATAAAATAGGTATTGAATGTCCCATTAAAGGGCTCATATGAAGATCCTTTAATTTAAATAGAAGCTCTCCGTTCAATTAAAGCAATCTGATGTAAGGAAAATTTAAGAAGGCACATACTCACTGCCGAAGAAAGAACACCTAACAAAGTATTTTAAGTCCCCTAGTATTTCATAAGGTTTGAGACAATATTCCCCAAGGTGTCGTTTTTGAGATGTTCATTTCTTTAGCTAATAAGAAAGTGCCAGGTGTTCATGATGATATTATCACACTTGAGAAAAGCCTTTATCCTAGTTGACTAATAAGGACTTCTGCTTCCAGATAATTCTAAATCAGAAGGTAAGCATGCCCAGAACCACTTAATAACACATTAACTCATCTAAATGTTCACTCCTTCATTCTTAAGTAATCACATCTGTATATATGCTGAATAATTTGTAAAGGCTGACCTGGGAACTACAGGTTCTCATGTTCCATCACCCACAAGTAAGGGCTTTCCCATATTACAGGTCACCGTCGGGGACTGTATCTGTAAGAAAAGCCTACTGGAATGTCCTCTTCTGAATTCTTGGAGCTAGGTGCCCCTAGCCTTTCCTTAAAACATACCACCTTTCTCTGAGTGTTTTCAAGTCCCATTTTGGCCTAAAAAGTTCATTGATAAATACACAGATATAAATTCTGAAATTCAAGCAAAGAAACCAGAGATGATAAATAACAATATCAAGAAAATAGGAAATCACTAGAGAAACCAAAAGTCTGAGCTCCCCAAGGCCTTTTTTTATTGGAGCTGTAAATCGTATCAGCCAAAGGGGAACTTGGGGAGGTTTGCACACAATCAGGTCTAACCAAGCAGCAGCAATGGGAAGAAGTACAGATGCAGTGCCAACAATAGTTGGATGATTGCCACCATGAGTAACATTTGTCAAGCATTTGTATGACTTCGCTACACTACAAAGCAGCTCTGCTATATAGTTCACAACATTTCGGTTAATTATACTTCTATAAATAATCTACAGTCAAACAAAGGCAGCTGAAAGCTCAATTCATTTGGGGAAGAAACTGGTGCCCAAGCATGATGCAAATGGCCCAGGACCACCTCCCAACATTAAAAACCCCAATCAATATGTCTGACGACTGCAAAGGGGCTCCCATCAAAATGGGAAGTGACCTTCTTACTTCACTTAGAACATTTTCTAGTTTTGTTACTTTTAAATCATTCCTTCTCTCTTAATCCCCCTCCCAAATATCTCTGTCTTCCATGGGTCAACAATTAAACAATCTCTGATCTGGCTCCTCTCAGAGGAATGCTAATCTGTCGATTGTATTGTATACTTTCTGGAAACCGATCAAGGGAACCAGAAGAAAATGTGTTGCATTCAAACCTTTTGCCTAAATGGGTAGCCCTGCAGGGCTACAACTTTCAAAGCTGACACTGACAGCTCTACCAACACTGACGGCCTCACGGGTGCCAAACAGGATGTCCCTGCTAGGAAGTTCACGGACTAAAAATGTTATGTGGTGTCACAGCAAGCAACCCTGTGCCAAGATTCTTGGGCTGAGATTAACCGCTGAAAGACAACATGGGAAATGTGGTAAGTCCGTCCTCATGAAACCAGAGCTCACGGGGAGCACAGCGTTTTAACACTTCCATTTACAAGCCTTCGGGGGAGGAAGACTGGGATCATTACTGAAGATGTTAATAGAAGTCTCCATGTTATAACTCAGGGCTACAATGAAAATGACAGGAATCACAACCGAGGCAGAGACAGGGAGCGAAGTTCACCATCGAAGCCTTATCTGGAATTCGAAACAATCTAGCTTACTATTTTATGACGAGGATGAATCAAAGGGAAGCCCTCACCTGCCCTGTTCTATCTGCCTGGCAACGGCTGATGAGGGAGCACAAAAGGGAAACATCCAAACGGCGTGACACAGAAAGGAAGGAGACCTGGGAGGCACAGAACAAAGAGGAAGTGGAGGGGAAAATCCAACAGTAGCATGCTCCCTGAGTAGGCTGAGGACTTCAAGGTTTATTTCTTCGCTGATTCCCTTTCTCCCATATTGTAATCTGGTTTGACACACTTCAACTTATTTTCCCAATTCTAGGTGTCTCAAATACTTGAATGGGGTAGGGCGGGGGGAAGGAAGAAAAATCTCATTAACAAAAAACCTTCCCCTCAAAGTTTTATAAATGTACAACAATCTTGATTTCACAGAGAAGCCATTCAATTCCTGGCTCTCCTGCCAATGATTTTACTCTACAATAATAATCTTTAACATTTCCAATATGCTAGGGATTTTAAGTACATCATCTCATTCAATCATCAAGACAACTCTATGAGGTAGGCAGCAACCCAGCAAAGATGCAAGATCACACAACTAGCCTGTGGTGGAGCAAGGCATTAACGCCTGAGCCCCATCTTTAGCTTCTATCCCATCCTTAACCCTATACTTGGCACATGTGGAAAAGGTACTCTCTGTACAACAACACAGAGCTTGAGTTCTTCTACTTTACATCACATGTCCTTGGTATTTTAAAAGGTGACTTTTAAAATGAATCACCATACTAGCTTAGTAGACTGACTGTTCCTTAAGCACCAGTTGGGGTACATGCCTTGGGTTGGATGTAGATGAAGGGATAGAAGGGGCAGTGGTTAAAGCAATGACCTGGCTTAATCTTCTGTTAAAATTATACACAGAGAACTAACCTAACTCAAAGGCTGGCTCTCACAGGAAACAGGACCTAGAACAAGCTACAATTGATCAAAGAAGAGCAAGTTAGAATTTAAATCAAAGGGAATGCCTTTTCTTGATTTTTAGGGCAACTAGCTCACCCTTGTGGACAGAAAACTGCACAACCACCAATTTCCACCCACACCGCCTCATTAAAATACTGCACTGAAATTGGGGAAACTGATTCAGACCACTAGATAACCTTGATGATTTCAGAGTGAGCAAGCTTTCCAAACAGATCTACATTGCATAGATAATTACCTATCTAAATTGTGTTAGCAATCCTCTACCTGAAAATTTGTCAATATAATGTGGGAAGTCTCTGAAAGAGTCTTAAACTCAAATCAAATATAAAACCAAGGATTTGTTGAAAACAATGTAACAAGAGTCATTATTTATAAATGAGTTTCTCTTCTGCAGTAGAGTCAATTATAAAAGATTAAAGTAGCAATTTTTCAATCTGGGAGAAATCACCTAAACTCTTAACAAAACTGAACTACAGAAGTACTGACAGCAGTATTTATTTATTCTATAAATATTTACTGAGTACTTATAACAGGCACTATGCTAGACAATGGAAACACAGCAAATGACAGACTACTGCATTACTACACAAAGAATCAAAATACTGTTCTGCAACAGACCTGTAGCTACTTTAGACTGAGTGGCCAAAGAAGGCCATTGCAGAAGTCTGTAAACAATGCAAAGATCCATCGGTAGTAAAGAGCCCAAATGTGCACTTGTATATACAACAGTATACTAGGTAGGCACTGAAGCTCAGGTAGAGCCCTAAGTACCAATATGGAAGATGTACAACATAGACTACAAACTGGAGAAAGCAAGGAAGAACAGAATGTGTAGGAGTCTGTGTGTATAAATTTCTTACAGCAAATATTCAGATGTGGGTAAATGCACTGCAAACACCCCAAAATTGTTAACAGTGATTACTTTCAGGAAGAGGAATTTGGAGTGAGGAGATTCTATATTCCACTTCATGTATGTATATGTATGTGTACTCCTTTCATTTAAACACTGAAATTTCATTTTTAATACAGAAAGAAAAGCCAAATCAGTAATGACAGGACACATGGGCCTTCTATTCTTGATCTATCCAAAACTTAAAATTCTAACATACAGAATTAATATTCTGAAAAAATTGGGAAGGACATATCAAATTCATTCAACAAAGGGAATGAAAACTAGATCTTTTCCACCATTACTAATACTCAGATGTCCGTACCAGAGAGGAATGTTCAGATCTTTTTTAAGATTTATTTATTTATTTGAGAGTGTGTGTGTGCACACATGCCCAAGCATGCAAGTGGGAGGAGGGGCAGAGGGAGAGAATCCCCAAGCAGACTCCCTACTGAACACGGGGCCAGAAGAGGAAGCTCTATCCTACGACCCATGAGATCATGACCTGAGCCTACGCGAAGAGTCAGATGCTCAACCAACTGAGCCACCCAGGTGCCCCTAAATGTTCAGATCTTTCAAGCAGATTACTTAACTACTACAAATGTCCTGTGTGTTCATGTCCCTATATTTACTTAAAAAATAAAAATTTTAAAAAAGACCCCAATGACTCAAAAGTAAAGCATACTTCAAAAGACTGTTCCAAGACAAGTCTAATCACTGAGTGGCATTTTCCAGTCGGGGATAAAGACTACATTTCCAAAATTAACAAACCAAAATAGTATCTTCCCTCTATGAGGCAATTAGAATCGTATGCTTATAACAGGGAAGATGGTCAACAAATGAACCTAATTTTGAGTTTCTTACCTAATGCAGCATGATTTTCTTGTTCCTGACTCTTTCCCAAAGAGGCCATCATTTCTGAATATATATCAATCCACCAAGGATTATACTTCAAAACCTGTTCAACAGCCTCGTCTTCAAAAAAGTCAGCTCTGGAAAGAAAACAGTGAATGAGCATGTTACATAGAACTGGGCTAGTTTTGGTTTTTTAAAATTTTATCTTAACTCATCACATTTGTACTAGAAATACAGATTATTAACTCAAAGTACAGATCAAGGAAACGAGCACTGTATTTACTTTTTTGTGGTTACTAATCACCATAAAGTGAAAACTACGCATCTGACTAAAGGGATAGTTTCTGCTCTCTTCAGAAACAAGGTACAGAAAAGACCAGTCCTCCCCTGAAAGCTCATCCCATGTACGGCAGTGGCATGGGGTAAAGCAAATCTGAACACACAATGGACTGAAGCATGGAACCTGGGCTAGGTTTGTAAGTACCACCTATTCCGGTAAGGTTACAATAAAGGAAAGAAACTTAACTCCACCAAGCAAAGAAAAGTAAACATATCAACAGAAAACACAGGATACTGCATACCCACAAAAAGGCTACACATAAACACACATACACATTTTTTAGCATGTGCCTTCATACTTTCTACCAAGATGCAATTTCTTTCATAGCTCTGCTAACTTTAATAGTTCCTTTGCTTAAAACTATTGAAAAAGAAAAAAGCAACCTTTGTAAAGAACAGAAAATTAATTTTCCTGCACTTTATTTTCTCAGGTTTTTTTTTAAAACATTTTATTTATCTGAGAGCGAGCAAGAGAGAAAGCACGAGCGGGGGGGGGGCAGAGGGAGAAGCAGACATCCCCCCCCTGAGCAGGGAGCCCAACACAGGGCTCGATCCTGCACTTTATTTTCTCAGGGTTTTTTAAAACATTTTATTTATTTGAGAGAGAGAGACAGCGAGCAAGAGAGTACGAGCAGGGGGCGGGGGGGGGGAGAGGGGCAGAGGGAGAAGCAGACTCCCCCCTGAGCAGGGAGCCCGACACAGGGCTCGATCCTGCACTTTATTTCCTCAGGTTTTTTTTAAACATTTTATTTATTTGAGAGAGAGAGAGAGAGCATGAGCGGAGGGAGGTGGGGAGAGGGGCACAGGGAGAAGCAGACTCCCCTCTGAGCAGGGAGCCCGAGATAGGGCTCGATCCCAGGATGCTGGGATCATGACCTGAGTCAAAGGCAGACGCTTAACCGACTGAGCCACCCAGGTGCCCCTACTTACTTAGTTTTAACTTGAAAAATAACTATTACATTCAAATTATACTCCTGGAGGATATTCATTCAGAAATTACAACCCTGCATTCAAAGTTGAAAACTCTGTATTCATAGGAAGAGAGTGACAAAAACTCTGGGTGAAAAATTCATTTATATTTCAGTTAATTAGAAACTCAAGGAATTGGCTGATTTCATAAATTGATTTTCTAGCTGAAAGTTTTATGATCTGAAATATTTTTTCCTTCAACTGAGATAGTGAAATCTTTCTAAAAAGAAGTATCACAGGTAACTCACAGAATTCTCCATATGTGCCAAGCACTGCACTGAATGGTTTTCACCCATTATTTCCTTGAATCCTCACACCACCCCCAGGGGTAGGGGGAACTATTAATACTCCCATTTTACATCAGTAGAAACTCAGGGTCAGAAAATTTGTATAACATGGCCAAAGTCAAAGAACTGGTAAGAAGTATGGCCAGGATCTGGACCCAATTAAGTCTTACTCCAGAATCCAAGCTATTAACCAATATAAACATTCCATTTTTATGCCTGAGGAAATAAAAGTACATATTGGACAAAACTGAATAGCAATGATCTTGAAATAGTAATTCTCAATATCAATTTTGTCACGTGCATGAGAGAGATTTCAAAAAGATAAGTAATAGGAGTAAATGGATAAAATGCTAACTAAGTCAACAAAAAGCACTATACTCTTCGCCCCGCTCCAACTCCATTTTGGGCAGTGGGATTACACGGCTGACAAGACAGAGGCGGTCATGGTCCGTACGGAACTTACAGCGCCATGGGAGAGTCCAACAATCACAATGCAAGTGCTATGTAATTGCTATGACCTAACAGTACAAGCATCTATGGCAAAGTGAAACTGGGACAGCAGGGAAGGTGCCTGGAGAAAAGACTATCTAAGCCAATAGCCGATGATAATTAACAGTTAACTGGACTAAGAAGGGTGGGAGAGAGCATTCTGAGCTGAAAGAACAGTTAGCAAAGGCGAGGAAACAAGAAGTCGCAATTAAGGGGGAAAAAAAAAAAGCTGAGAACAGCTGAAAATATTATGTTGTAGTGACAACAACATTGTAAGCCATGTCAAAAAATCCTAGTGGATTTTTATCCCTAAAAACAACTGAACACTTAAAATCTTTTACATACGGGTCTGAAATTGGTGTGTCTTGGAATACCAGTGTCACTGCAGTCAGGAAATGGTCTAAAGGAACAAGCCTCAAGGCACAGGAATCATGGAGGCCTAGAAGAGGGTAGCAGCCATGGACATAGAGTGAAGTGGATGGATCTGACCTACAGCTAGAAGCTAGAATCCTTAGGATGCAGCGGTAAAGGGAGGACCAGAAAGAGACTGAGTAAAGCAAACAGTAAAGAGATAAATGGAAATTTTAATCACTTCAGGATAGATTAGAAGTGTTGGGGTAAGAAAGAAGTCAAAGATAAATCCCAGGTTTCTACTCTGGGTGACTGGCATGAAAAATGGTACACTCTGCCAAAGAGAAAATTCAGAAAAGACTTTGCAGGTAAAAACGATGAGCTCGATTTTGGACATGTTGCGATAGAGGAGTCGGTGAATACCCTGTCGCTCTCCAAACCCTTAACAATGTGGCTTTTCTTCAGAGCACTTCTCACAATCACAATATTGTCTGTTTCCCCACTAGAACAGGAGCCCCATGAGTGAAGGGACCTTGTCATATTCACTCTAATCCTCAGTGTCTGTGACACTACCTGGCATGCAGTTCATCCAAACAAGTATTTGTTGAACAAGCAAGGGCACATGTGAAAGAATGAATAGATGAAATTTTAATGCTTTTTCCTAAGCTTGCCATTTTGAATAAAGAGCCATGTCGGGAGCAGGTGACCCTCTTCCCCTACTTATAGTCTTCAGGCTCCTCAATCAATCCAAAAGCCTAATCAGTATACCAAACTAACAAATGTACAGTTACTGAAAAGTTCAAACAGCACCCCAAATGCTACTGATCATTTTTGTACCTTCTTATCTCACAGTATTTAGAGTGTTGACTAAATTCTTCTATTTTTCTCCCAAAGAAGGAAACAGGCAGATTTTATGAACTGGTTAAGGCAAAGGATATGCCAACAATTAAAAAACAATTTACCTGGGGAAGGAAAAAAAAACCACACTCTCGGCAAGAGAAATATGAAAACTCTGCTATGATAAGCAAAACAGGAAGGCCTATTAAACAATGTTTCAGGATGCCTTCGACAAACTGTAGTGTAAAAATAATAATATCCAAGAGGAGTTAGTTACAAATAGAGAAAAAAAGATAATCAAAAACAATACGTGTTTATGGATTATCTGTTATATGCCCAGTATTCTGCTGGGCTGCAAAACACACAGTGGGGAAAAACATCACACGATGGCATCTAGAATTTACAACAAAAGATTTAAAAAATAGTAAATTATCCTAAGTCATTTATATGTGCCTTTGAAATGTATGAATTTTTCTGTATGATGAATTAACCTCACTGTGTTCTGCCTTGGATGGATTTAAAATTGGTTTTCTCCAAGATCCCAAAAAACATGACACTATAAGGAAACATCATGACCAGTAGGGATTAAATCAAACAACTTGAAAGTGTCATATAGTACACACTAGCATATGTTATGCATTAATCGTGTTCATTACATTTTTGTACATAAATGTATAATATAATACATGCAATGCATTGCCTGCAAGGTAGGTAAAAAGTGAAGTAAACTTTTCTTCCACTGTATTAACCAATAAGAACAATTAAGCACTGAGCCAAAAAAAATTTAAATGAATATTTAAAAGAATTTTACTTACACTTCATTTATTATTAGCACATTTGGGTGAGTCAGTCAGCCAATATAAATGAGTAAGAAATAACACAAAAATGACAATTAGCCCAAGTCCCACTGCTACTGGAAAAGTCACAAAGAACCTTTACCTCATGGCTTCCACTCTCCGACCTGCCCATGACTAAATTTAAACCACTCCTTGAGAAATGGAAAGAACAGTTCATGCATACTATGAAAGAAAATGAGCTTCTGGATAAAGAAACACAGAAGATGGAGAAAAATAAGGACTGCATATAATATCGCACTGCTAAGTATAAATTCCAATTTCCTAATTCTCTCAGGCCATAGTTATTCTTCCAGTTTGAGAAGAGAAAAGATAGGCAGTTCTTCTAATTAAGCTCCCTCCCACTTGAAATTTTAGTCTTGTAAAGCTCATTCTGTTTTCATGCTGGCCCGAGAAATTTGCTGACAATGAAATTTCCCACTTTAAATATTCGGCATGATTTTAAATAGGTTTCTTCAAATTACTCTTCAATGGACCTTTAAAACCACAATTGGAGAGATAAAGGTAATTAGAAATGGCAATGTAAATGGAGCTGAATCTCTCAGATGTCCTCCAAAATATAACATACCCTGCTCTTACCCAGTTCCCCCCAGGACGTTGAATGGTTCGACCATTTATCACTACACATCACTCAATCCATTTGCACATCACAAGATATATTTCTGCCATTCCAATTAGTCTCCCACTGTGTCACAGGAGATAGAATGTTAATCACAAGAGCAACAGCAGTTAAACTGAAATAGTGTACATGAAAAGGAAATACAAAATAACAAATGGAAGGACTCTTTTCAAGTCCCAACCGAGCCACTTAGTAGTGGTATGACCTTGGGCAAGTCCCTTAACCTTCTTCCCCCAAATGTTGTGAACTGATTTAAATAATCACTTGAGAGCACTTGGTAAGCTGAAAGCACTATATAAAATAAGGGACTATGATGATTATATGCACATATAACAGTTTAGAAATTGTTGGCCCAGAGCTTGGGAAGAATAATAATTGAGGCCTATAACAACATACAACTCACATCCTAAGACAGTCTAGCATCCACAGAGGCCAGGTGACAATCCCTTACTTAGAAGAAGTGTTACTATCATGGCCAATGAGAGACATCACAATGTCTCAAGTGATTATTTACCTCTCCATTAACTAGATAAGTCTGTTAGGCAAATACAAGCCTGATAGAGATGCATTATGTCGAAAGACACAATTAAAGCAAATGGGAAATACAGCAAAACTTTAAAATTAGAATTTATTTATACCCTACCACAATGAATAATTATTTGTTAATTAGACTCAGATCTTCAATTACAGGTGCTCGCAGATCAAGTGTTGGGAAAACCCTGGATCAGCCAAGAAATGCAGTACATGTAGATTCAAATTCTTAAAGAAATTGAAACATCTTTTCATTTACATATACTGTTAATTACAACAAAAAGTCTACTGAAAAGAACTAAAAATATTCTCATGAATGTGGTGTTCTACTTTTAAGCCTGGCAAAGAAGTACATTAAGAGTTCTCCGTTGCCAGAATGACCTACTGAGAAGCACATCTTACAAAGATCACAGAGGCATAAGTTTGTAGGTTAATTCAAATGTCAGTTAAGGTTCTGAGCCCTCACTAATTTCTGGAATCCTAAAACCACATGCCTAGCATACTTAAAAAGACATCCAAAAATTTTCAAATCAATGTCAAGTCAATTATTTAATCCTCAAAAAACTCAATACTCACAGATAATGATCAGGATCAAATTTGGCCAGCTCAGCAGCCAGGCGTTTCTGCCTTCGTTCAGCTGCAGGAGTGAAATCTGGATCCTTAATATCAATAACATCACTCAATTCATCCTAAGAACACCCAGGAAAAAAAGAATAATTGATATCTCCCATTTCATCACTGAAAAATCTAATTTTACACAAAAGGCCAAAACAAAGGAACCATCTGATCATACTACCTGTGACATTTCGATTCAAATCCAGCAAATGTTTGTTAAACACCTATTGCTTGCCAGGCCCTGCTGGAAGCTTTCACATACATTATCTCATTTAATCCTTACAATAAAGTGATATTAGAACTATAAAAGTTCATCATAAAAGAAAACACAATAAACCCCGTGCAAGCAAGCAGGAACATTGAATTCATCTCTTCCCCATTTACTCATAGGAATTTGCAAGGTATTAACAGCATATTTAAATAATTTCTAGACAGTAAGATGGAGGTGCTCCTGCCACTTCAGCAAACAGAAATGTAGGTAACTTTTACGTGCCTGTAAATCTCTGCTTGACCAGAAATGTACTACATCCAGTCAGCCAATCTCCAGAGGCCAAGCTCACCTTGGGCGCTATACTTTCTTCCTTGTTCTCTCTCCCCCAAGACAAGGTGGATGATCTGGCCAATCAGATATTTCCTATCTTTCTCTCCCTTCTTCTTTATTCTTTATCCTATAAAAGCTTTCTGCCTTTGGTCCCATTTTGTAATTCTCTGAATGGAGACTGTTCACTTCCTGAAGTGTTAAATAAAAGTCTGTATCACTGAAAATTGTCTTCTTTTTCTTTTTTTTAAGATTTTATTTATTCATTTGAGAGAGAGACAGAGCACAAGCAGGGGCGAGAGGCAGAGAGAGAAGCAGACTCCCTGCTGAGCAGGGAGGCCAACATGGGGCTCGATCCCAAGACCTGGAGACCATGACCTGAGCTGAAGGCAGTCACTTAACCATCTGAGCCACCCAGGCACCCTGAAAATTGTCTTCTTTTAACAGGCAAAATGGTTTGAGTATCAGTGGTTTGAACATCTACACATAAAGTTTCCTTTTGTTTCTTCCTAAGGTCTAACTCAGCTGGTCTCAATAAGGATTACCAAATAAAACTTATATACAAAATTGTGTGCATTCTACTTTATAAGCAGATTTAAGATTTTTAAGGGCAATTTTAATGTATACGACTTTCCATTTCCAAATTTAAAAATCCTAAGTAATAGTCAACTTTACTATAAAAATCTTCACCTGGATGTACACAAACAGATTGTAGCATGTGTCCTAGGCCAACTCCTACAGAAAACAGGTAGAGTAGGAAAACTGTCTGGGATACCATACAGCTTTTTTCTTTTGGTTGGAATTATGAAGCCAAGAAACCTCACACAATGCATAATATTCCTGAAGCTACACCTTTTTTTTTACTTCAACCTCCCCATTCCAGTTACTGACCACAATTGAGAAGTATGGAATTAGAACCTTTCAACAGTATTAACTAAATTTCTTTAACTAAAAGAAATCATGGGAAATAACTTGACAGAGTGAAGTCAAACTGAAAACAAGATTTGTAAATGGAACAGACAGGTTAGTGCCTAATAATTGGGCTTAGAGTTGAGAGCTCTAAGGTAAACTCCCTATAAGGAAATGAGCTAAACTGAAGGAGCCAAGGACACTAGGATACACACTCCCCTGCTTCCCGCAACACACACACAATCAAAATTTGTGCCTTAAGGGAAAAAAAAAAAAAAAACTCTCTTGTTCTACCACAATCCATTTAGCTCAAGTAGTATCAACGTTTAATCTAAGTATATTCTAATACTGCGAAAGGGTCCACAGAACTTTGCAGAAGTCACATCCAGAACATGTTAATACTTCTAACTACAAACATTCGAGGCAGAAACCTGATTACTGGTGGTCCCCAAATAAAATTTTACATTCCAAAAGTTCCTTTACAATCACTTTTGGGAAATTAAGAACGTATTTTCCTATAGAAATACTATTATAAATAGTAGTTACATGCTCATGGTAACCCACAAGTTTATTCAATTCATAATAAACTTTAAATAGAGTACTCTTAATACAAAGAGTTTAACAACCCCGCAGCAATGTTTCCGTGGGAAAATGCTTTCAGAGCTCCACTTTAATCCATCAGAAACATCTCTTCCCCAAGCAGGACAACCTGGACCCTTCCTCTCCTCCTTACTCTCGCCCGCCTGAAATTCCCTCCTCCAGGCACATAGCTGTGTGCTGACGTAGGCTCTTGGGGAAGAAGTCGAGTTGTACTGTATGCACAGGACTCACCTCAGCTAGATGACTACTACAGTCGTTTCCTGCCCACGGACCCCAAGTCCTTCTCCCCAGCACCCCTGAGTCACCCACTTCCTTTCCTCCTTGCCCCAAGGAGTTCTCTGCATGTACATATGTGTTGTACACACACACACACACACACACACACATTTCTGAAAGCAGCCTGATGCAGCAGAGAAACTGTGACTGTGCAGTCAGACAAAGACTGCTCCAGTCTAACTGCGCAGCCTCCCTGAACCTCAGCTTCCTTTCTGTGAACGTGTTTGGTCACACCTCCATCATGGGGCTGGGTAATACTCTCCTCTTGCTGTTGTAACAAGTTACTACAAATTTAGTGGCTTAACACAACACAAACGTATCCTCTTCTAATTCTGGTGCTCCGAGGTCCAGAGCCAGTGTCACTAGGCTAAAATGAGGGGAAGGCAGGGCTGGTTCCTTCTCAAGGTTCTAGGAAAGAATCCCTTGCTTTGCTTCTTCCATCTTGGAGGGTGGCTGCCTCATTCCTTGGCTGGTAGCCCCCCATGACAATGCCGTTCCTCCCTCGGCTTCCATCATCACACGGCCTTCTCTTTTTCCACTCTGACTCTCTTACCTCCTCCTTATAAGGACCCTGTGATTGGACAGGACCCACCAGGATCATGCTGGATCATCTTCCCATCACAAGATCCTTAAGTTAATCACACGTGCAAAGTCCCTTCTGCCACGTAACGTGACATGTTCCCATGCTCCAGGGACTGGCACACAGACATCTTGGGGAATGGGGTGGAAAGGAGCAAATTCATTCTGTCTACCACAGGCTGTGATGAGGATTAAATGAAATAATATATGAGTAAGGCATCAAGTACAGGGCTTGATACATTCAATAAAGTTAGCTGCTGTTCCCTGTTACTCCCTGGCTGCCTTCCTACTGAGAAGACCTATCCTCCCTCCCCTGCCATTTCCTTACTTGGCCACAGCAATAAAAAGAAAAAAATACAGATTAAAATGTGCTGCTTCATTATTTCACCCGGACCAGCTATAAGGTCACAAGTGGGATATAATCTGGGAGTTTCTATAGGTATCTCTACATTTCAAAGGATAAATGGACTAAAAGAACCACAGGCATTTCAAAATACTAACTGCACTGAGAAAAAACCCAGACTTTTTCCACAGCTCACAGCTCTGCACAATCCGGCCCCTGTCTTGCACTTCACCTTCACCTCCTACCTTCCCGTTCTGGCTCGAATCCCCCAAGCCACACAGCAGACTTCCTTCCATTTCTAGAACTCTGAGTCTTTGCATTTACAGTACACTTCTCAACCATTCAACACTCTGCAAATGTCACCTCCTCCAAGGGGCCTTCTCTGGGCATCCTCACCAAAGTAATACCGCCTTCCCCCGGCTCTCATGTCATCCTATCCTTTCCTTCACTTTTCACTATCTGAAATTATCTTATTTACTGTTTACATGGTTACTGTCTATCCCCCCCCACTAGAAGATTTCAGGAGGATAGGAGTCTGGTCAATCTTCTCCTCACTGTATCCCCAGCACTGTTCCTGGCCTTCAGTATTAAATCATTCATTCAGCAAATACTGTCCAAGGGCCTGCTCAGGGTACTAGAGATCCAGAAATAAACACAAAGACAAGGTTCCAGCTCTCAGGGGAATGGGAATTAGACAGTAAAAATGCAGCTATCCTTCCTCTCTCCCTCCTCTTCCCTCTTGCTTCCAGATTCAGGGCCTCCACATGTAGCTACGTAGCCTGTACCCCAACGAACATTAATGTCCACAGCAGTACAAGCCCTGCCAGACTCATCCTACGCACAGTCATACACAGTGGCCCTGTTCCAACTGGACCCTCGAGAGGCACTGGAACAAACTACAAAGCAAAGTTAGCCTGGGGTAGAGAAATCTGTCTACGGCATCCATCAACCAAAGGTAGAAAGATAAGAGGTTGGGAAATGTTCTGATTCTCTCTCTTTTCTAAAGCACTGCTATGGCCCCTGTTACAAGAGCCCTTTAAAGAGGGGTATTGCCAAGAAAAGGTCGTGTAGGATTTAAATCAGGCTTATGTTAAGTTTTGGCACAGCTGGGGCAGAGATTCTCCAGAGAGAAAATGAAGAGCTGTGAGCACATCTGGCCAGTAGATCTCCTGAAAACAAGATCTTGGGGCCCTGGGGGAAAGAAAGGGCCAACAAGCCAGCATCCTGTGGCTGCCAGCAGCAGTGGTCCCAGGAGCTTGCTGGGCTGGCGCCCGGAGACTCTAGGATTGTTGCTCCTGGCAGCCACCACTGCCCTAAAGCTTGCTGTGAAGGCCTGACTCTGAGCAGCCAGGGCAGTCTTCCAAAGGCGCCTGGCGGCTGGCAGCAATTTCAGAAAGGAAAGGAAAAAGGGCAGCAGGAGGCAGGAGATACGTTAAAAAGAATTTGTTTCAGTGAGAGAGAGAAAAAAAAAAAACACTTTAATTTTCTTTTCATTACCAGTATGAAATACAGAAGTTTCCAAGCAAATGTAAATGGGAGGAGAAAAAAAATATGAAAGACTAAACCTCCCCATAAAGGGTTAAATTATTCAATTAAGAGAAGATACCTGGGTCTCGGAATTATGGAGGTTTCCCTTTCTTTATTCATCCATAATGAAAAAATTGAATGAATAAATTCATTCATCCATAATGAATTTATACGGCTTTTATCATCAGAGAAAATAAAGCTATTTTTTCACATAAGGGGGGGAAAACAGGCTGTAAAAAAAAATGAGCAAAATATGAGCCATCAACAAAACTTCATGGATATTTTCTCACCCAAAAGCAGAACGAGAGAAACTCTAAACTTGTGAGAAAAGAGTACTTGAGAAAATGGTGACGTTTCTTAAATACGTCATTTGAAAATAGAAGAGATGTTCTCAAATTTCTTAGTGCAGCAATCGTTTCAGTTTCTTCCAGTAGCTCCACTAGCAGAAAGAGAGTCATACCACTCAGTTTTTAACCACATGAGCACTCAGTTTTTAACCACACGGTCTGACTGTCACAAATAGAGCGGTCATAAATGCAGAAGAATTCTGTGAGGAATACCAAGTATATGAGATTTTTGTGCCACTATCTCATAAAACACATCTAACTGAATACCCCAGAGAAGGTGCACTCTGGTTCACATGATTTTTGAAACGTCTCGTATTTCCTAATGTCACGGGGGGAGTGAGGGAGAGCCTGGATGGCTCAGTCTGTTAAGCGGCCAGCTCTGATTTCGGCTCCTGGTCTCCTGCCCCGCCCCATGTCCAGCTCTGTGCTCAACGGGAAGTCTGCTTGAGATTCTTTCTCTCCCTGTACCTCTGCCCCTGCCCCCCTCCCCCGCACATGCACACACGCACTCTCTCTCACTCTCTCTCAAAAATAAAAATAAATCTTTCCTAATATCAGGAATGACACCATAGTCTTCTAATTTTATTCATGTAAGAAAATAGACTATTCTTTAAAGCCTACAGGTGTCTACCGGCTTGTCCACTGGTAAAAGGTACATAAATAACAGCAACAATACCAGGATGGAAGAGTCACGTGGAGCCCAGCACAGTGCCTGGCACAGGGATGTAGTCAGTAGCTGTTAGCTGACAATGCATGGACACTGGAGGTCCACATCTCTTACCCAGATCCCCTGGAGAGGGGTGAACTTCAGGATTCAGACTCAGGATTCAGACTCAGGATTCAGGATTCAAACTCAGAGTTTCAAAGAATAACATGGGATACATACATTCCACATTTTATTTAACCCCCTCTAAATCTGGGGCAGCCCCCCATATTCAAATACATTACTACTTCTATGGCAAAATTTGTGAATGTGCACACCAAGTGGATTTAAAAAACTACTGAAAGATACTGGTTCTGATCAGGTTTTGCCACCAAACTGAATACAAAAGTTTATTTCCAGAACTTTCCGTGATCCCAATCCTACAGACATGGGCTATGCACCTGTACTAGCAGCAGCATTACTAGTTACATCATCCCTCAGAGTGTTCTCACACACGCAGATCTCTTTTTTTCTATGTTGAGGAAAATACGCTTTCAAACTGCTTAGAATAGCAATGTTATTTCAATTAAATTCTGAACAGTTTAAAGATTTTAGATAATCAAGTTAAATGCTGGGGAATAATAAACATCAAATTCAGTGGTTCACTTCTGAGGGGGAAACAATGACACAATCAGGGGCTCCAACTATGGAGATGTTTTACTTTTTAAGCTGGGTGATAAGTCTCTAGAGATTTGGTGCCTTGGTTAAGACATTCAGAAAGACAAAGAGTATTTCAAAATAATTTTTTTTAAATAAACCTAAATTACTTATTGAACATCTTCAACAGATATAAGAACTTGTGACTTAAAGGACTTGGCCTAGGCTCCCATTCTGGCATTCCGGCAGCTTCTCATCAAACCGGCAGAAATCCCTTGAAAGATCTTTCCTCAATGGCAGTGGCAAGAATTCAAGTTCCCTGGCCTCAGAAATGACATTCCATCTGAATGTACAATCTGTACTTAGCCTGCATGACTTGAATTATCATTAATTTAGAGCTTCAGACAGGTAAGCCCACAACTGACTGACCACAGAGTGGCTCTCGGCTAACCAACTGAGGTCCATTCACTGTAGTTTCTGCTGTAGACAAAACTGACTCTATTCTTACTACCTCAGAGATGACCAGCAAATGCGATTAGGAAGAAAGAATACGGAGAGACCGTAATTCAGTAGAAAAGCAAAAAAAAAAAGGTTCTGAAGGGAATATCTAATTGGCATTATTTGCTCAAGTAAATCCCAATTTTGTTCTCTTTAAGGAGTCTCAAGCGCATTTATATTTTTCAAGGGCAGAAGTCTTTCTAGCATCCTATTCTTTTTTTTTCAGTTTTCACAATGTAGTATCTCCTTAAGTTTTCTCAATGGCCTTACAAAGTAGGTGGGCAAATTTACCCCTATTTGACAAAGAGGAAACAAAACTTGTTTGTAGTCAAATAATTGTCCTGTCATCCCAAATCTAAACAACAGTAGAAGTGGGACTAAAACATAGGTAAACCGTTCCTTAGTAAATTCAAATATGTCTTACAATAAGCCACACTCTAGACAGATTTAACATCTCCCCAGGCAGGGATAAAGTAAAAAAAAAAAAAAAAAAAAGCTGTTTGTTGTGGTTTCTTTCACTTAGAAGCAAACAAAAAAACCCAAGTTAATGGTTCACACTTTCATTATATAACATTCTAAGGATGCATTTTCTATAACATAGGGACAAAACAGTTCAAAATCTCTTCTCTCCCTTTCATTCTCCCCACATAGCCTAAAATAAAGTAGAATTTCCTATGTGTTTTGAGGAAGAGAGAGTGATGTCATTCCTTTTTAGCCTAACTGACAAATGATCGGGTTTTAACAAGAGATTACATTCAACCCCCATCAAGAGTAAATAGACAAAAGTGCCTACTGTAAACCAAGAACTAAACAATTTGATCAAAAGACACAAATTCACCCTCACCAGGAACATGCTATCTCATTTATATTTATAAAACAGGAGCGACATCATGTAATAATTTTCATTTTTTAGAAGTATAAAACAAAGATTTCCAGGAAGTATGAGGAGAGAGGAGTTCCATTTTGTATTTTGGAAACTTCATGTCTAGAATACTGAATGAAGTGGAGAAAAAAGAAAGTAACAGGACATCTGACATCTGTAAGCGCAGTATGACCGGGCAGAACAGCCTAAGCAATGGAAAGGAACAAACATCTGTGTCACCACTGCATACAAGAAGCTGTGATTTGTGCTCTAAATACGTCACTTCCTACACTCATCATAAAAAACCTCCAAATAGGAACAGAAATGAAATTAAAATGTCCAAATGGTAAAACCCTATGCACCAGGGTGTTTTAGAAAGACAAATACCTGTAACCGCTGAAACACTCCGGATCGCAAGTTTCCAAAGCCATAGTGGTACTGAGGATTCAGAGCACCTTCAGATGCCTCTTCATAGGGGGACTGTTCAATTTCCCAGTCGAATTCTCCATCCTCATCTTCTAGTCCTCCCTCAGAAACCTCAGATGCACCTGAATGTGTTAAATATTAATTTGTTCAAGTACTGGATTCCCTAGATACAATTTGGGAAAAAAAAGTACAGAGAAAAAATGCCTGCCCACGTGTACCAAAAGGGATATGTAAGAATATGCGGAGCCCCACTATTTTTAATGGCCAAAAAAAAATAGAACCCAAAGGCCCATCGATAGTAAGATGCAAAAATGACAAATGCAATGAAAGCAAATAAACCTCAGCTATAGATGGATAAATCTCATAAAAATATGAAGTGAAAGAAGCCAGACAAAAAAGAACACATACCATCTGAATTACAGACACAATTTAAAAGTAGGCAAAACCAAAGGTAGTGGCAACCTTGAGAAGAGGGAGGGAGAAGTGACTAGGAGGAGGCTCAGGGTAGGATTCAAGGGTATTGGAAATGTTCCATCTCTTGACCTAGGTGGTGTTCATTTTATGTAACTCACTGAATTATAAACTTCTGATCTAAGCTCGAGAGGCCATGATTTTGCAAAACACTGAGATGCTGTTTTGATTGGTCCAAAAACATGACTGACATACTGGTTCAGTAAAGTTCTTTTTGTCTTTAAATTATATGTCACCAAATAAGCTATTTTGGCATTTTCATGTGATGTCCTTGTCACTGAAGATTTTCCTCCAATTTCCTATCTGCTATGTCCCTTTTCCCTAGGAACACACAGCATTCCAAATACTCTATTTATCTCTATTTCTTCTTAACTGCAATAAACATACCTATTTCTTCCACAAGTGCTTTTGCAGTCCTGGATTTTCTTGGTGCCAGAAGAGCAGTTAACATGTTCAGCCCCTCAAAATGCTGGCCAGGAGTTTCTTTGGGCAATCGAATGGTAAAAATTCCTTAAAGATAAATTTATTTTATACTTAGCTCTATTAAAAAATTCAAAGACTTCACAAATATATCTAAGAAATATGTATCTTAGTAAATTATAATTCTATTTCATAAGGCTCCAAAATTATGCCCTTATGAATAAAAACCAGGATAGTAAAAGGCTCAAATAGGGTTTTTCAGAATCACTGATTCAGCTGTCACCTCTATAAGAAATTAATCTGCTAAAGCTACAGAATGCTTTAGTCTTACACAGTATCCATTTAACCTACTGATAATATTAAAAGTCCATGTCAAAACCTCTAAAACTCAATGGACTGAGCAGGTAGTAGCTTAGAATTAGCCCATAGCCACTTACAAGATTTACTTCTGGACTAGAAGGGAAAAAAATCAGGATATCTAATCCAATGAATACCAGCAGTTTCAAAAACACACAAATTCTTAAAGCAATTATAGCTTAATTAAGTTCTCTGAGATCTCCAGAGACATACCCCCAAAGTCTAAGGTATACTCAAATTCTACCTATGTACTTCTTTTCTTTCCCTGATTGGGCTTATCAACTTCATCCAGACTCCCCCCATGAACTTCCATTATTTACTACTCTGAATTTTAAAACATTTTACCCTTTTCATTGTACTTAACCACACTCCCAATACAGTTGACCCTTGAACAACATGGGACTTAGGGCCTGTCCCCTGTACAGTCAAAAATCTGTATATAACCTGACTCCCCAAAAAGTTAACATCTAATAGCCTACTGTTAACTGGAAGCCTTATCAATAACACAGTTAACACATATTTTGTATGCTATATGTATTACATACTATGCTGTTATTATAATACAGAAAAAAGATGAGATACCACCTCACACCTGTCAAATGGCTAAAATTAACCACTCAGGAAACGGCAGATGTTGGCGAGGATGCGGAGATAGCGGAACCCTCTTACCCTGTTATGAGGAATGCAAGCTGATACAGCCACTCTGGAAAACAGTATGGAGGTTCCTCAAAAAGTTAAAAATAGGGGTGCCTGGGTGGCTCAGTTGTTAGGCGTCTGCCTTTGGCTCAGGTCATGATCCCAGGGTCCTGGGATCGAGCCCCGCATCGGGCTCCCTGCTCCGCGGGAGGCCTGCTTCTCCCTCTCCCACTCCCCCTGCTTGTGTTCCCTCTCTCGCTGTGTCTCTCTCTGTCAAATAAATAAAATCTTAAAAAAAAAAAAAAAAAGTTAAAAATAGAGCTACCCTATGACCCAGCAACTGCACTACTAGGTATTTACCCAAAAGATACAAATGTAGTGATTCGAAGGGGCACCTGCATGCCAATGTTTATAGCAGCAATGTCCACAACAGCCAAACTATGGAAAAAAGCCCACATGTCCATCAACAGATGAATGGTTAAAGAAGATGTGGTATATATATGCAATGGAATATTACTCAGACATCAAAAAAATGAAATCTTCTATTTGCAACGACCTGGATGGAACTAGAGGGTATTATGCTAAGTGAGATAAGTCAATCAGAGAAAGACAATGATCATATGGTTTCACTCATATGTGGAATTTAAGAAACAAAACAGAGAAGCATAGGGGAAGGGAGGAAAAAATAAGATAAAAACAGAGAGGGAGACAAACCATAAGAGACTCTTAACCATAGGAAACAAACTGAGGGTTGCTGGAGGGGAGGTGGGTGATGGGATAGGGTAACTGGATGATCGGCATTAAGGAGGGCACGTGATGTAATGAGCACTGGATGTTATATGCAACTGACAAATCACTAACTCTACATCTGAAACTAATGATACACTAATATGTTAATTAATTGAATTTAAATAAAATAAAATTTAAAAATAATAAAGAAAAGATAATGCTATTAAGAAAATCCTAAGAGAAAATACATTTACAGTATGGTACTATATTTATTGAAAAAAATCTGCATATAAGCGGACCTGCATAGTTCAAACCCATGTTATTTAGGGGTCAAGTGTAAATACAACCTTCCTAAACCCCTGGGTACTTTTAAAATTTAATAAATTTGTTTCAATATGCAACTTACCTGCAATTAAAAGCAGATTTACTACCTAGAAAGGCAGTTTCATTATATTTCACTATCACATTAATCACTGTGTTATGGGTTATAACTTTGTCATTTAACTCTTTCATGCCATCCTTCCTCCCTTACCCTAGTTTACTGACGTCAATAAATATTCACTTGATTAATTACTCAAGAGTATACGAGGTGTTCTTATTCCAGATCCATGGATAAAGGAAAATCCAGTGACTTCTCCAAAAGCAAAACAAATGATTTCAAGGCTAGCTGAAATGAAGAGCTTATCAATCATGAAAAGAAAACTCAGTTGGCCTTTAAATGCCACCTTTGGACAGTTTCTCTCCCACATACATGTTATTAGATTTTAAGTTTGAAAAGCACACAAGAAAAATTCCATTCAGAGCTTAAAAATCACCCACATCTTTTGTAATCAATCACCTCACATAATCTGACTTTTAAATGCTTACTAAAAGTAGTGGAATGGAGCGCCTGGGTGGCTCAGTCTGTTAAACCTCTGCATTCAGCTCAGGTCATGATCTCAGGGTCCTGGGATCAAGCCCCACATCCAGCTCCTTGCTCAGTGGGGAGCCTGCTTCTCCCTGTGCCCCTCCTCCTGCTTGTGCTCTCTCTCTCTCTGACAAATAAACATATAAAATACTTAAATAAAATAAAATAAAATAGGGGAAGTAGAAAATAAACTTAAGAAACAGAGTATTTAAGTAACTTTTAAAAATACTGTGAAGTACTTTAAAGGACTGAGAAAATTGTACCTGTTAAGAAATCCATGAATAATAGGCACTGGGTTTGTTAAGAAACAATAAAGTGTGACCAGGACAGACTGTATGTGCAAAACATCTAAAGGTCGCCATCATATCTTGAAGGATTATGACATAGTTATTCTAACATGAAGAATCCAAAGAAAAAACTAACAAAATTCCAAAAGCAATACCTTTATCTGTATCATAAGATCCTTGTTCACTTCCATTTTCCACAACTCTTCCAGGAAGGGTTAATCTGCAGATTTAAATTAAGATTTCATTCAGTCCTTAAAGCACAAAGTATAAGTGACCATCAGTGATAGTATACATTAACCACTGAAATCTATCAACCATTTTAGAAGGCAATTCTCCTCAGCATTTCTTTAACATTTTACAAACTAAATAACTTACATCTCTTCCCTAGCTGAGAAACAAGAAATCACAGATGACTCATCGTTCTGTTTGAAACTCCCTAGTCACCAATAAAAGCAATACTGAAAAAAAAGTGATACTTAAGAAAAAGCCACAATAAATATTAGTTATCACTATTGTTACAGTACTTTCATCTTCCTAATGAATAGAGACTTATTAACATAAATGTGCCTGACACAGCAGGGGCTCTAAGAAGGTGTGCTAATTGGCTCCTCCCCAGCCCATAAAAAGAATTTTAAAAATGGAAAACAATAAAGAACAACAAGGCCAACTGTTTATTTTGGGCAAACTACTACTTAAAAAAAAAAAAAAAGCAAAAGTGTTTTTCTCAAGTCTCATTATTACTATACAGAGATTTCCCCTTCTTTCATACTAAAGGAACTGACTTCCCTGTTTCCAGTTTTACTTTGGTTCAGTCAGTCTTCCACTGAGGGCCCAAAAGAATTTTTCTAAAAAAGAAACCAGACCATCACTTTTCTTTTGAAAAAACTTCTATGGCTGCCTGACACCAAGTATATAAACTCATTGGTACCACCTATCAGACCAGCTCCCATTCCATTCCAAACTTAAAATGTGAGGCTCCTTTCCTCCTATAACCCCCTCCCTTCTGCTTCCTATTCTATCATCATCATCACCACCATCACCATCAAAACTTGGCAGGTCCCAAAGACCCAGGGCTTCACAACCTAGGTACCTTTGATCTTAAAGCTTCCTGCATTTCCAAACCAAAATCCCTCTAAGCCCAACAGAAGGAGTCAGTTTAATGCATAAAGTTGTTTAATGATGACAAACACTAACTTTACTATCAGAATCTGAATTGAGTCCCAGCTCTGCCATTTACCACCTCTGCAACTTTCTTTGTACAAGTTAATCAGCTTCAAAGCTCCTATTCCTCATTTGTAAAAAGGGAAAAGTAACAGACTCTACCCCAGGGTTACTGTGAGAAGGAAAGGATAATGCAAAGGGCTCAGTGGCTGGTGAAGTAGGTAAGTCCCAAAGATGTAAGCTATTAATACCAACTTTCTTTTCCTAAACTCTTTGTAAGTATAGAGATAAATTCTTACGCATAAGAGTGAAATCCTATTTGTTCACAGATCTGCCACCCAATTCCTCAAGGAGATGAGCGAGGTTTTATTCGCCTCTGGTATACTGTAGTGAACTGTATTTTCAAAGATGGCCTGTCTCACATCACTCCTCCCAACTGTGGGGTCTATGTCCTCTCCCCTTAAAACTGAGTGAGCTTGCAAGTGTCCATCAATAAATGAATGGATAAAGAAGATGTGGTGTGTATATATACAGTGGAATATTACTCAGCCATAGAAAAGAATGAAATCTTGCCACATGCAACAACATGGATGGATCTAGAGTATTATGCTAAGTGAAGTCAGAGAAAGACAAATAGCATATTTCACTCATATGTGGAATTTAAGAAACAAAACAAAGAGGGGGGAAAAGAGACAAATCAAAGAACAGACTTTTTTTTAAGATTTATTTATTTGAGAGAGAGAGCACAAGCGAGAGAGCAAGGGCAAGGTGGGGCAGAGGGAGACGGAGACAAGCGGACTCCCCAAAGAGCAGGGAGCCAGACTCAGGGCTTGATCCCAGAACCCTGAGAGCATGACCTGAGCCCAAATCAAGAGCCGGCCGACCAACGGACTGAGCCACCCAGGCACCCCTAAAGAAAAGACTCTTAACTACAGAGAACAAACTGATGGTTACCAGAGGGGAGGTGGGTGGGGGATGGATGACATAGGTGATGGGGATTAAAGAGTACATTTATCATGATGAGCACTAAGTAATGTACAGAATTGGTGAATCACATATACTGTAAACCTGAAATTAATATAACACTATATATTAAACATACTGGAATTAAAATAAAAATTAATTACTTTTTAAAAAAAATTGAGTGGCCTTGTGGAACTGTTTTAACCAATACAATAAAGTAGAAGTGACCGTATGATTTCTGAGGTTAGGTCATAAAAGGTGATATGAACCTGCCTTTCCCCCTGGAATACCTGGCTTTGAAACCTTCAGCTCCACCTGGGATTCCCAAAGGAATCACAACTAAAACATGCAAAGACACCACATAGGGAGGTCCTTAGAGTACACGAAAAGAGATGCCCTCCCCCTGCCACTCCACCATCTGATGGCCTGTCTCACATCACTCCTCCCAGCCACCATATGACTACAAATGATTTAAAGATCTCAAGTCAGAACAGACCAGCCCAGCCCAGCCCTTACCAAATTCCCGACACACAACCAGGACGAGGGAGTTAAATAATTGTTGTTTTATAATATTAAGTTCAATTGGTTATGCAGCAACAGATAACTGGAAAAGTAGGCCCTTCTAATAAATATCTACTGTTTATTGAACAATTGATTGCCTGGGCAATCACCAGGCATGGTAATAAAAACTATGCATGTATTATCTCAATCCTCACATCAACTCTTTAGGATCCCTAATATCAGTCCCATTTTACAAATTAGGAAACTGAGACTGAATAACTTGCCCTAAGTCCCAGAACTATTAAGTGTGCTGAGACCCAGGTGTGCCCAACTACCAAGCCCCTGTTACCCATGGATGAGTCCATGTGAAGAATACTCTTTAAATTGTTCCACACATAACCTCTTATTTGGTCTTCATCAAAACTCCCCAAATTAAGCAAAGTGGTTTTTACTTTGAAATTTCTGTTATTGTATTTTTTATTTTACATTCCTATCTCATTTAAGATCTTTTCTCTGAAATAGAGCTACCCTATGACCCAGCAATTGCACTACTGGGTATTTACCCTAAAGACACAGATGTAGTGAAAAGAAGGGCCATATGCACCCCAATGTTCATAGCGGCAATGTCCGCAATAGCCAAACTGTGGAAAGAGCC
>NC_138369.1:34084747-34101959 GCF_054177405.1 Leptonychotes weddellii
CTCAGGAAACAAACTGAGGGTTGCTGGAGTGGGGGGTGGGGTGGGAGGGATGGGGGGGCTGGGTGACAGACATTGGGGAGGGTGTGTGCTATGGTGAGCGCTGTGAATTGTGCAAGACTGTTGAATCACAGATCTGTACCTCTGAAACAAATAATGCAATATATGTTAAGAAAAAAAAAAAGAAGAACATAGCAGGAGGGGAAGAATGAAGGAGGGGGAGATGAACCATGAGAGACGATGGACTCTGAGAAACAAACTGAGGGTTCTAGAGGGGAGGGAGGTGGGGGGATGGGTGAGCCCGGAGGGCACGTATTGAATGGAGCACTGGGTGTTATATGCAAACAATGAATCATGGATCACTACATCAAAAACTAATGATGTAATGTATGGTGATTAACGTAACAATAAAAAAATTCTCAAAAAAAAAAAAGCTCAGAACAGATGAAGGACGGGTGGAAGGAAATCTTTTCATTTTATACCTACTGTGGACATTCTTACATTTGTCTTTTGGTGAGCAACGAATTCATGTGTGTTGAGTATATACCTAAGAGGGACATTACTACATCAGAAAGTAGGTAAATGGTCTGCTTTAGTGGATGCCAGCCAACAGTTTTACCAAGTGATGGTGTCAACTTACACACCCACCAGCATTGAATGAGAATCCTGGTTGCTACACATCATCTCCAACATCTGGTATTATCAATCTTTTTCATATGATCCATTCTAGTGGACTTGTAGTGGTGTTTCATTGTGGATATAATTTTCCTTTCCCTGAGGACTAATGAAGGTCAGCATTTTCCCAGGTATTTATTGGCCAATTAGACATCTTATTTTATGAAGCATCGGCTCAAGTCTTTGGCCATTTTTTATCAAGTTGCCTTTTATTGATTTGTAAGATTATCTAAATATGCATAAAGAAACCTTACAAATAAATGTAGTTTCATTTTAAAATTTAAATCTTTGATTCACTTGGAGTTTATTCTGTTTAAGGTATGAGCCCAACTTTATTTTTTTTCAGATCAGTTGTCTCAAACCAATACGACACAGCCTTACTTCCCATATCAATTGGAGATGTCACCTTTGTCATATACTCCATTTCCATGTGCATTTTGGAATATTTCTGGGCTTTCTATTCTGTTTGTCTGTCTTCCATGGGAGAGTACACTTTTATTTACTAGCATTATAATGGTTTTAAGTATCTACTAGGGGGTCCTATTGTTTTAGAGCTTTCCAGACTATTTTTATTTATTTTTCCATATGAACTCAGAACTGGTTTGTCTCATTTCAAAATTAAAAAAAAAAACAACTTTACTGGCATTGAAATAAATTTGTGAGTTAACTTAAGAAGAATTAACACCTTCCTCATGTTGCTTTTCCAGTCTAACATGATTACATGTCTCTTATTTGTTCACATCTTATTTGGTATCCTTCAGTGATGCATAAACTTTTTATATGCACAGCTGAGCTGGTGGGAAAGTGAAGACAATGTCTGAGGCCACAAAACTATAAGAAAGTAAGAGACTAGAGTGGTTATTCAGCATTGTAGTCAAACTTTCCTTTGGCTAGGAAATAAAGCTTAGAGCTGAAGCAAGGTGTGAGGTTAGTGTGGGAACACTGGAATAAAACCTGGTCCCTTCAATGGATCTAGAGGGTATTCTGTTAAGTGAAATAAGTCAGACAGAAAAAGATGAATACCATATGGTTTCACTTACATATGTAATCTAAAACACAAAACAAATGAGCGAACAGAAAAATAAAGAAAAAAACAAACAAAAAACAGAAATAGACTCATAAAAACAGAATAAAGTGGTTGCCAGAAGGGAGAGAGTGAGGGGGATGGGTGAAATAGGTGAAGGTGATAAAGAGATACAAACTTCCAGTTATAAAATAAATAAATAATGGGGATGAAAAGTACAGCATAAGGAATATAGTCAATAATATTGTAATAACTTTGTATGGCGACAGATGGTAACTACACTTACCGTAGTGAGCAGTATGTAATGTACAGAATTGTCAAATCACTATGTTATACACCTGAAACTAGTATAATATTGTGTGTCAATTATACTACAATTAAAAAGTAGAATAAAAAAATAGAATATCATAAAAATAAACCAGATCCTCTCAAAGAGCGTCACTCTGAATAGAAACCTAGAAAACAACCCATCTCACAAGAGAGGGAGCGATGTTGCCTGTGTTAATGGTGTTCCCCTGAGGAGGGAAAAAGTTTGATTGAGAATTCCTAATGACCCACCTTCACATAGGTCTCTGTGGGGCAATAAATAAATAAATAAATAAATAAATAAATAAATAAATAAATTTTAAAAAAGAAATTAAAGCGAAGAAAAAAGAAAAAAATCCAAGGAGAAATTTTAGGTTAAAACAATCACAAATCGGTAGATCTTCAGGGTTCCAAAAGCAAAAGCAAATTTTTGTTGGCAGAACACACTTAAATCTTAGGTGTGGTGGGTTGAAAAGTGATTCCTTAAAATTTATGTCTATTTGTAACTCAGGACGTGACTTCTTTGGAAATAGGATCTTCGCAGATGTGATTAAGGATCCCAAGATGAATCACCTTGAATCCAGAATGATGGGTGTCCTTATCCTTGGGAGAAGGAGAGATGACACAGGGAAACACGCATACATGAAAGAAGAAGCTGTGTGAATATGGAGGCAGAGATTGGAGTCTTACTGCCACAGCTAAGAGATGCCATGAGCCACAAGAAACTGAAAGAGACTAGGGAGGATTCTCTGAGCTTCAGAGAGAGCACGGCCCTGCGAACATTTTGATTTCAGACTCCTGATATCCCAAACCCTGAGAGAGAATAAATTTCTGTTGTAAAAGCCGCCCAGTTTGTGGTAATTTGCTTATGGCAGCCCTAAGAAACTAATACACTAGGTTTCAAGAAATTCACATGGATAGGGCGCCTGGGTGGCTCAGTTGGTTAAGAAATTCACACAGATAAAATTCCAAGGAACTTGATTTCATCATCCCAAACTATAAAACACACACAAAAATAAACCATGGTAGAAAAAAAAAGAATCAACATAAAGAACAAAATGTAGAGAACAATCTGCAAAAAGGACAGGCATTGGAATGGTCACTGTGGAATATAAGAATATGCAATAAGTTTTTAAAAGTGAGAGGTTATCGAAACTAGATGTAGGTACAACAAACTACCAAAAGGGATAGGGTGGATTTGAAAATAAAAAAGCATAACTTCTAATAATACAAAACATCTAATTATTCAAATTAGAAACTCAACTTAAAAGTTAAATAGTGTATAAAATCTAGCTGAAGAGAAAACTCAAAAGAAAAAAAAAGGAAGATGGAACTAAGGAAGTTACTGAAAATGAGCATAAAGAGATAAAGAAATGTAAAAAATTAAGAGGTTAAAAGAAAAAGGGATAGAATGAGAGGATTTAATATACTTTTTTTTGGTTATAGGATTTCAATTTTATTTTACTGTATTTACTTTTTTTTTTCTTTCAAGATTTTATTTAAATTCAAGTTAGTTAACATGTAGTGTAGTATTAGTTTCAGGGGTAGAATTTAGTGATTCATCACTTACAAAGAACACCCAGTGCTCATTACATCACGTGCTGTCCTTAATGCCCATCATCCAGTTACCCTATCTTGCCCCCCACCTCCCCTCCAGCAACCCTCAGTTTGTTTCCTATGATTAAGAGTCTCTTATGGTTTGTCTCCTTCTCTGTTTTTATCTTATTTTATTTTTCCTTCCCTTCCCCTATGTTCATCTGTTTTGTTTCTTAAATTCCACTTATGGGGGCACCTGGGTGGCACAGTTGGTTGAGTATCTGGCTCTTGGTTTTGGCTCAGATCATGATCTCCAGGCCATGGGATCAAGCCCTCTGTCTGGCTCTGCACTCAGTGCAGAATCCGCTTGGGTTTGTCTTGCCCTCTGCCCCTCCCCCCACCTGCACAAGCTCTTTCTCTAAAATAAATAAATAAATCTTAAAAAAAAAAATTCCAGGGGCACCTGGGTGGCTCAATTGGTTAAGTGTCTGCCTTGGCTCAGGTCATGATCTCAGGGTCCTGAGACTGAGGCCCTTATTGGGCTTCCTGCTCAGTGGGGAATCTGCTTCTTCCTCTCCCTCTCTCCCTCTCCCTCTGCTCCCTCCCCCAACCCCACTCATGTTTTCTCTCTCAAATAAATAAATAAAATCTTTAAAAAAATAAAATTAAAATTAAAAATTCCACATAAGAGTGAAATCATATGGTATTTGTCTTTCTTTGACTGACTTTTTGCTTAGCATAATACACTCTAGTTCCATCTACATTATTGCAAATAGCAAGATTTCATTCTTTTTGATGTCTGAGTAATATTCCATTGTGTATATATATATATATATATATATATATACCACATCTTCTTTATCCACTTATCTGTCGGTCGACATCTGGGCTCTTTCCATAGTTTGGCTATTGTGGACATTGCTGCTATAAACATTGGGATGCATGTGCCCCTTGGAATCACTATTTTTGTATCCTTTGGATAAATACCTTGTAGTGCAACTGCTAGGTGGTAGGGTACTTCCATTTTTAACTTTCTGAGGAACCTCCATACTGTTTTCCAGAGTGGCTGCACCAGTTTGCGTTCCCAGCAACAGTGTAAGAGGGTTCCCCTTTCTCTGCGTCCTTGCCAACATCTGTTATTTCCTGAGTTGTTAATTTTAGCCATTCTGATGGGTGTGAGGTAATATCTTATCGTTGTTTTGATTTGTGTTTCCCTGATGATGAGTGATGTTGAGCATTTTTTCATGTGTCTGTTAGGCATTTGTATGTGTTTTTTTTGAGAAATATCTGTTCATGTCTTCTGTCCATTTCTTAACTGGATTTTTTATTTTGGGGGTATTGAGTTTGATAAGCTCAATTAAGGAGGGCACATTCTGCATGGAGCACTGGGTGTTATACGCAAACAATGAATCATGGAACACTACATCAAAAACTAATGATGTCCTGTATGGTGATTAACATAACATGATAAAAAAAAATAAAAACAACAAAAAACAACAACAACAAAAGAAATAGGTAAACCATATGGGCAAATCTTTAAAAAAATAGTATTTTGGAGGAGTTTTATAATCAGCGTGTGACTAACATCCATAAATAAAAACATGAAAGATTAATGCAGATAGTTCAGAGGTAAGTTAAAAGATTAAGATCCTTGCTCTGTTTAGAAAGAAGATAGAAATATTGCTTATATTTTTCCTAATAAAGACTAAAGTTAGAGTTCTTCATGTATGGAATCGACAGTTAACATTAAAAATGTACATATAGGGGCGCCTGGGTGGCTCAATCGTTAAGCGTTTGCCTTTGGCTCAGGTCATGATCCCAGGGGCCCAGGATCGAGCCCCGCATTGGGCTCCCTGCTCGGCGGTAGGCCTGCTTCTCCCTCTCCTGCTCCCCCTGCTTGTGTTCCCTCTCTCACTGTGTCTCTCTCTGTCAAATAAATAAATAAAATCTTAAAATGTACATATAAAAATTCAGGGTATAGGTGAATAGAAAGTATTCACTGTAATGTTTCTTCTGACTTTTTTGTATGCTTGAAAAATTTCATAGTAAAATATTGGGAGGGGAAAACCCACAATGAGATTTCTACCAGAATAGCTAAAATTAAAAAGTCTGACAGTATCTAGCGCTGGTGAGATTATGAAGCAACCAAAGCTCATACCTTAGTAATAGAAGTGTAAAAGGGCCAAATACGTTAGGAAAATTACAGAATCTACTAAAGCTAAACATATGCAAACTCTATGCCCTAGAAATCTCATTCATAGGTATCTTATATATTTAATAGAAATCATATTTATGGGCACCAAAAGCTATGTAAAAGAGAGTTCATGGTAGTTTCATTTATAATTGCTAAAAGCTAGAAATTATCCGAATTCTCAAAAAAGGAGTATGGATACGTGGTGGTACGTATTTATGTGCTAGAGTACTACATGTCAATGAAATTAAGTAAGCTACTACTACATGCAAATATATGAGTGAATCTCATTAACCTAATATTGAAGGAAAGTAGCCAGACATGAAAGAAAACAAACTTATTTATGAAGTTCAAAAATAAGCCAAACTAATCTTTGGTATTAAAAGTCAGGATATTGGTTTCCTCTGGTTAGGAGAGAGAGGTAGTGATTAGAAAAGGGACTGAAGGAGACCTTTGGGGGAGTGGTCATGCTCTAGTTATTGATCTGGGTGGTAGGCATGGGCATGCTTGCTTTCTGATAATTCATCAAGCTGTGCACTTGATGTGTTTTCTAAACTAAAAAAAAATTATTGTTTTAAAAATTTCAAGGTAATTGCTAGTAATTTCTAAAGACACACTAGGATCAATACTCAAGGTGGGATGAAAGATCTTTCAGTTATTTGGAGGGAACTGAGTTGAGAGGACACGGGAAGAGAGCCTTGGAAAATGGCCTCATCAGAGGTGTTACCTGTGCCCCACAGACTGAGAACAGGAAGGTGGAGTGCATGGCTGAGATCTTCAGAGCAGAGAGGCAGAGGTATGTTTCCACGGCCCTGGAATGAGTCACACATGGCCAAAAGTTCTATGTCCTAAAGAGGGCACTAAGTTGGGCAATAGAGACCTATCAGGCCCACCCCTAGTAATCGCAGGGTCTGGGACAAGGGCATAAACGGAAACCTACCTACTGAAATATTTGGAAGTCAGAAGTCAAACTAACCACTGTCAAATAACATATGATCTATGCTTATGCTTGACAAATATGCTTTTTATAACAACCTAGAAGGCCAGGATGAACTTTAAGGGTTCTACACTTATACAAGGACGTGGTAGAGCCCAAGTCCCAAGTCCCGGCCTCTGGCCCACCCCCTTCCTTCACCCCCGGCACATACATGGACACCTTGCCCACACGTCCAAGCTTTGTCCATGGCCCTGCCAACAGCCATCCCTTGGCCACCCTCAGGCATCAGGCTGAGTACACCAGAGGCAGTTTGCCTTTCTTTAGGAGGCTCACTTGGATAAGAAGCCTGCACTCAGGAAATGGACTCAGGAGCATTTAGATGGGGACATATGTGGTCTTGGCTACGGAGAGTGTATGCTAGAAGAGGGAGGGGCTGGAGCTCTGAATGGGCACTGCCTGAGGGGGCGGGAGCAGGGCTCTAGAACATGCTAGGGTGTAAGGACAGGACAGGTCCTTCTGTGGATGAGGGAAGGCCTCAGCAGAAGTCGGAATGGACTGTATGACTATGAGATAGGACTTGGGATGCTTCTGTAGATGTTTGTGTGTCTGTACAAGAGAAATGACTCCAAGGATCAGCTCTTCCCTCAGCTCACCCCATTCTACTCTATGCCATGATTCTTTGAAAACTTCCTAGAAATGAAATGACACCTTAGCAAGGACTAGGGAGGAAGAGAAGAACATTGACCCCTTGAATTTACCCCAAAGAAACTGAGGAAAAACTCTGAGGTGACTGGGTTTACCAAGATTTGATTGGCAAACCACAGCTGGAAAGAGAAATTAAGTTCAGGTATGGAAAGTCAAAGTTACTTTTTTTTTTTTTGCACATCTGAGTCTTGTGCACTGAAAAATTCATACCTAATACAGATCATAATAGTGCTGCTTAGGGACACTATGGTTTCAAGATCCATCTACTTTTTAGAATACCTTGACACAGTGCATGCTCATCTTATCACTGGAACAGGGGAGGAAGTTCAAAACTCTGGTCTAAGTAGAACGTGGGCCGGTGGGGGATTGGAGGAAGATGGAGAGCGAGGGAGGGAGAGAGGGGACCGTGACTGTATTACAAATAGCTCACCCAAAGGATGCCTTCAACCCAGGAGTTCTCAGAATCATCAGAAGATGATTTTGTTATTAAAATGTATATGTTATTTCAAAATTTCCAGGCCATAGACATTAACAAAAATTGGACTTCCCAGGACACTATGAAACAAGACAATGTTCACAAAAGACTAACCCTGCCATGGGGCACCTGGTGGTTCAGTTGGTTAAGCGTCTGCCTTCGGCTCAGGTCATGATCCCATGAGCCCCATGTGGGGCTCTCTGCTCAGTGGGGAGCCTGCTTCTCCCTCTCCCTCTCCCCCTGCTCGTGTGCTATCACAAAGTATGTACCGGGGTACCTGGCTGGCTCAGTCAGTAGAACATGAGACTCTTGATCTCAGGGTCATGAATTCAAACCTCCCATTGGGCATGGAGCCTACTTAAACAATAAAATAAAATAAAATAAAATAATGTTTTAAAAATATGTATGATTTACTATTATAAACAAAAAATCATATATATGTTTAGCAAAAAATGTAGAATATTAATAGTGCAGGTGTATCTGAATGACGAATTTATTTTCATCTTCATGTTTTCCTGTGTTTTTTTATTTTAATAAGCAATCCCCTCAAAACCCCCAAAACTTCTGTAAGTGATTTCTCTGTATTAAGCAATCCTTGCTTCTTTTAAAACTTAATAGAAGCAGCCTTATTCACGATGGCCAAAAAGTGGAAACAAGTCAAATGTCCATTAACTGGTAAATGGATAAACAAAATGCGGTACATCCATACAGCGGGATACTATTCATCAGCAAAAGGGAATGAGTACTGATGCATGTTATAGCAGGAAGGAACCCCAAAAACAGGCCACGCAAAAGAAGCTAGCCATGAAAGACTACTTATTGTCGGTCCCATTTATCTGAAATGTGCACAAAAAGCAAATCTTGTGAGACAAAGTAAATTATCTGTTGTTTGCAACTCCCAGTGGGAACAAGGGTTAACCGTGAATGTGCAGGGAGATTTTACCGGGACCATGGAAATATTCTGCCACTGGACGATGGTGAGGATTGCACAACTCAATTGTAAAAATCACTGAAGATCACACCTAAGACAGAGTGGGTATTATGAAATGTAAATTAGACCCCCATAAAGTTGTTTAAAAAAACCTGATGGAGAATTTGGTGAAAGCTCAGAGACAGAAAGGTGTAGAGAGTCTGTCCGGTTTGGTTTCTAATGTGAAGGAAGGAAATGAGGTAAGAATGTTAGATGCCTTACAACTACAAATTAAAGCAGCTGGCTTGAAACGCTACCGAGGCTGTCGGGATCTATTAGGATGGATTTCCTGTGGCACTTCTGATGCCAGGGCAGAAAGCTTATCTGGATTTAGATGCAAAGCAGGGCTCCCATTTCCCTAACCAACTGTGGGTTCCTGGAGGAAAGAGACCACACCCTAGCCTTGGAATGAACTCCTGTACCACCCAGCTACGTGACCCTCCTGAAATCTCTAGGTTTAAGTTTCCTGATTGTAAGAAAGAAAAGAAAAAAAAAGAATTGAGTTGTACTAGATGGTTTTCATAGCCCTGTTCAGCTGGGAAGTTGTTTTCCTTGGCACTTACCACCCTCACCAAATGGCCCTAGACTCTTTTCCAAGCCTAACTCTTAGTTGCTTCAATTCTTGCAGTCTTCATATCAGATAAGGTGACCTGGTTCTACACTATTTATCTGCACTTTTTCTCCCTGGAGCCTTTGCTCAGGCCCTAGACTTCGTTATCAGAAATGAGATGTTTCTAATTGTTCCAACCCCAAGCGTTTCTCTGTCTCTGGATCTCCCTGACTTAATCTGTACATTCTTTGTTGTCTTTCACTGCTGTTCCACGTATCAGTCGCTGCATTGCAAACCTCCCCAAAACCTAATGACTTAAAATAGCAACTATTTTATTATGCTAACGGTTGTGTGAATTAGGAATGAGGGTAGGCACCCTGGGGATGGCTTATCTCTTCTCTCACATGGCCACGGGCACAGCGGCATCAGCTGGTTGCTCAAAGGATTGGAGGTGGCTGGGATGGGGCCATAAGCCTGGCGCCTTGTTTCTGGCAGATGGCTAGATTCCCCTGGTTTCCATATGGAGTCTGCTGGGGGTCCAATGTCCAAGATGGTGGCATCTTCACTCCTGTGAACGGTGCCTGGGCTGGGATGGCTGAGGCAGCTGGGGCTGGCCACACAGCCTCTCCATGTGGCTAGGCTGGGATTCCCCACAGCATGGTGGTCTCAGGGTAGTTGGATTTCTTACACTGTGGCTAGCTTTCCACAGAGCCTGTGTTGCAAGAGTGCAAGGTAGAAGTGGCAAGGCCTTTTATGACTGGGCCTTAAGAAGTCACATAGTGTCACCTCTGCTGCATTCTCTTGGCTACCGAGGGCCAACCCTGATTCACTGTGGGAAAGGACCAAACAAGGGCGTAATTATTGGGAGTGGTGGTTCATTGTGGGAGGAGGCATCTTTGAAAACTGGCTACCACAATTGCTAATCCTCCTGTGTTTTTTATTTTCTTAACTAAAGTCTAAATTATTTGAAGTTAGGAATCACGTCTTTCACCTTTTATTATCTCCACTCACTTTGTCCCTCTTCCCAGAGCATCAAGAACAGAAACACGTGGTTTATAGACAGTGGGCTGGAGGCAGGACAAGGTCAAGGGGCCCAATCCTGGCTCTGTCACTTACAAGCCATGGGACTTGGATGATCACTCAACCTCTCCAAGTCCAAGTTTCCTCATCTATAAAATATTGTTGGTGATAGAAAAGCTTTTTTCCTCATAGAGCTGATAAGGGGGATGAAATCACTTGGAAAAATGGCGAGTATACAATAAGCAACCAATAAATACCAGCTATTATTGTTGACTAAATGTAGACCACCAACTTATGATAATTGGGAACAGTGTTGCCCAGGGGAAAAGGGAAGAACTCAAGCATTATTTTCCAGAATGAAAAAAAATTACATTAACTATGATAATGGAGGCAACTGGCTCCACCATGTCTATTCAGATTCTTTACCATTGGCTGGATGCCATGAAGACCTAGGTTGACGTTTGCTTGTTTCTTTTTGTTTCTTTATGTCTTATCTAAAGAGAGAATAGATCTAGTTGGCTATAAATTATGATTTTAAAAATCACAATAAATGGTTGCTAAATATTGAAATGATCAAGAAAAACAAGTATAAATAAACAAAACCCATAAAGGGAAAAAAATGATGTGAAACAAAAAAATGTCGATGTAGGAAAAGAAGTGTAAATCAATTGAGGGGTGAAGGAACGCTTAACAGAGAATATACACAACCAGAGAGCAGAATGAAGGAAAGCAAAAGGAGATGATTGGAAGAAGGATCCAAGGCTATGTCTTGATCATGTACCAATGACAATAACATAATTACTACCCGCATTTTAAACACTAGGGCATCTTGTTGAAAGGATTTATCCTTATTCAGGAAGAAAAGTGACTAATATGAACTCTTCTGGGAAAACAATATAAAACAATCCAGTTATGTCATTTTAACTTTATAGAGAAGTGTCTGTAATGAGTTTACAATACATATAATCAACAGAAATTGTTTCAAATTGCAGGGGAAACTATTTTTCTCTTGCTTAGAGCTCATAGTTTTATTGACCATTTTCTTCACAAGAGTGGTTTTCTTCGAGTGGCTGCAATAATCAAAAGACGTTCAGGAAGACAGAGAGCCCCAGCAACAGTTTTTTTTTTTTTCTTTTTAAAGACAGGCAAAATCAAGGTGGTAAGACCCCTCAGTGAAGACATGCCAAGAAATGACCCTGCAGAAAAATCAAGAAAGAGGTCATTGAGTTCATTTTGGGGATTTTGGTATTGAGAGGAAAGTGGGCATTCCAATCTATTTGGAAGGATAGACCTGTAGCACAAATGGCATCTTAAATTGGGGCTCTAGGAAACAGAGTTTTCAGAAGGACAGTTGAGTGCAGATGGTTTTGGGGGGATGCTCTTGGGAGCTACACTTGTAAGAAGGGGAAGGTGGGACTGGACAGAGGCCAACAATGCAATTGCAACCAAGGCCCCTGTCAGTTCTATGGGTAGTTCTGAAGTGGGGATGGCTTTCAAAGTTGTCCCATATAAGGCAGGATGTATCAAGAATTAGCCTTCTGGAAAGGGGTAACTTTGTACAAGGCACTTCTTTGCTGTCAAAGGCAGGCCCCTGTGAGGGACACAGCTGTGAGCCATCAGCAGCTTAGATTCCCAACATCCATGGGTGATCCAAATCTTCTGATTGTTTTCTAGTCATGCACGGAATCCCTTTATAATTGAGATATTACATACAATAAAGCACACAAATCTCAAATATATGGCTCTATGAATTTTTACGTATGTGTATATTCATGTAATCCCCACCCAAATCCAGATACAGACTACATGTTCATCACCCAGCAGGTTTTCTCATACCTCCTCCCAGTCAATAATCACCTTCACAAAGGTAATCACTATTTTCACATCTATGGCCATACAATAGTTTTGCCCCTTTTGAACTTCATAAAAATGTGAATATATTGTACAAATTCTTTGGGATCTGGCCTTTTTGACTTAACGTGCCTATGTGATTTATGCATGTTGTGTATAGCTTATATTCTTATTGCTGTGCAGCACTCCTGAGTGAATATACCACAATCTGTCTATTGTACTCTTGATGGGCCCTTGAACTGTATCCAGTTTGGGCTATTATGAATAATGCATTTATGAACATTCCAGTACATGTCTTTTGATGGACGATTACCACTCATTTCTGTTATATATCAAAGAGAGGAATTGCAGGGGGTTAGGACATACACATGTTTAACTTTATTAGTATATACTGCCAAACAATTTTTAAAGGTGGTTGTGCCAATGTACAATCCCACCACAATCTTTGATGCCAAAAGAGGTGCACAAAGATCATTTCTGCACAAAGGACTAAAAATACATTCACTCTGAATCAAAGAAAATATTAGTTAGGTTAATCATAACTAGATTATGAGAACTAAACAAAAGTAACATTAAAAAATTGTCATGTGTTTTTGGTAGACATTGTAGATACTTTCCTCCAGCAATTCTGCAGAAGTACAAAGAATGGGAAGGAAGGAGTTTCTCAAGATGAGCTCATGGGTCAGGTGCCCTAGATTTATTTCCTGAAGCAGAGCCTGAGACAAGGATTTGAATGCATGTGATTTATCCAGGGGGCATTTATAAGAGAAACCTGTAAGGAAGGAAGTGAAGAAGGACAGGGAAAGGGAAAGAACTGAGCAAGGGTGTGGGCTTGGGGAAAAGTACTCTTGGCCTGATCCCATAAGGAATTCTGGAGCATAAGCCATCTTGGAGTCATCTGCTCCTTTAAGGCAGTCTCTCTACCCCAGATCAGTTTTTACGGTTGTGGGACTGGATGGCAGGGTGGTGGTGGTAATTACTTCCTGGAGCCTCCAATCAATCTAGGGCAGTCATTTTAAACTGTGGGCAATTCTGTGCCCTAAGAAACATTTGGAAAAGTCTGGGGAGATATTTGTGGTTGTCACAACAGCAGGGCTGGTACTGGTGTTGGGAAGTTGGAGGCCAGGACGCTGCTAAACATCTTACAATGCATAAGACAGCCCCTCACAACAAAGAATTATCTCTCAGAAATACTTGGGATGGAGAAACAATGGACTAGGGCAATTCTTTGAAGAAGGGGTCAAGGGCAAGCCATTAACAACACTTGCTGCTAGTGACAGATGGGTTCCCTGTTTCCATAAAGGGCACCTTCTGTAGACGTCTTTCAGATATATGATGTTAAACAATGAAGGAAGCTTGAACTGCTCTTTGGTTAGAATTCCTATGTGATCTGCATTTCATCTAATGGGATGGGACTAGTATCTTGAAATATATGTTGCTAAGCCCTTAGCTACATGCCGCACAAAGCACAAAAATGTTGCAAGAAGTTTACTGGTGTGAGCTGCAGGCATTTTAGATTTTCTTCAGAGCTTTCCCAGGCTTGTAGAAAATTGGAATTGGCCTAAATCCTACCTGAAATACCCATTACTGTGCTAGGTTATTGCCAGTGCTATGCTCTTTTAACAACGTAACTTGAATGGGCTCTAGGATTGGTGCAAGGATCAGAAAGAGTTGTGCTTAACTATAAAGGGGTTTAAAAAACATTGAAGACTCATGGTCTGCTCTGTCTATATCCTGTTGGGCCCATCCCTTAAGCCTCTTTTACAATCCAGTATTCATTTTTAAGTTATCCAAGGATTCATCCAAGCCCTCTTGGAAGCAGTTTATAACTGGGAATTGCAAAACTTACTCTATTGTATTTACTATTGTTATATAAAAGGATAATTTTTTTTCAAACTTCAAAATGTTTTATCTGGTTTGTATTCTAACTTTTGTATTTTTATTCTAGGGTTGTGATCTATGTTTATGATTCTACTATTGGGTTCATCTTTTTTTCCTCTCTCAAAACCAATCATCCCTTTGTTCATTTTTTAAGTGTTAACAATACTAACACAGATAAATAAGAAGGGTACAGTTACAGTACAATATTCTTGACCAAAAAATTAGCCAAATGGAAATATTGTAATGCTATGTTAGGTGAAAAAAGTAAAAATATAGAATATGATACCATTTTTGTTTAAAAATCTTTCTATACTTTTCTGAATAGAGTAAGAGTCTGAAAATAGGTACACCAAAATAATAACAGTGGTTAAGGTGTAGTTTGCGAGTTCTGTGTAAGATCCCACCACTTCCCAAAAATGGCTCAGATAATGAACTAGAGCTGTAAGTAGCTTTTTAAGGAAGCTATTTCGGTAACATTGTCTTAATCGCCTATATGAATGCCACCTTCTGGAAACAAGGAGCATTTCAGCACTAAAAGAATGCTGTAACAATAGAATTTTGTCATAAGGCTGAAGTTGGAACTGTTTATAGAAAATATATTTTTAAATTTATTTTAACACTTAATTTTGAACCTTGCAGATCACAATCAAGTTTGTTAGAGGATGGGCTTATTTAATATGATCAGAGATGGCAGATTATATACATGGTCTCAATAAGGTGGCCAAGGAGAAAACTTATTTTTAAAACACTGAAAGGGCATCCAAAAATAAGCCTGAAGGAAAAAGAAAAATGAAAACAAACAAATACTGTAGCCTTTGAATGGCTCAAAAAATGATGAAAAAATTCATTCCTGTTTGATTTTCCTCTACAACAGAGTTAACATGAAATGTTGAAATAATGTATTTTCAAGCAATGTCTATATCTAGACATGAAACTCAACTGACTCAACTCAACATGATCCATGAGTCAGTATACATAGGTCTAAAAAATTACCAAAGTAAAAAAATAAAATAATGTTGTAGATTTACATCTATAGTGTGATAATGTGCCCATGCACACACAGACGTGAAGTAACAGGGCACCTAGAAATGTATGTAGAAATATAAAATGTTCCTCTGAAACTAATAATACCCTATATGTTAATTAATTGACTTTAAATAAAAAAATAAAATCACTATTATTAATATGTTAAATAAAAACCATATGAAAGTGTATCTAGAGGGATTAACTTTGGGGAAGTGGAAGAGGGGACAAAAGTTAGATGGCAGTCGAGGGAAACTTACCTGTAATATTCTGTTTTCTTAAAAAGAAAATGTATTGAACTTGTGTAATTTGCCACTAATTAGAAACACAAAAATAAAATGAACTATTGCCTAAAATAAAACAACAGATCCCTGTTATATAGTTGCAACGGTCAATATTTTGTGATATAGCAGATGCAATGTATATTTCTTACAAATAGCAGCAGTGAACCCTATAGTCTGTTTATCTGTATTGCAATCCTGTGTGTGTGCGTGTGGCCAATTACAGAGTAAAATATCTAGGAAGTACACAGCTCTGCTTTGTAAAGTGCTTTCACTTACAGTATCCTCATGGCTGGCATAGCTTCAGTCTCAGTTATTTCTTTGGCATTAATAATTTAAAAATATTAATGCTTGTGACCTACAGGAATGAGATCCCCTGGTAGAAGTAAAGATTCCTTCTAGACAAGCTAATTTGAAATGATCCAGCCAAGGGCCTATCTCAAGGGACCTCTTGAGAGCTTTGCTAATTCCAAGTTTGCACCAATTCATTTTCAGTTTTGAACATCTATTATTTGTAAGGCTCAGTATGGTCTAAAGCAGGATGGCTTGGACTCAGAACGTGGAACAGTTGGGTAGGTGGTAATATTGGAAGGAGTGAACTCTATAGTATTTTAGAGCCTGGGCCCAGGAATCAGACTCAGTCGGGTTTCAATTCCCATTGCACAACTCACAGCTGTGTGATCCTGTGTGATCCTGGGGATAGAGAATGCCTACTTCAAAGAGCTGTCAGGAGGGAAAAAGGAAATCATTATAAAGGATTTGTCACAGTGCTGGCACATATTAACCATTCAATTAATTCAATTAATCCTTCTGCTACCCGGGAAATAGATGAACGTTTAAGGAGTACTCTTTCAATTGTTTCACACATAACCTCTTATTTTGTGTTTATCAGAGCTCCCAGAGTTAAGCAGATTGCTTTTTATTTTGAAATTTTTGTTTTACTTGCTCCTGCTGATGTTTGCCTGAGTCCTAACTAATTTTCAAGATTCATAAAAATTGGAGGTTGATAAGGCGTTTGAAGTGATCTGGTCCACTCACTACCCCAGAGATAACTCTCACCCTTTTTCCATTGACATTTAAAACCAGGAGGTAAATAGTATTTCCTGATTACTCTAGTTTCTGGTGGAGTAACAGAAAACACAATGAGAGGAAGGAAGGCTAAGGGAATATGTAGGGAAAGAGGGAGATGAGTGGGACCGGCACTGGGAGAATCTGAGTAGCATAGACTAAAGTGTATGGAGAAATGTGAGAAAAGGCAAGAAGGGGTACAGAGGGACGGCAATTTGTCAATGCAGGCACTAACAGAGTTTAAAGATCAGACGTTCTGGGTTCTGATAATTTTAAGGTGCATGATTATAAGATATAATACTTAACGTCTCTGAGTCGTGTTCTTCGGAGTTCATAGTGCAGATTAAATAAGGTTAGTGGACTGGACGCTCTGTAAATGAGAATACTCAAATAAGGAATTCGGGAGGGGAGAGAAAGTAACAGAAAGAGAGGGAGAGGGAAAGGGAGGGGAAGAGAAAAAGGCAGAGAAAGAGGGGAGGGAGAAAGGGGATTTGTGACAAGGCAGGTGAGAACTAAGGAAAACCACAGTAACGACGCTGCTGTGGCTACTGCGGTGACTGCTTCCACACATGGAGCGTTGACAGCTTGCCAGGTACGTTGTTAGAGCTTTACTTGCATTTCATGTTATCTTCACATCTCTATGGGGCTAGTATTATTGTCATTTTATTTTTTTAAGATTTATTTATTTATTTGAGAGAGCCAGAATGAGAGAGAGAGAGAGA
>NC_138369.1:34102459-34158637 GCF_054177405.1 Leptonychotes weddellii
ACCACATCTTCTTTATCCATTCATCTGTTGATGGACATCGAGGCTCTTTCCATAGTTTGGCTATTGTGGACATTTCCAGCTTTCTTTTGATTAGTGTTAGCATGTTATAACTTTCTACACCCCTTTGCTTTCCCATTTTTTTACTTTTAATTTGTATATGTCTTTATACTTAAAGTGGGTTTCTTACATCTGACATATAGTTGGGTCTTGTTTTTAGAGTTACACTGAAAATCTCTTTTATTTGGTGTATTTAGACAATTGATACTTAGAGCGGTTAAAGATATAGGTGGATTAAAATTTATTCTGTTACTAATTTTGATTTGTTGCCTTTTTCTTTGTTCCTATTTTTTCTCTTCCACTCTTTTGTTTCTTGTGGTTCTAGTTAAGCATATTACATAATTTAGTTTTCCCTCCTTTCTTAGTATAAGAATTATACTTCTTTTAAAAAATATTTTTAGTGGTTGCCCTATGATTTGCAACACACATTTACTGCTAATCCAAGTCCTCTCTTAAATAACACTATACTGCTTCATAGATAGTGCAAGTACTTTATAATAAAATATTCCTAATGTCCTCCTCCCATTCCTTGTATTATGGCTGTCATTCATTTCATTTATACGTACCTCTAAGCATCTGATACATTATTGCTATTATTTTAAACAAACTGTTTTTTTAGGTCAGTTAAGAATAAGAAAAGTAAAGTTTTTATTTTACCTTATTCCTTCTCTGATGTGCCTCCTTTCTTCATGTAGATCTGATTTTTTTCTTACCTGTACCATTTTCCTTCTCCCTGAAGAAACGCTTTTAACATTTCTTTCAAGGCAGATCTACTGGCAACAAATTCTCCCAATTTTTGTTTTTCTGATAAGGTCTATTTCTCCTTCACCATTGGAAGATAACTTATGAGGTTACAGAATTCTAGATTGGTAAATTTGTTTTCTCAAAGCTTTATGTATTACACTTACTCTTTTCTTGCCTGCATGGTTTTGCAGAAGTTGGATATAATTCTTATCTTTGCTCTTCTATAGTTAAAGTAGTTTTTTATATCTGGCCTTTTTCAAGATTTTTTCTTTATCTTTGATTTTATGGAGCTTGAATATGACATTCCTAGGTATAGTCTTTTGGAATTTTATCTTGCTTAGTGTTCTCTGAGCTTCCTCTATCTGTGGTTTTCTTTCTGACATTAGGAGAAAATTCTCACTCACTTATTATTGCTTCAAAAATTTCTTCTGCTTCTTTCTTTCTTTTTTATCCTTCTAGTATTCCCACTATATGTATGTTACACCTTTTGTAGATATCCCACATGTCTTGGTTATTCTGTTCCTTTTCTTCAGTCTTTTTTTCTCTTTTTCAGTTTTAGAAGTCTCTATTGACATGTTTGTAAGCTCAGAAACTCTTTCCACGGCTGTGTCTAGTCTATAATGGGCACATCAAAGGCATTCTTTGTTTCTGTTACAGAATGGTCACCTGATTTAAAACAAAGTCATTGGGAACTCCCTGAGGAAAAGATGGGGTTTTTTTTCAACAAACGGATCAATTAAATATCCATATAGAAAAATATAATCCTGATCTTTACCTTCTATTTTACACACACACACACACAGTAACCCAAAATGGATTATAGATTTACATGTGGAAACTAAAACAATAAAGTGTCTAGAACTGTACTATCTGATATAGCAGCAAGTAGCTTCATAAGGCTATTTAAATAAAACTAAAAAATTCAGTTCCTCATATTAGCCACATTTTAAGGGCTCAATAGCCACATGGGGCTAGTGGCTACCATTTTGGGCAGTGTAGACACAAAACATTTCCACTATCACATAAAGTTCTATCATACAGCTATATTCTAGAAGAAAATTAAAAAATTTCTTCGTGACTAAGACAAAGATTTGTTAGACAAAACACCAAGCATACTAACCATAAAAGTTTGAAAAGTTGGACTTCATTAAATTGAGAATTTCTATTTATCAAAAGATAGCATTAAAAGAGTGAAAAGCCACACATTGAATGAAGTTATTTGCAAAATGTGTATCTGACAAAAGACCCATATTAATAATACATAAAGGATTCCCACAAATCAATAAGAAAAAGACAGATGCCCTACCCCCCAAATAGGCAGAAGAGGCACTTCACAAAAGAAGATATCCAAATGGTAAATAAATATATCAAAGCTGCTCAAGAGAAATGAGAAGTCAAACTCTAACACAGTACTCTACACACCCACCAGCATAGCTAAGTTTAAATTAACACACAAGATCAAGTATAGATGGAGATGTGGAGTAAGTTGGAGTTCTTTTGGGAGTGTAAATTGGTACAACCATTTTCAGAAACCATTTGGCCGCATCTAAAACTAAATATATGCCAACTGTATGACCCAGAAATTCCACTTTTGGTTATATACCCAAAAGAGATGTATGTTTATGTCAGCAAAAGATTTGTATAAAAATGTTCATAATAGCTGCAAATAATTTAATTATCTCAATAGTGAAATGGATAAAAAATAATAAGATATGGTATCTTCATATAATGGAATATTGCCCAGCAAACAAATAGATGTACAAACAAACTTACATGGAAAAATATGAATTGATTTCACAGACAATATGTTGAATGGGAGTACCTCTCATATGGCTCTACTTATATAAAGTTTCAAAAAGCAGACAAAATTAATCTATGATTTAGAAATTAAAGTAATTATTATCCTTGAATATAACTACTGGGAGAGGCCATAAGGAGTCTTCTGAGATGTTAGAAATGTTCTATATATTGGTTTTTGTGGTATATCTAGCTATACATTTAAGAACTATATATGAGTGCTCATAAATAATTCCAATTAAAAACATATAGACATATAAATTTGAATGTATATATATGTGTATCTGTACGTGTACCTATATGTTTATGTATGTGTATACAGTTTATGGGAAGGGTTCTGCAGGAAACAAAATGGGCATATAATAATGGGAGGGACAATATCTCCTTAAAGAGGGTGGCCAGAAAAGGCTTTTCTAAGGAGGTGGCTTTAAGCCGAGCTCTAAATCTTGAAGTATTTTCCAGAGCACAGAATCAGCAAAAGGAAACACAAATGCAAAGACACTGAAGCAAGTAAGACCCAGGAATGGTAGAGGCCCTGATGGAAAGCCAGTGGGGCTGGAGCAAGCCCCAGGATGGATGCAGTCAGGGGCCAGCCACATCATCCTAGAGTTAGATGCTATGGTAAGGAGCTCAGACTTATTTAAAGAACCGTGAAAAAGGGGCACCTTGGTGGCTCAGTCAGTTAAGCCTCCAACTTTTGACCTCAGCTCAGGTCTTGAGCTCGAGCCCTGCATTAGGCTCCATGCTGGGCGGAGCCTAAAAAAAAAAAAAAGGGAACCATGAAGAATCACTGAATCACTGAAGAGTTTTAAGCAGGGGAGAAATAAGACTCGATTTATGTTTGTTTGTTTGTTTAAATCATCCTGGCTTAAAAATTGGAAGAAGGCCTGGGAAGAAGCAAGGAGATTAATTAGAAGGTAATTGCTCTTGCGTGTAGGCCATAGAACAGCCACATCATATAATGGGGGTGGGGGGTGGGCCGTGGGCCATGAGATGGGCACAATTTATATGCAATACAATAGAAATGAGGCTATTAAGAATTTAGCAAGGTTTGGCCTTGTCAAGCCATCATGATTGGCAATTCAGAAAGACAGAACTGGACAGATGCCAATCACGTTTGGGGAGTAGCTTTAACAGAATTCGCTAATTCTCTGGATATGGGAGGTGAGAAAGGCAGCCATCTAAAATGGCTCCCAATAATCCTGGCCTTCTGGTATTCCAGCCCTTGTGTAATCCTTTCCTCTTGAGTATGAATGAGATGTAATGACTTGCTTCTAACTAAAAGAACATGATAAAGTGACAGAATGTCATTGCTGAAATTAGGTTATAAAAGACTGACTTTTTTTGTATTGTTGCATCCTCTCTCTGACTCTTCTTACAGACTTACGCTGATAGAGAGGGCCACCTGGTGAGGAACTGGGGGCATCCCCTGGTCAACAGGCAGCAAGGCACAGAGACTCTTAGTCCAATGACCTGAAAGAAACTGCATTCTTCTAGCAGTCATGTAAATGAGCTTGGAAGTGGATCCTTCCCCATTTGAGTCTTCAGATGAGATCACAGCACTGAACCAGCAATTTATTGCAGCCTTGTGAGAGCCTGGGAAGCAGAGGACCCAGCTAAGCTGTTCTGGAATGTTCACAGAAGTGATGAGATTGTATGTGGATTATCTTATGCCACCAAATTTTGGAGTAGTTTGTTATGCATAACAGATAATAACAACTAATAATAGATAACAGATAACTAATGCAGGAGGTGAGGAAAATAGGGAAATCAAGGATGATTCCCACCTAATTTCTGGCTTGAGCAACTAAGTGTCTAGAGATACCAAAACTCCAGAAGGAGAAATAGATTGCAGGGGCGAAGGGGGGGCATATAAACAAGCATTTTGGGTATTAAACATCCAAGTGAGAAATAGGGTGATCCATAGATATGGTATCTAGAACCCCTTTTCCATGGTGTCAGAAGTTGTATTTTTCCACCAATCAGAGCAGTGAAATCCAAAACTTGGGTTTAGATTCAGAGGAAAGAGATACGTCAGTGGAGTTTAAGAAAATGAAGTTCTCTGTTTGGTCAAGGCTAACTGTCCCAATTGGGTGTTTGAAGCTAAAACCGTCGGCTACTACTTCAGTGTTATTGTGCCTTACTTTACCCTTGTTGCACGTGTCCTCCTTGAGGAAGAGGAGAGGTGGCAAGACAGAGTTTGGGCATTTCTGTTTCACTGGGCCACAGAACAACACGATGGTGGTCATTTCTAAACCTGAAAGGCCTAAGCGTCAAGCCTTAGCATAGATCAGCATTTCTCAACAGGACCCCCATGTTGGCACTTGGCCCAGGATGATTCTTGTCATGCTAGAATCTCCTAAGCACTGTAAGAGGTTTAGTGTATGTCAATAGAACCTGCCAGTCATTGTGACAACCCAAAACATCCTTCTCACAACTCCAGATACCTCCTACTGCGATGGTACCTTATCCTCATTGAGAACCAATGGACTGTTTGTGCTCACTTGACTGCAACATTTCTCAGCCCACACTTTGACCTTACACGCTGCCATTTCCGGGTGCCTGCTTGGCAAGAGGTTCCAGGATATTAAACATTCTCATTTCTAGAATTTTAAATACAATGGGTTCCCAAATAATTAAAATATAATGTTAATATAAGAATGATTTGGAATATAATTGAATTTTAGATGATATATAAGTCAACATGGAATCTGGTAGAAACTCAGAGACACTGTTCTAACTAGTCTTCTTTGTGCTGTGGCCGTGCTGAAAAGCTAGTTAATAGAACGCTGGCTGTCAGTTCATAGTGAATAATAACAGCCTGTGTCCTAATGCTTCAGATTTGTGACTAGAGATGCCCTGAAAGAATATTTTGAAAATTCAGAACCTTGATCTGGTGACTGTAGTTGTTAGGGTCTCAGAAGACTCTATTCCTGCAATGGGTGGTAAAGTTGTTACTCTATCTCAAATCTACATCAGAAAGAAAAAAAAAACTTTTGCATTTATGTATTTGTGATAAGCTATGTTTTATTGTACTGATTATCACAGAGCTTTTATTGCATACCTATTGTGAGCCAGGCACTGTGCTAGTTTCTTTGAATGCATTTTTTTTAAATTTAATGCCCACAACAATGCCTCTGTGGAGAGCAGTATTGTCATTCTCATTTTGCATGTAAAGACATGAAGTCTCAAATTGTGCAACTTGCTCAGGATCACTAGCCAGGAGGGGACAGAGTCAGGTTTTAAACCCAGACTTGGAAATGTATCCTATAACTTCTTTAGGCTACGTGGATCTGGCGTGATTTTGTCCAACAGATATCCACCAGGTGCCAGGGCCTGCACTGGGAAAACAGAACAGAGATGCTCTTGCCTGACTGACTGTATAGACGGATGCACGCGTTTGTGGAAAGATGGATAAAAATAAACGATGGGGAAATGCATAGAGTTAATGAGCTGAAGAGCGGGTGGAATGGGAGGGTAAGTGAATGAGTGACCGAATGAAGTCACCGATGAAACGGAATGGTATGGGAGGGCATGAATGAATGGATGAACAGGTGGATGGAAGGATGAATGCATGAATGAGGAAGAGGATTTGAGGCTGCCCTCCCTGAATCCAAAGCGCCGGCTCCGGGCGGCTGGCGGGTGGGCAGACGGGCGGCTACTCCACACAGTACGGTAGGCGCGGGCCGCTCCTCCTCGAGCCCGGCTCGCGCCTCCTCCCCTCCCGCCCCCTCCTCCTCCTTCTCCTCCTCCTCCGTCGCCCGCCCGCCCGCCGGCCGCGCGGACCCCAGTCCCCGGCGGGCGACGGCGGAGGAGGCGGCCGCCCGCGCTGTTGCGCTCGCCCCGCCGCCGCCGCCGCCCGGCGAGCCGCGATGCGCAGAGGGGCCGCGCCGCCCCGGGGCCGCCGCCGCCGCGCCGCACCATGAAGCTCCGCAGCAAGGCGGCGGCGCTGCTCCTGCTCGCGCTGGCCGCGCTGCTGCTCGCGCTGCTGTCCCTGCGCGCCGGCCGCGCCGAGCCCCCCGCGCCGCCCGCGCGCCCCGCGTCCGTCCCGCAGCGCCACCCCGCGCCGGCCCCCCAGCGCCTCCCGGGCCCGGGCGCCCTCCCGGGGGCCCGCCCGCGCGCTCGGCGGCGCCGGCCCCCGCGTCCGCGCCCCCGTGCCGGCGGCCGGGGCGCCGCGAGCCTGGAGAAGTTGGCGAGGTGAGTCGTGGCAGCCCCAGAATCCCTTCTGGGGACCCGTGTCTCGCTCCCTCCGCCCGGGCCAAGTCCAGGGGAGGCTTTGGGCTGGAGGGACAGACTCCAAGTTCACCCGCGGGCTGCCCAGTTGTATTTTTTTGCCCCGCTAGAGCTGCAGAACCACCTTTGTGGAGTCCAGTTGACAGCGCAGTGCTGATAATCATGTACATTTTTGAAAGAGAAGTGCCAGAGAGGGTCGTTTATATATTACTTTTTTTTTTCAAACAGGGTAAGACGTTTGTTTGCGTTCTTGCAAACCTGCGCCCTTTGTTTACTTTTTCAAAAGCCATCACGATGCAAGAATGCTTTATCTAATTCTCATGTTTCACAGGAGAATTTTTACCAAAAACTTAGATGTGATTGAGTTGGAAAAGTTAGATGTTTACCAAAGACTAGCTGCCTCTCCTTGAACCTTGAATCCCCCTGTGCTTAGAACAGAAGGGACCCTCGACCTAGGTTTATTTAAAAAAAAAAAAAGTTTTCTTCTTGGAGCGATGCGTGGCACGGGAAGACAGAGTGACGGTTTCCCAGTCCCTCATTCTGTTTCAGACTCAAGTACGGTCAAAGCGTCTTACAAGGAAAACATCTTAACCTTTGACATGGTGTTTGATACTCTCTTTCTCTGCTCCAAGCTTAAGCCGCCGCAGCTTTTCATCAGAGCGTTTTATCTTTGTCCTTAGGGTTGCTGGACCGCGCTCAGGTTAGGGATTTGCGTTCATTTCCTTTGTCGCGGAGAGCTTTTTAACAGTCCCCTGGCCTTGCCGCGGGTCTGTTTCCTCTGCCCTCGGGAGCTGGTGATGTTTTAACTGCTCTTGCTGCGTCTGCATGTGCTGGGCTCCTTCATGCCTTGAAAAGAGTTGAAGAATTCTTTTTGGCCCTAATGACTGAATCTGTTTTGGCGCTTTTACTGTAACTAAGAGAAAAGACACGAAACCTCAAGAAGTAGCTGTGTCAGCTTTTGGTTCTCTTCTGCCTCATAATAAATGTACAGATGGGTACTGACAAGTTTGAGAGGGGAAAAAAAGCCCCAATGACCTATAGAGTCACTTTTAAGTACTTAGAACAATTTACAAGCTCTTGTGAATGTATACGTACTTTAAAATCAGGATATTTCTGTTAGGAGCCGGGGTTTCTTATAATGTGTTACCCTGACGTGCAACTGCAAGTTTACTAGGATTTGTAAGTGGAAGGGACAGCTCGTAAGACAGTGACAACTGACACCATTTAACGTAGCTAACCTTTCGCCAGGCATCCGGCTAACAGCAGTCCACAAAAGCAGTCCTTGTTAACACTTCCTGTACATATATTCACCGTGTCATCTGCACCGTAGCCCTATGATAGTGGCTCCCAAACCAGCGGCAACAGTGTCACCTGAGGCCTCGTTAGAAATGCAGATTCTCCGGCCCCACCCCCGCCCCACGAAATCAGAATCTGTGGGGGTGAGGTCCCTAATCTGTGTTCTAGCAAGGCCTCCCATTGTTTCTAACACACACCAGCGTTTGAGCGCCTGCTCTATGAAGTATGCACTAGTTATTATTACTCCCATTTCCCAGTTAAGGAAAATAACGCACGAGGTTTAGCCATTTGTCCGAGGTTCACAGATCCCTTGTGGTAGATAAGGGTAAACATTCAGGGGCTCTGGGCCCGGTCGACTCTTACCTGCTGATGTCATAACACTAACTAGTCTTGCCTGCATTTCATAGTTTTTCTGAGATTTTTCTAAAGAAACATCATAGATTTTTACAACGGTCTCATTCTTCAAGGTGTTGGGAACATGGGGCAGCATCTTCTTGTCTCTATCTGAACAAATCGGCTCTGACTAGGAAGAGATCATGAGCAGAATCCAAATGGATGTTTTAGTGAAGGACTATTTCCATGAGCAACAGTACCTCCTGAAGCCGTTTTTCTTTTGAACATATCTCTTACCATGGAAGTCATGGCCAGCACCATAGGAATATAGAGCAAAATTTTAAAAACTTAGAAAAGGGCGAACAACAAAAAAGCCACAGGAAGTCTCAAGCTCAGATGCATGAAGATGAAAGTCTAGTGTCCTCTGGAGAAGTTGACATTTTCTGGGACTTAATAATTTTTTTTTTTTTTTTTTTTACTACCTGGACAGAAATGGCGGCAGAAGATTCTGAGACAATGAGGGAGCGGGAGGGAAGACCTCTGCATGGACTCCTTTATTGCTCTTCTAATCCTGCTTGGGTTAAATTTTTGTGGTTTAGGAGGAATTTCATTTTAGGGAGGGAAAAGAAAGCCTCGTGTTTTCAGAAATCGGGTGCTTTAATCTCGTTACGTGGCTAGAATCCAGAAGAGATGAAGGGTACGTGATCTCATTTTTTGGGCCCGGGGAGGAGTCTGCAGCAAGCGTGTAGTTGGATGGGATACAGTCCACCACCTGCTGACCATCCGTGGTCCGGGCTGCCTTGCCTCCCCCGGGGTACTGCTGTAAGAGAAGTCTTGCCACGTCAGCGCAGGAAACATAGCCCTCTCCTTCCACATCTTGTTTTCATTTCAGAGAAGTTTCCAGGGACTTGCCTAGTTAGCAGACAGACCCTACAATTTTATAACTAGTCATTTGTATGCAATCTGTCCTGTGGTGGCCTCTCCTCTCCATAAATATAAAGCCCAGAGGTAAGGTCTGAGCTTTTAGGTCCGGGGTGGGATCTGGAAATGGACACCACAATCTAAGTGTCCTTTCCAAGTGCACAAGAGAAATGAAATCTTTCTTTTATTTTGGGTTTATTGGTGATTTACACCTGGCTGACTTCCAGAGAGAATTTGAGATGACTTTCAGTAAAAAACATATATAATAAGGCCATTGAAATCATCCTAAAAAAGGAAAAGTCATAGAGGGGAGGAGGAAATAAGCACTGTTTGTCAAAAACTGAGCCACTATTGTTATGAGGATTAAGTATTAAATTTAGCTCTAAGCTTCCTGGCAGCCATGTCAAAAAGGGAATCATGATAGGCTGCCTTATTTTCACTGAATGATAAGAGGAAAAGTTGATCAAGAGGGGATGATTTGGTTTTCATGGAAATGAATTCTAAAAAGAATTTTACTGGAGAGTAAACTTTAAAAGCCTGTCTCTCCAACTTGCTTCTGAAAACTCCTCTTTGAGCCTATGTGTGGAAAGGCAGTTGAATATAACTGCTAATCAGTGCAATGTGAAAAGAATTTGGCATCTGGAGGCCAGAAAATTGGGTTCTAATCCCAAGCCATTTCACCTTAATTTCCTCATCTGTAAACTGAGCAAATCAATCCAAAAGTTTTCCAAGATCTCTTCCAGCTCTGACATTTGATGATCCTGTGATGAGATCATCCAATTTAGCTATAAAATCCCAACAATGACTATTGCTTAGCCCTTTGTGCTGTCTCTTGCAAAATCGGTTTCTCATTTATTGGCTCTAGCCTAGAACTTACTGATTACTCAATCTCAACCCTCTCCTGAACTTTATTCTTTTTCTTTTTGCATTGGCCTGGGTATTGCTGTTTTCTCTTAAAATATGGTTTCTAAGGGAGACTTAGGCTACCTCTGAGCTCTGTGGAGGTCCTCTGCCATTTTATTCCACAGTCATTCAGCAAATGTTTATTGCACATATATTCTGGACCAGGCACTCATTGTACAGTGGTGAAAGGGGTTGTTGCCCTCCCAGAATTTGGGAGAGGTGGGGGCGGGGAGACAATAGAGAAACACATTTATACTTGGCAGCCTCCGCAGCTGTTCCAATGAGAGGAAGCGTGTTTACTCGCTCCTCAAGAGACACCATTTCCTGCAGTTCCCTTTGGTATCTGAGATAAGTCTTCTCAGAGGGTTCAAGCCTGTATAAAGGTCTCACTTAAGAGGGATGGTGTTATATAGCAAAATGCCAACTCTGCAGTGATCCTATAATTAACTGGTAGCCCTAGAGCACATTAAAGGTCTCCAGAACTTAGGTTCCATCTCTGATATTATGTACTCTGAGTCTTGATTCTATTCACATTCATTTTTGTTGATGGGTCCATGGTTCCGTCTTTTATTGATCAGCAAGTCATATTGGCTCTATGTCAAAATATATCCCTGGGCGCCTGGGTGGCGCAGTCGGTTAAGCACTTGACTCTTGGTTTCAGCTCAGGTCATGATCTCAAATCTCTTTAGATCAAGTCCCACGTCGGGCTCCCTGCTCAGCAAGGAATCTGCTTGAGATTCTCTCTCCCTCTCTCCCTCCTGCTTGTGCTCTCTCTAAAATAAATAAGTGAATCTTTAAAAATAAAAATATACATATCTCTCCACTTCCATGCTTACCACTGTCTCCTAAACACCACCTTTTACACGTGAACCCCCACAGTAGCACAAGATCTGGTTTGCATGCCTCCACCCTAACGCCCTCTACAGTCCATTTCCCATACAGCTGCTGGAATAATGTGAACTCTGTAGACCACACTGGGTCTTTGCTGATGAAAGCCTCCAGTGACGGACTTCCCGTCACAATGAGAAGAAAATTCAGTTTCTTAGTCTGGCCTTCAAGCTTTGATCGCAGCTCCGTGTAGCTCTCTGACCTTGTCTCCTACCACTGTGCTTCAGCTGCACTAGCCTTCAAGTATGCTGAACTCATTCCCACCTCAGCACTTTTTACTTGTTCCTTGTGCTAGAATGTTCTTTGCTCACATCCTTGCATGGCTAATACCCTTGCTTCTTTCAGGACTATGCTTTCAGGTTTTCTTCTCAAAAGGGTCCTCCCAGCTGCTCTAGAAAAAAGGACCTTCCCCATCATTCTCTAGTCCCTTACCCTGGTTAGTGCTTTTTTTTTTTTTTTTGTAGCACTGGTTATTATATGAACATTGCATTTTATTTGTTCCTCTCCTCCAATGTATACTTCATGTCTTATTCATCACTCTACCACTGGCACCTAGAACAGAGATGGTCTCATAGTAGGTACCCAATACATATTTGTCAAATCTAATGAATGAAACAGCTCCCACCTTGTGCCAGCACTATGCGAAAATTTTACTTATATGATTAAGTTACATATTATTTAATAATGTTCAAAATAATCTCATAATGAAGAACAATAAGAAGAATAGTGAGGCTCTTTAATTGTAACATTCTTAAAAGAGAGGATTTTTTTTTCTTTTTAATAAATGTTACTTTTTGGAATAGTTTGGGATTTTTAGAAAAACTGAGAAAGTAGTAGAGTTTCCATATACCCAGCACCCAGTTTCCTCTGTTATTAAAATCTTACATTAGTTTGATACATTTTTTATAATTAATGAACTAATGGTATAATTATTAATTTATAGTTTATTTACATTTCCTTAGTTTTTACAGAATGTCCCTTTTCTATTCCAGGATCCTAACCACGGTAGCACATGATATTTGTTTCCTTTTTTTTTTTTTAAGATTTTATTTATTTGAGAGAGAGAGGGAGAGAGCACGAGGGGGATGAGGGGCAGAGGGAGAAGCAGGCTCTCCGCTGAGCAGGGAGCCTAGCTCAGGGCTTGATTCTGGGACCCTGGGATCATGACTTGAGCTGAAGGCAGACACTTAACTGACTGAGCCACCCAAGTGCCCCGCATGTGGGTATTTAGATGTCACATCTCCTTAGGCTCTTCTTGACTGTGGCAGTTTCTCAAACTTTCCTTGTTTTTTATGACTGTGGGAGTTCTGAAGAGTGCTGGTCAGATATCTTGTAGGATGCCCTACCATTGGAATGTGTCTGATCCTTTTCTCTTGATAGTGCTAAGTTGTGGGTTATTTGGAAGAAAGCCCGGTGTGGTAAAGTGCCATTTTCATCATATCATATCAAATATGTATGCTATCGACATGATTTATGACTGCTTTGGTCACCTGGAAGAGGTAGAGTTTGTTCAGGTTTTTCTACTGGCAACTTGCTCCCCCCACCCCTTCCCTGCTATATACTTTATTATTTTTTTTTAAGATTTATTTATTTTAGAGAGAGAGAGTCTCAAGCAGACTCCATGCTGAGCGCAGAACCTGATGTGGGGCTCGATCTCACAACCCTGAGATCACGACCTGAGTGGAAAGCAAGAGTCGGTTGCTTAACCAACTGCAGCACCCAGGTGCCTCCATTCTATAAACTTGAGAAGGAAGTCACTGCCCAGCCCACACCTGGGGAGTGGGCAGTGATGCTCTCCTTCCAGTGGAGACAGTGGAGTATCTATGTAAATTATTTGAAATTCTCCTGCATGGGAGATTTGATTCTTCTCCATTTGTTAATGTATTCAGTCATTATATCAGTATGGACCTACGGATTTATATTGATTTTATACTTTGAGTTACAATCCTGTATGACTATCGTATTGCTGGAATTGTTTCTTTATTGGCCATTAGGAGCTCTTACAGTTGGCTTTTATTTTTCTTTGACATACTCCGATCAATCTGTTTTTGTTTTTTGAGCACTTCCTTACTCTCTGGCCCTACAGGATGCTCCAGGCTCATCTTCTATATTTTCTGCTTCATTTTTTGAATCAGCCATTTTTTCAAGGAGCCCTGATTCCTCTTACTGGAGAATGGTATTAGAAACCAAGATTTGGGTACGAGGCATGCTTGTTGCTACTGGGATGTCATTTCTTTTAGATCCTCACAGCTGACAGAGCAAAACGTATGCGTTTATACTAACTGGCATATTTACACATATAAATATTTCCACATGTAATCATCTCTCTCTGTGTTAAGCTAAACATTACTACCTGGACCATCGTAGATTCCTTGCCTTACGTGTTGGGGAGAGAGCATGTTTTTGTTTTCCCAAACCCCAGTTTTCTCCCATCTCATTGGCTTTCATTGGTTTAAATGCCTGTGGTATGGGGGAGGAACCGGGAAGGAGTGGAGGGGTATTTTCTAAGAGTGACAAATAAATAAGATCAGACATCAAAAAAAAAAAAAAAAAAGATTGACGTTAAACCAAGCAAGGCCCAGCCCCTAGTTAGAGATGAGACTGTGGCCGTCACACCACCTGGGGGAAGGTGAGGTGGTGGGTGTCATGATGGGCTCCTGATCTCTGTTGCTCCCAGCCCGCTGCAGTCTGTGGGTGGACCGCACCTCCAGGAGGTGGAGTAAGCCAGGCATGGTCGTCCCCGCTTCCCCCTTCATGGTGTAGGCTGGTGCATGCAGGACTAAAATATTCAATACCCTCATTTCTCTGGCTGGTACTGGTCCACAGGAGCTACCTGACCCACGTTGCCGGATCAGCCAGAAGGGAACAACATATTTTATATTATTGGGCAAAAGATTCCGTATGCTAGATATGATCATGGAAATAAATAGTCGCAGTTACTACTCTGATTCTTAGAGGACCAGCTTTAGGATGCAGCCATCGCTGTGAGCAGTAGAATAGAGAAAGTAGGAGAATTTGGATCCTTGAGGACATACTGAGCCCAAGAATCAACAAATCCTGACACCTGCCCTATCTTGGGCACTCCCGTTACATGCATTGGAGTTGAGGTGTCTGGTATTTTTCTCCAAAATCATCTTACCCAAACCGGATGGTTCTTTAAATCAAAATCTCACTGCTGTCAGTGGAGAGAAAGGGGAATAGTGGTGGGGGGACACATAGGAGAGGTGCATCTACCGCACCCTGGAACAGCCGTTATGTGCCCTTAACCTTGTCCCAGGTGGCAGGGGATCCCCAGGTGGTGGCAGGGGATTCAAGATAGGTCCTTGGGCCAAATTAGACTGTCTCTTAGGGATTTAAAAATTGGCTCAGAGACAGTTTAAGGGCAAACTGTTTCTAGTGGCAAAGATTAAGGTATGAAATTCAGGATTGACTGCCACGTTTCCTGCATGTGGAGGAAGCTGGTCTGCATTGAGAGTATATGAACCCAGTGTGAGAAGCAACACAAAGCCACTGGCGGGGCGGGGGGGCAGTGAGGTGGGGGGAGGCAGGTCCTGACGTTCCCAAGGCCAGCTTCTGCCCTTTGCTGGCTGGGCTGTTTCATCCCTTTCCTAGAATCCACGAACTGAGTTTCTTTCACTTACCACCACGGAGTTCTGACTAATTTGAGTATGTGGCACCTGCCTTTAACACCTTCACTAGGTTGAGTAAATAGTAGCTATATTGACACTAATCCCCCCTACTAACTCATAGGTGAGATTCTTTGGAAGAAAATTTGAAAACAGATTTGTTTTCCTCGGAAATACTTCTCTTCATGTTATCTCACTGCGAGAAAATAAAAGACAAAATATTGTATGTTATATATATATTTACCACCCTTTCAAATATTTTTTTAAAAACAAGAAAATAAGAGACTTTTGTGGAAGATGGAATTCATTTTGTGTTCTTTTCCAAATCTTCCCCAGTACTTGATTTATTTCAGATTCTGAAATTCTGAAAATTGCCCCCGGAAAGAGGAATTTCTTGACTTGATGCCTTTATTGGGACTCGGTGATTTTGTGTCAGCAAGGAGTGACTTTGGTATATTTGAAGGTGATGTTTTCATGTTTGCCCGTGCTCCGTCCCCTTGACCTCTTTTAGCAACACGATGGACTGAAATAGTCTAGTAGAAATTCATCATTGGTACAATTTAGAATCCAAGCTTTATGTAAGGAAGAGACAGTGGAGAAAACGTCATCCAAAATGTGACCCCTTTTCATGGGGGGAAACTGAGGTCCAAAGAGATAAAATAATAATAATGTATGTAAAGCACCTAGCGCAGGGCTAGCTCATGGTGGTCACTCAGCAAATGATTCCCTGTCCGAGTCCTGTTCTTGTCCACTGTTGTTTATTAGTTAGGAACTGAATTGTGACTAGGCCCAGCTAACGAGCTGAATTAGTCCTCCTCAGTAAATCATGGCTTTCTCATAAGCTCAATGATAAAATGAAGTAACACAGGTAAAATCCTGGCACAGAATGTAGCATGCCAGAAACTCTCAGCAAACGTGAGCTGGGACTCAGATGCAGATTAGGGCAGGCTTTTCTAAGATTATGACTTGAGGAAATCAAAACTCAGCTTCCATATATGATAACTAATACACCAGTGTTCTGATCCTCAGTAAAAGCTAAAGGAGTAGATGAGGGAGGACCATTGACTGCCTCTCGGGGACGTGGACTATGGTTCTGGAGAGCGTCAAGTTGGAATTGTGGCCCTCTCTAGCTCTGATGTCTACTTGAGGGCGGATAGCTATGGTTTCCCAGCTCAGAAAAGTAGAGGGTGGGCGAAGAGTTCATGGGAATTAGGAAGTGTTCTCGGGGAACCCAAATGCAGAATTTTGTCCACAGACACTGCTATCTGGGGGTCTGCATCTCTGGTTGAGCTTGAAGATGCTCTGCGTTTTCCTCCTCCTAGTTTTGTGAGAATTACAAGGACCTCAGTTGTCTGACCGCCAGCCTTAAAGTAAGGAGCTTTGGTGTTCAGGTATCAGATTTTACCCCTCAGGGAGAATGCATTGTTAGAAATTGCTTTTAGAGGAAACACAAGAGAAGTCGGAAACATATTGGAAAGTGGCATTTTAGAAGAAACATTTAGTTTAAAAAAATGTAGAAAAACTTCAAATCTGGCTTGCAGTAAGATAGAATACTGACTAAAGTACCATGCTTTTTGCTGCTCTGCCTGCCTGTTTTTGTCATGGAATTAAAATATTTAGAGAAAAATGAAGGCTTCTGGTACATTTTGGGTTAGCATTTAAAAATAATGATGGTGGTGGTAACAACTGATATTTAATGATGACAAAATATGTCACGATATGGGGCATCTGGGTGGCTCAGTTGGTTACATGTCTGCCTTCGGCTCAGGTCATGATCCCAGACTCCTGGGATCAAGCCGTGTGTCAGGCTCCCTGCTCAGTGGGGGAGTCTGTTTCTCCCCCTCCCTCTTCTCCTCCCACCCCTGACTTGTACTCTCTCTCTCAAATAAATAAAATCTTTTTAAAAAATTAAGCCACAATACTGTATGAAGCGCTTCCCCATATTATTTCATTTCTTCCCTAACAACCTAAGAGGAAGGTACTATTATTGGATAGGTCAGAACACTTTCAGTTGCAAGAGAAAGAGTCTTAGCTCATCAGCTTATACCACTTAGTCATAAAAGGCAATTTACTGGCTCATAAAACTGGAAAGTGCAAAAGAGATAAGGATTCCATTGCAGGTGTATCCCAGATTTCTAGCTATCTTGCCTCCGCCTTCCATCTCTGCTGCCTTCTCTGTGGGCCACACCCTCACATGGGTGTTCTCCACATGAGAGTTCCAACAGATCTGGGCTTGCCTTCTCCTCCTTCAGTCACCGCTGAGGGAAAAACTTCATCCAACATGAGTACCAGGGCTACCTCTGTTGACCTGACATGGAGCACACCATATCCGATCGCTGATGGCCATGCATGGGGAGAGGATGATTCAGTCCTTCCAAACCTCATGGACTGAGAACAGAAGAGGAATGGTTTCCCCAAAAGAAAATTGAGGCGTTCTTACCAGAAACTCCTGGAAATGGATGCTGGTAAGAAACACTATAAAACCAAAAGCAGATGTCCACTATAATCAGTACGCCCATTTTACAGATGGGGAAACTGAGGGTTGGAAGTGGTTAAAGCATTTGCCCAAGATGGGGCAGCCAAGAGGCAGACCTAGAATTTGAAGCCAGGTCCATATGCTTCGAGAGCCAAATTGCTTACCACCATGCTGTACTGGGGAACAAATCTTGAAATTTGAGCTATCTGATTGCTTTCTATAATCCCTTTGAAGAGGATCCTTTAATTAAATCTTTTTTATCTATGAAGATATTTCCTATTTGTAAGGGAAAATAGGTTATAAAAATTACCCCTTTAAAACAAGTTTTTTATATATTTACATATTTATAGACACATATCCACATACATTGGGTGTAACTCTGGAAGACTATACCCATTATACTAAAATGTTAACAGTGGTTATGGAATTGGAATTATGGTACCCACCTTTGGCTTGTCTGTATTTTAAATTTTTTTCTATGAGGAATGTATGCATTGCTTGTATAATTTATAAAATAAGTTAAAGTATATAAATTATCATAAAAATTAAAAATCCCTTCTTGCCTGAGGCCTTAGAGGATGGAAATTAGCTGGAGAGACCCATTTTTCCTCTCCTTCAGTTGGTCTTTCATGCTCTTTTTTGGGGCGATGAGCTAGAAGTGTCCACTTGCAGAATATGTAATCCTCATTCTTTTCCCTCGTATATCACCAAGCATTTATTTCAAACTAGCACTGCTGGTTCATATTTTACAATCTCAATAACATCTTAATTTGAGAAGAAGAGAGAGATGGAGAAATAGAATCTCCTGTGTGTCAGGAACAATCATGAGGGGAACAAATGAAAAGAGAATTAGTCCAGGCAGCATCACAGAGTTAGAGGGAGAGGAGTATATATAAATACACTTGTGCATGATGTCAGCTAACGGTGAATGCATGGATTTTGAAGGTGCAGTTGGTAAAGGTGTGCACTGAGAGTCATGCCCAGGGAGGCTGTGAGTGCGGGGGGGGGGGGGGGGCTAAAATCCAGTCCAGGCTCAGATCACTGAGCTGCGAGCCCTGAGTACAGATAAAGTGTTTATCTGCCCAGAGCAGGCTCCTTTTCTGAATCACTTGTGTGTGGCCCCAAACAGAGCATAATGATTAAAAGCGTGGGCTCTTAAGTCCAGCTCCCTGAGTTTGAATCCTTGCGCTGCCACTTACTAATCATAAAGCAGGTGTGTATGTCCAATAATGTCTCAAAGCAGACACGCATACAGATAGACACATAGACAAGATTGACCACTTCAGGCTTGGAACACCTACTACGTACTAGACCTAGACTTTGTTTAGGAACACAGCCATGTTTTTAAATATCATGATCCAAACTAAAAATATGCTATTCATAATTGAATGCACTTATCAAATAATTGTGTTATGCACTGTCCCCCCCCCCCAGCAGATTTTTGGCACTGGGTTGACACTATTCATATAATACCATGGCTGCAAGGCAAACGTCAGCTTCTCTGCCTATCTTGGAAGATTAATGGTACTTGATTTAACTCCAAACCATGGGTCATTAAAAGTGATTTAACTGTTAGCACAGTCCTTAGCGTCATGTCTGGGTTTCTAAAGTGAAGGCTCTACTCACAGCTCCTGCAGGGAAATTTTTTGTCAGGGGACAAATGTGTGCCCAGACCTGTGGTTTGCAGGGAACTTTATTTGTGCCTCTCGCTGTCAGCGCGTAGCATGGATCTAATTACCCATTACCAGACTCGCCTTCTAGAGGTTGAAGCAAGGTGTTTCTGTTTCTTTCTTTTTTTTTTTTTTTAAAGATTTTATTTATTTATTTGACAGAGAGAGAGAGAGCGAGAGCAGGAACACAAGCAGGGGGAGCAGGAGAGGGAGAAGCAGGCCTACCGCCGAGCAGGGAGCCTGATGCGGGGCTCGATCCCAGGACCTTGGGATCATGACCTGAGCCGAAGGCAGATGCTTAACAACTGAGCCACCCAGGCACCCCAGTGTTTCTGTTTCTAAACAGCTACTCTGGCCTCATCAGCAGGCCTTCTGCAGGTTCCAATAGCTATGGTTTCATCTGGTAGGATTCCACGTGGGAGGGAATCCATTCTTCCACCAGATGAGAGTATTCGATTTCTCAAGATTCATCTTCTACCATTTTTTCCCCAAAGATTTCTATGTTGCCTTCCCTGTTAAAATGAGTTACCAACAGCACTGTTTTAGGCTCTGTTTTAAAGAGCGGGGATTTTCTGTTAAGCCTCCACTGCCTGCACGTATCACAGCATCAGGTTTACCTGAGTTAATTTAGCTTGTCAGTTACGGAGAAGCCCTGGTAAGAGGTAGCAGGAGACTGCAGAAAAGAGGGTCTGAGGAGAACCAGTTACTTACTTTAATAATTCAGTGTGTTTTGCAGTAATAGGCCACAAAGTAAATAGCACTACACATAAGAGCCGTATTTCATTATTTATTCACTCCAAAAATTGAAGTTTAATTAAGTCGCACTCTTGAGACTTTTAAGCGATGAAGGAGACGCCTCGTCTCGGACAGTGTGGGGCTGGTAAAGCTGCTTCTCCCTCTGAGCCTCCGATGAATATCATCTTCAGTTTGCACAGAGAGGGCTTGAGCCGGGACACTTGAGACAATGTTTTCCAAATGGCAGTCAGTCCCACATCAGAGCCATCATTCTTACGATATGGCCACTACCAGTGTTAACTTGAAACATTAAAAAAAAAAAAATCTTTGTTAAACATAAGTGCATTTATTTATTTAATCATAGCTTGATTGCAATACAATCCAAATACCCTTTCAAGACGTACAGTACAGTGGTTTTTAGTTTATTTGCAGAGTTGTACAACCATTACCACACCGAATTTCAGAATATTTTCACCGCCCGAAAGAAAAAAACCCTGTGCCCATTAAGCTGTCACTCCACATTTACCCTCTTCCCCAGTCCCTGGTGACCACTAATCTGCTTTATGCCTCTCTGGGTTTTCCTATTGTGGACTTTTCCTTTTTTTTTTTTTTTTTTAAGATTTTATTTATTTATTTGAGAGAGAGAGAGAGAGAGCATAAGAGGGGAGAGGGCCAGAGGGAGAGGCAGACTCCCTGCCAAGCAGGGAGCCCGATGCGGGGCTCGATCCCTGGACTCCGGGATCATGACCTGAGCCAGAGGCAGACGCCCAACCACTGAGCCACCCAGGCGCCCCTTGTGGACTTTTCCTATCTATGGAATCAGAAATATGTGGTCTTCTGTATTTTCACAAGGTTCACAATTTACCGTGTTTAAGGTTCATAGATGTTGTAACATGCATCAGCACTTCATTCCTTTAATGGATGAATGATTTTTCATTTTATGAGTATGCCACCTTTTATTTATCCATTCATCAGTTGGGGGACATTTGGGTTAGACTCTGGCTATTGTGACTAATGCTGCTATGAACATTTGCGTGTAAGTTTATGTGCGGACATAGATTTTCATTTCTCTTGCGTAGATACGTAGGAGCGGAATTGCCGGGTCCCGTGGTAGTTCTGTGTTTAACCAGAACTGTGGAACTGTTTTCCAAAGTGGCTGCACTCTTTTACAATCCCACCAGCAATGTGTGAGGGTTCTAATTTCTCCACATTCTAAGTATATTTATTTTAGGGGAAACTTTCTATCACTGCCACAAATTGTCGGTGGTAACATAAATAGAAGGTAATCCTCGAATCCTACCTACACTAAGAAGATGAAACAATGTTGGTCATTTCTGACTTGGCTGTTGAATGATCTGTATCTGAGATCTGCTGTCTTTTTAGTTGAAAGGGAGGATCAGGTAACATTAGAAAGGTGTCCAAGACATGTTAGCACCAAGCTGAGACTTTCTTACTGACATTGTAGAGAAAGAACTGGGAATGGAATGGCTTTCTCACTCACAGGCTCAAAGTGATTTGATGTGGTGTCTTAATGATAATTGCAGCTGAGACATCACCCTCTGGAACACGCAGAATTTGGAGGCACGGATGCCGTATGCAAGCCCGTCTCATCGTGTTTCAGCAGTCAGCTCCATAGTTATGTCATGCAAGTAACTCGGAGGTGGCAGGGGTCATGTTTGTTGTTTTTGGGGTTTTGTTTTTTCTCACGGTATGTGTTTTCTAACTCTTGGGTAAATTTCAGAAACTATCAAGGTTACTACATTCTTGGTAGGATAATAGCTATTCACCCAGGAATGTCATTTCTGGGAATGTAATCGAAGGCCAAAAGAAAAGAAGAAAAAAAATCTGTTGGCTCACAGTTTAGTACCAGACTTTTTTTTTTTTTTTTAATATGACAGAATAGTTGGAAACAACCAACAAAAGGGCCATGCTAATAAGCTCTGGTGTTTTCGTTGGATGGACTAGTAGTTAGCCAGTTACAATGATATGGCTATGAAGACTTAAAAAGTAACAAGAAAAGTAAAAGAATCAGATGAAAAATGTGGAATATGAGGATGTAGGTACACTGTTAGTACAGCTGTAAAAATATGTATTCAATGGAATATAGACCAGGACATAACATGCAAAGAAAGTTTTATAGGGCAAGATTTTTTTCCAGTTACCAACATTAGTATTTCAATATATATGTTTTATACATATATATGTATTTTTTTTAGAAAGAGAGAGAGAGAGCATGTGCATGCAGGGGCAGAGAGAGAGGGAGAGAGAGAATCTCAAGCAGGCTCCATGCCCAGCTCGGAGCCCGAGAAAGAGCTCAGTCTCATGACCCTGAGATCACGACCTGAGCCGAAATCAAGTCAGACAGTTAAATGACTGAGCCACCCAGGCACCCCTGTTTTATTTTTTTAATTAGAAGCGTACATTATATATTTTATTCTGATCTTTTTCTAAAGATAGAGATTTTGCTTGTTTACATTGCCTTAGATTGATGGTATATACTGTGTCCTTGATATAAATTACATTGAAAGAATTTATAATCACCAGCTGAGGTAAGTTTTTGGAAGGAAATAAGCAAAGACCATGACAAAGAATAAAAGGGAGGGTGCTCCTTCGATGAGGTGGTCAGGGAAGCTCATTCTGCTGTTCAAAAAGAAGGAGGTGTCCATGCAAAGGGAAGAATATTCCAGGTGGAGGACACAGTAAAAGTCCAGGACGTGAGTGCAGCACTGGGTGTCTCAGGTAGAAAGAAGGGAAGGTGGTGGGTGCAGAAGTCCCCAGACTGAAGAGTCAGGAGGCAGGGAACATCTTCTAAACGGTGGTTGAAGTCCTGGAGAGTGCTGGGAGGAATTCTGTGAGCAAGGAGCTAAGCTCTTCATTGAGTTAAGAGCACTCTTGGGAAGCTGAGAGATGGTACCAACAAAGACAGAAGATAGAGTAGTTTTCATCCACAGATGTCACTATGAAGACACATCCCATGTCTAGGTGTGGCAGTGAAGAACAAGGAGGACACCAGCCCAGCTACTGTCCCGAGGCTCCTGGGGGAGGGGAGGAAGAGCAGCTTCCACATGGGGGTCTGCTGGGGAGGCGGCAACCTCACAAGGTAGCCATGTTTTCATTACGGCAAGACGTGAAGAGACTACCCTGAGAAAAGGCTGAGCATGGAGTGCACTTTCCTGAGGGTGTGGGGGAAGATTTGGGGAGAGAAAGGAGAGGTGCTGTAGCCAAGAACTGTGGGTGATTGTGGTACAGCTGTATTAATAAGTAAACTCTAGGACCTCCCCCAAGACCCACTGATTAAGAATCTCTTGTGGCGTGGAGGTTTGCATATTAACAAGCACCTCCAATGACTGTGATGTGTGACCGGGGTAGGGAATCCCCTGCACTAGATGGTATCTGGTATCTAATCCAGCTACAAAACTGCAAGAGTGATGGGGCTTTGGATAAGGGCCCTAGCAGTGAGCAACAAGGAAGACATGGATTCAGTGAGCATTTCAAAGGCTGACTCAAGGTGAGAATATGAGAGAGGTGGAGCTAGTCAAAGGGGATTGGAAACTTTTTTTTTTAAAGATTTTATTCATTTATTTGACAGAGAGAGAGAACAAGTAGGCAGAGAGGCAGGCAGCGGGAGAGGGAGAAGCAGGCTTCCCGCTGAGCAGGGAGCCCGATGCGGAGCTCGATCCCAGGACCCCGGGATCATGACCTGAGCCGAAGGCAGCGGCTTAACCGACTGAGCCACCCAGATGCTCCTGGAAACATTTTTAAGCCCTACTTTAGGACTCTTTTTTGATTGCTAAGCTGTAAGTTTGTTTCCATGTGGCTTCAGCAAAAAGGAAATGTGCCGGCTTAAAAATTGAACTGTCTGGGGGCGCCTGGGTGGCTCATTCAGTTAAGTGTCTGACTCTTGATCTTGGCTCAGGTCATGATCTCAGGGTTGTGAGATCGAGCCCCACGCTGGGCTCCACACCCAGTGGAGCTTAAGATTTTTCTCTCTCCGTCTCCCTCTGCCCCCCCTCCTACTTGTGCTCACTCTCTTTCTCTCTAAAAAAAAAAAAAAAAGGAACGGTCCTCAGTTATGGTCAGGTGCACCTGGATACACGTGCTTAAGTAGGGCCAGCAAAGATGTGACCTGCCGTTTTTTGGCTCTGCTTTCTGCTGTGTTGACTCCCATTCAGGCTCTACCAGTATGGTGGCCAAGATGGTTACCATCAGTCCCCAGCCTTACCTGGAAGCTTCTCAAAATCCTGGACAGCAAGTGTCCACTCCAGTCCCCTTTTATAAAGTATAAATAAGAATAGTTAACCATCAGTCTGAGCAGTGCTACAATTCCCCACTGCCCATTCCCTTCCCAAACTCTGTCATTCAAGGGGTTAAGGAGTTTTAGGTTCATGGACTGGACTTTCCCTTGATCCTCGAAGGGTCTCAAGTGACATTTGAGTGGAGCTGTGTGTGCTGTCGGTAGGAGTGGGTGAAAGGCACGCCATTTCAGTGCCCTTAAACTTGATTATTCATTTTGATCACAACACAAATGCTTACTACCTGAAGCCTGAGATTTTGAATGTAATGTGAGAGGTAATAGAGGGGGAGCAGAAAAGGTCTCATTAAATCCCAACCACTGATACTTGAACTGCTATCAGGAGAGGCCTTTATTTTTCTTTCTTTTTTTAAGATTTTATTTATTTGCGAGAGAGAGAATGAGAGACAGAGAGCATGAGAGAGAGGATGGTCAGAGGGAGAAGCAGACTCCCTGCTGAGCAGGGAGCCTGATGTGGGACTCGATCCAAGAACTCCAGGATCATGACCTGAGCCGAAGGCAGTCGCTTAACCAACTGAGCCACCCAGGTGCCCCTATTTTTCTTTTTTAATACCTGTCACCAGACACCAAGGAAGATTGCAGTCCCCAGCCCCTGCTTTTTGTGCTGTGCAGTCCCAAATCACGGAAACCTGCAGAGAAGTAGCTTGCTATGCTGCAGAGGAGTGCAAGCTCTTTTTGATTAAAAAAAAAAAAAAGGTTTTTGGGCCCCTGAGTGGCTCAACCAGTTCAGTGTCTGACTCTTGGTTTTGGCTCAAGTCATGATCTCAGGGTCATGAGATCGAGCCCCGCGTCAGCTCCGCTCAGGGCGGAGCCTACTTGAGATTCTCTCCCTCTCCCTCCGCCTCTGCTCCTCCCCTTGCTCACTAAAGCGCATATGCCCACGCATGCATGTACTCTCTCTCTCAAATAAAATCTTAAAAAAAAAAAAGTCGTCAAATAGTTTGGGCATACAAAAAATACAGATAATAACATAATGAATTTCTGTGTACCTGGCACTCATCTTAAGAAATAAAAATTTAGGGGCGCCTGGGTGGCTCAGTTGGTTAAGCGACTGCCTTCGGCTCAGGTCATGATCCTGGAGTCCCTGGATCGAGTCCCGCATCGGGTTCCCTGCTCGGCAGGGAGTCTGCTTCTCCCTCTGACCCTCCCCCCTCTCATGTGCTCTCTCTCATTCTCTCTCTCAAATAAATGAATAAAATCTTAAAATAAAAATAAAAATAAAAATTTAAATCCCCAGAAATAACCACTATCCTGCATTTGATGTTTATCATCCTCGTGCACGTTTATTTTTACTACATAACTCTGTGAACAACATGCAGTGCTATTTTGCTTGTTTTTAAGTTTCATCTAAATGGTATCATTCTATGGGGCGCCTGGGTGACTCAGTTGGTTAAGCGTCTGCCTTCGGCTCAGGTCATGATCCCGGGGTCCTGGGATCGAGTCCTGCATCAGGTTCCCTGCTCCGCGGGGAGCCTGCTTCTCCCTCTGTGTTCCAGGCCGTGCTCACTCTATATCTCAATAAATAAATAAAATCTTAAAAAAAATTAAATGGTATCATTCTGTTGCTATCCTTCTGCAAGTTGCTTTTTTCTTCTTTGACCTTATGTTGATATTTGATATTCTGGTTTGTTCATTTTCACTGCCATGTAGTATTCCTCTTAAACATATTGCCTATGTTCATGATTCACCTATGTATGGACAGCAAAGCTATTTCCGGTTCTTCACTATTATAAACAGGGCTGCTGTGAGCATTCTTGAATGGGTCTTGTGCAAATGTGCAAGGATTTTTTCAGTTTATATATGTAGGCATAGAACTGGAGGGCTGGAGGGTGTCGTGCCTCTTCATTCCTGCTAGATGTTACCAAACGGCTATCCAAAATGTTTGGGTTAACTTACACTGCCCCTGGCTATTTCTTTCTTTCTTTTGTTTAAGGCAGGGAGGGGCAGAGGGAGATGGGAAGAGAGAGAATCTTCAGCAGGCTCCACGCCCAGCACAGAGATCTCACAACCCTGAGATCATGACCTGAGTGGAAATTAAGAGTCGGTCACTTAGCTGCCTGAGCCACCCAGGTGCCCCACCTCTGGCTATTTCTGAGCTGTTCCCTGCCTTCATATCTACTCTGGAGCTTGGAATGGGTCAGCTTTTATTTTATTCCTTAAGTTTTGCCAATCCAAAAATAAAATGGAGTCCCTTTACTGTTTTAAAATTAGTATTTTCCGGGGCACCTGGGTGGCTCAGTCAGTTAAGTGACTGCCTTCAGCTCAGGTCATGATCCCAGAGTCCTGGGACCGAGTCCCGCATTGAGCCCTGCATCGGGCTCCCTGCTCCGCAGGAAGCCTTCTTCTCCCTCTCCCTCTGCTGCTCCCCCTTCTTGTGCTCTCTCTCTCTCTGTCAAATAAGTAAATAAATAAAATCTTAAAAAAAAATTAGTATTTTCCTGATTACTAAGGTTTTAATGGTGGGTCCGAAAACTCGCCCACAGAGCTGAGGAAGAGAAGACATCTGAGTCCGTTCAGCAGGGTCCTTGAATTTACCAGGCATGATCCTGTTTTAGTACCTTTGCTCTGTGTCCTCTGCCTGGAATGCTCCTCACCCAGAAATGCACATGACTCACTTCCTCACCTCCTTCAAGTTGTCATCAGATTTCACCATCTCAGTGAGGACTTTCCCAACTCGGCACTGTATAAAAATATCTACCAGCCCAACAGCCACTGCTGCATCCCTCTCTGCTCAAGGGTGTATTTCCTTCGTAGCGCCTATCACTGGTTAACTTTCTATGTAAGTTACTAAGTTACTGCTACTTCCTTCTTTGTCTTTCCCCTGCCACCCTTAGAATACAGAAGGGCAGGCATCTTGGTCTGTTTCGTTCACTGCTGTCTTCAGGTACCTAGAACAGTGCAAGGCATAGTCCTCCGTATAGATTTGTTGATTAATACATGGTCTGAAGTAAGCAGGAAAAAGACAGCAGAGGAGAGCATTTCTTAGAGAGAGACACAGAGAGAGAGAGAGGGACAGAGAGAGAGACAGATGAGTGCCAAGACCTGGAGACAACCCAGCAGTCTGTTGACCAGAAACAAAAATGGATGGAGAGTAGGAGTATGTGTGACTATGGCTATGATTATGAATGGCTGTCCCCCGAGGCTGGGAATGCTGGAGGCAGTTACAAGAAATGTAAATAGCAGCCATGATCATCAGTTTGGACTCAATCTTGAGGGCAGCCAGGAGCCCTTACATTTATTTTAACCAAAAGAATAACACATTCCTATTTGCATTTTAGAAGAACGTCACTCTGGTGCCAACAAGAAGAAATCAGAGGGTGGGAGTTAAAGGATAAGACTGGAGGCATGTGGCTCATCTAGAGAGCTGTCACAGTGGTTGAGGTGAAAGAAGCTGGTGGCCTCACCGGGTAGCAGCAGGGGGATGAAGAGAAGTGGATGACAACTTCAGGAGATATTTAGGACATCTCTAAGTGCTGTTCTGTGATCTGTGAAATCAGTGGAATCTGAGTATCTCTTGCGCCTGAGCTTCGCTGAGCTTCCACTAAGCACGCTCTTAAGTAATCAAATTGGAAAGCTGTCCGATGTGCTCCACCCACATCTTCACCTCTCTTCCTGGTGAAAGAAATCTGGAGCAAGACTGCCATTATTCAACAGAGCAGCGGGTAATGGAGCAGTGCGCTGATTGGACTGGAAGGTTTTGGAAGGAAGGTAGCATTCCATGTCCAAGTTTCCCTGGCCTCCAAGTCTTTTGTGCAAGTAAATTAGTTTCATTCGTCTCAGGGCACCTTTTCCAGGCCAACTCCTTCCAACTTGCCTGCAAATATCTCTCAGTGGTGTGTTTGAGGCTTGGCTACGTCTCCTTGTCTGGAACAAATCTTTTATTGCGAGGAAATAGCTGGATGATGATTCTGGACTCTTGGACCCTATTTCCCTCTCAGCTGTTGACTCAGTATTTAATACCTTGGTCATTTTCAGCTTAACCTGCCTCCTCTCCTGCCTGTTTCTCATTAATACGACTCACATACTGGAAGCCGAATTTCAAACCTACCACCTCAGCAAGTTTGAGTGAGACAGTTAGGATTAACACCTGTTTCTCAAGACTCTCCAAAGATGTGATGGAGGCACATATGTTATTTTCTCTGCTCACCTCCCAGACTCGCATGATTTTCCTTTGGTGTGGTGGTCATGCATTCCACCGCAACCTAAAACCATCCAGATGATGGGAATATCATGTTGCTCGTTTCACATGGGAAAGCCACAACCCACCCTCGTCTTGTCCATGTTGCATTCAAATCTAATTTGCGTGGCCCGTATGAGTGTGAGCAGCACAGCCCCTGTGTCAGCTGCTGGAAATTTAGCAGTGCTATTTCCAAACACGGGCCATCCGGCAGCCAGCAGGCGCTCGACAGCTGAGTGGGGCAGAAAAAGTCTCAGACACCTATGGCCGTCCAAACAGTGACTCATGCTGCTATTGCCAGGATAAATATGGGAATAAATGGTATTTTTCTCTAAGCAGGGAGAATTGTCAAAATGCTTATCACTTTATAAAATATAACAGATTGTGCCTGTTCATGTTTTGAAATGTTCCAGCCATTCACTAGCTGGGTGTGTGTGTGTGTGTGTGTGTGTTTAAATTTTATGAGTTTATTAATAGCTTTAACTTGTTTTGCTTCTTCCTAGGAGGCCTGGAGAACTCAGGAGTTTTCAGGCCGTGCTGCCTCCGGAGCTCTGGATCCACTTGGCCGTGGTGGCCTGCGGCAATCGGCTGGAGGAGACCCTGGTCATGCTCAAATCCGCCATACTCTTTAGCCACAGGAAGATCCAATTCCACATCTTCACGGAAGACTCTCTGAAGCCTGAGTTTGATAAGCAGGTGAATTTGTGGAAATGGTGGTGCCACAGTTATGGAGTGTGCGGACATTATGCCACAGTTATGGAGTGCATTGTGGGGATGCGTATCCCCTTCACTAATGTGATTCACTAATTTTCGCGGCGGACTCTGCCGTGTGACCATGCGCTTGACTCTGAGCCTTGCTGTTCTCATCGGTCATTTAGGGATAGTTACACCTACCTTACAGAGATAGTATAAGGGTTCTATGAGATGATACACTTGAAGCACTTGACCCGGGGCTTGAGCCCTCTGGTGTAATTACATGGCTCTCATGTAGGGGCCAGGTAGCTGTCTACAAATTCTCTTTACATAGGTTTTTTGAATGACAAGTAATAAATGTTCATTAAAATAAATTCAAATGATATAGATTTCATACATTAAAAGGTAGGAGGCCTTGGTACCCTCAGTCCCACACAAGAAACTATCAGAGTTAGCAATTTTGAGTTACTCTTTCATATTTTTTTCACATACAGGTGTGTGTTTGTGTGTGTGTTTTTCTGTGTGGATGTATGTATATGTGTATAAATGTATATTTGTATGTATGTATAAATATATACCTCTATAGCACATACAGTTGTATGTGCCCAGATTAACATGTATTTCTTTTTTTTTTTAAAGATTTTATTTATTTATTTGAGAGAGAGAATGAGATAGAGAGAGCATGAGAGGGGGGAGGGTCAGAGGGAGAAGCAGACTCCCCGCCGAGCAGGGAGCCCGATGCGGGACTCGATCCCGGGACTCCAGGATCATGACCTGAGCCGAAGGCAGTTGCTTAACCAGCTGAGCCACCCAAGTGCCCTAACATGTATTTCTTTTAAAGATTTTTTTAAAATTTATTTGAGAGAGAGAGTGAGAGCACAAGCAGGGTGTAGGAGCCAAAGGAGAGGGAGAAGAAGGCTCCCAGCTGAGCAGAGAGCCCCACATGGGGCTCTATCCCAGGACCCCAGGATCATGACCCGAGCCGAAGGCAGACACTTAACTGGCTGAGCCACCCAGGTGCCCCTGTATTTCTTTTATAAAATCAAGTTTATTCTCTATGTGTCGTACTGGGACTTGCTTTTCCTCCCTTAAAACCATATTGTCAGCATCGTTCCAGGTCAGGACTCAGACATTCTTACCTCGTCTTTTCTGGTGACTGTATAGTATTTTATTATGTGTCTGGATCCCTGTTGAGTTGACTATTCCTATACTGAGGAACAAGTACTGATTTTTTTGTCAGTACAGGAGGAGAGCTTTGGAAGTACCTCTTCTCTCCAGTCTGGGTACGAGTGTGCCTTTGCAGACCAAGCTTTGCTTTGTCTTGGACATTTGCTCTTGTGGTAGGGCCTTGCGTGCTGGTAGAGCAAGAAGTGGTTCATTTTGTATCCACGGACTTGGGTCAGCAGACCGCCTCCTGGCGCCAGGCTGGCTACACTAATGAGAAAGGCCAAAGAAGCCTATTGGGCAGAGAAAGGTTGCTAACAGAAAGCTAGAAAACGGGTATGTTTCCTAAAGAAAAATATCCCCATGACTTCGTCACCAGGAGAGGCCAGCTTGTCTAAAAGCTTTGAAATTGATTGGAAAATGCCTTGAAAAAAGATCCGAGTCAAGGGAAAGGGAAGAGATTGGCACACGCATGGTTTGTTGTTCCGGAGCTGTGGTGAAAGGGGATGATGATGACAATTACCATTGATCAAGGGCTTCTGATTTATGACTTACCCCTCCTTAACCCCCACCTGAAGGCAGCAATCATGTCCCTCTTTTGCAAAGAGCTTTAGCGATTTGCTCATCAGGTGTCGGTTCAAGGTCACAGCCTCAAACCTCCATGAGCTCAACCAGTGTACATACTACCTCTCCAACTAGTAGGTAGAAGACTCATCTGCTCCCCTGTATGCTTGCTGCCGGATCTCAGGCAAACCTTGTGGCCTCTCAGAGCTTCAGTTTCCCTGTCTGTAACCTGAAGCAAGCAACACTGATAAAAGAGCTAAGGTATCTGGAATCAGGATAGGCTAGGTCAGGCTGCTTTAACACCTCCAAAAAAGCTCAGAGACTTTCCACGTGCCTACTGCTTGTCTCACACAGGCACTTAGGTCTGGGACTGAAGATGACAAAGACTATTCATGCTTTTTTTTTTTTTTTAAGTTTATTTATTGTTTTTGGTAATCTCTACACCCAACATGGGGTTTGAGCTCAAGACCCTGAGGTCAAGAGTTGCATGCTCTTTCGGTCCAGCCAGCCAGGCGCCCCAAGACTATTCATGCTTTGAGTTGCACCTGCTGGAACACTTGGCCTCTAAAGTTCTTGGGATGCCATGCAGGAAAGAGAGAGACAAGGGATCACGACTGTGCATTTCACTCCCTCAGCTTGACAGTGACATGAGTCTTTTCCACTCACATTGAGCTGTCCAGAAGCAGTCACAAGGCTCACCCAACGGCAAGGGGCTGGGAAGTGCTCGGTGTGCAAAAAGGGAGGAAACTGGCTGTGGACAAATTCTAGCACTGTCTTGCACAGTATCCATCTAACAAGTATTTATTGAGTACCCACTGGGTGCTAGAGGCTGGGACATGAGGATGGAGCAGAACAAAATAGAACTGAACTTAAAGAAGGTGAGGGGAAACAAGGTGTGGCCCCACCTTCTGTTATTCACACCCTACTGTACTTCCCTCCTTCGCTGCCCCAAGCGTTGGCCTGTGTGACCAACAGCATAGGGAAGATGCGATGCTGTGTCAGTTCTGAGATCCCGTTTAAAAAGGCACCATGCTTCCTATCTTGTCTGCACTCACTTTCTTGCCTGGATCACCTGCTGGGGGATAAGCCACTTTCATGTCAGAGCAGCCCTCGGAGAGATCTACGCGGTGAGGAATCGGGGCTTCTTGTGACACTCACGTGAGGGAGCTCGGAGACGGAACCTCCCGCCCCACCAAGCCTTCAGATGACTCTAGCCCCAGCCAGTAGTTGGACTATACCCTCATGAGAGGCCCTGAGCCAGAACAACGCAGCTTGCAGATTTTTGACCCTAAGAAACTACATGAGAGAATACGTTTTTGTGGTTTTGAGCCACTGAGTTTTGGGGATAACTTGTTAAAAGGTAATAGCTAATACATATGCATCTATATACATCATATGTATGCATGTACAAAATAGAGTATGCTACATGTAATGTTCACGTGACATTTGAGGCTAGGGCATAGAAAGAATATAGCTTCTGCCCGGCTTTCTTGGGATGCCTGCCCCGGGAACCTGGCCAGCATGTGGTGAGGAAGCCCACACTAGCCCATATGGAGAGATTGTGTGGAGAGACCCACTCAGAGAAGAGCTGAGGTCCCCAGCCCATAGCTGGCCTCAATTGCCAGATGTGTGAATGGACTAGCATTCAGATGATTCCAGCCTCCAGCCTTCAAAGCTTCTCGCCGAGGCCCCAGACATCATGCAACAGTGTAAGCCGCCCCTTCTGTGCCTTGTCCGAATTCCTGATCCATGGAATCTGTGAGCATTATAGATGTTTTTTTTTTCTTTCAGATTTTATTTATTTATTTGACAGAGAGAGACACAGCGAGAGAGGGAACACAAGTAGCGGGAGTGGGAGAGGGAGAAGCAGGCTTCCCGTGGAGCAGGGAGCCCGATGCGGGGCTCGATCCCAGGACCCTGGGATCATGACCTGAGCTGAAGGCAGATGCTTAACGACTGAGCCACCCAGGCGCCCCTAGATGGTCATTTTAACACTAAGTTTGGGAGTAATTTTCTGTGAGCCGTGGTAATTGGTACATTATAAGTTGGGAACTAAATTGTGTGGGAAAATCATTGAATTTGAAAAATCATTTGAATTGCTCTGGTGACTTTATCCCTGTGATGGCTCCTTTCCTCGGGTCTTTGTTAGACCAGTGGAGCTCAACTAACAAAGGAAACTGTAATAGGGTGTTAAAAGAGAGGCAGGGCATCTGACCTCATCCCTTTCTTTTCTGTGCAGGGATTAAAAGTGTAAAGTTTAGATATAAAACCTTGTCTCTTATGGAAGTCACAGAGCTTTCCTCCGTCTCAACCGTTTCAGTGGAAGGGCAGATGATCCTTGCTCTGTTATTGCAGAGCAGACTTGTGAGGCTGAATCACGTGATCTCTTTATTCTTTGATTCCACAGAGATTCTTTGGAACATCTCCAGTACCTTGTTAGCCCTCAAGTAGTAGGGTGGCAGCAGCAGATTTGTGTGTAACCCCAGGAGATGCTGGTATGGAGACGCAGGGTCGGCCCTCCTTCGCGAGGGTCTCACTTCCAACACTGAGGCATTGTGGGAATATCCAGTTTCTTTTTTTTTTTTTTTTAAGATTTTATTTATTTATTTGACAGAGGGAGACACAGCGAGAGAGGGAACACAAGCAGGGGGAGTGGGAAAGGGAGAAGCAGGCTTCCCGCGGAGCAGGGAGCCCGATGTGGGGCTCGATCCCAGGACTCTGGGATCATGACCTGAGCTGAAGGCAGATGCTTAACCAGCTGAGCCACCCAGGTGCCCCAGAATATCCAGTTTCTTGTGATAACTTCCTGTGAAGCTCAAGGCCACATATCTCAGGATAAAAACAAAACAACGTGCCAGTTGACCTCATGATTCCTCTGGAAACTGCTTTATGGGTGAATTCTACTCTATTGAAGTAGAATTTTTTTTTAAAATTTTTAAACCATATAAGTACAATATGTCTGGAGCTATTTACCAAGTATAATGTAGATATTTAATATTTTGGAGTCTCATTTATTTTTGTCATCTCTCAATATAGGAGCTGAAAATGCCAGCTGGTTGATTTCCTAGCCGCTCCTGGCAGCTCGGGAATCAGACATGTGCTTTAGGTTTGGCGCATCTATCAGGAAAAACTGGGACACTGAAGGGGGCGGGGATAACCACCAATCCATTCTGGTGATGGGTGGGTCCAGGAGGATGGCAACACCCTGTGTGAGTGTGTATGTGTGTGTGTGTGTGTCCTCTGCCACAGGAAGAGGTGTCGAGAACTTCCAGTGGCAGGAGCTGCTATACTATTCAAATACATGCATTGAAACAAATGTAAATGGACTGAACATTCCAGTTTAAAAAACACAGATTGGCAAAGGTAGATAAACCCTTCTAGAAGGTCAGAGAGTCAAGGAAACCAACAGACCAAGAGACCTTCCCATTCTCCTTTCAGGGCTGATTTTGGGCTGATGTGGCAAGGCACAGTTGGACTCAGCATCTGTCCCTGGTGTCCATTCTGATGGGTCAGTGTTGTCGCACTGAGTGTTTATGGCCAGAGTCAGTTCTGATGAATCAGTGCAGTGTGCTGGTGTTTTTGCCTGGCATGGGTTCTGATCGGTCAGTGGCCCTCAGAAACCACTTATCAAATACTTTGTCACTCCTCCTCTTTCTCCTTCTGAGATTTCTCTCTCATATATCCATCTCAAAGTTGTAAATTTAAAGCATGATCAGTGGTATGTTGCTTCAAACATTTTTATGTGACTGTATAAGCAATATATGTACATTGTAAAAAAAAAAGTCAAAAGATTATAAATTAAACAAATCAACCATCCTAAAGGTCAGGGAGAGCAATCTTGGTAGATTTACTTATATTCCTTTTCTTTTCATATCAACATCAGAAATGGGATCATCTTCTATATTCCCTTTTATATCACTGAGTTTTGTATTACTGAATTTCTTCTAAAACTGGGGTTGTCCAGCTTTTTCTGTAAAAGACCAGACAATAGCTTTTTTAGGCTTCGCAGGCTGTGTGGTCTTGTAGCTATTCAACTCTTACATTCAGTGTAAAAGCTGCCATAGAAATATGTACACAATTAGGTGTGACAGTGTTCCGATAAAACTTTTATTTATGGACACTAAAATTCAAATCTCATGTGACTCCCACATGTCACAAAATATTACTCTTGTTTTTACTTTTTTCAGCTATTTAAAAGTGTCTAATCATTCTTGGCTTGTGTGCTTTTTGTAGCCAGCTGGATTTGGTCCTTGTCCTACCAACGGTTTGCAAACCCTTACTGTAAGATGTTGTCGCTTGTTCCTGCATGATATTCTCTTATGTAGACATACCCCGGAGCTCATTTAACCAAACTGCTATTTAGGTTGTTTCCAACTTTGCTCTGTTACCGACAACATTATGATAAACTACCTTGTCATAAATATGAATGGACTTTGGGAATTTTTTCTTAGAAGTAGAACTATTGTGTCAATAGGGAAACATTAACTCAAAAACTTAAGAAGATACACAGATGGCAGATAAGCATACGAAAGGAGGCTCAACATTGGTTAAGCGTCTGCCTTCAGCTTGGGTCATGGTCTCGGGGTCCTGGGATTGAGCCCCACGTTGGGCTCCCTGCTCAGCAGGGAGTCTGCTTCTCCCTCTCCCTCTGCCTGCCACTCCCCATACTTGTGCTCTCTCTCTCTGTCAAATAAATAAATAAAATCTTAAAAAAAAAAAAGTTTAGTGTCTATCTGTCCAGATTTTTCTCTCCATATAAAATATACATGCATATATTTTCCCTTTAAGACAGAAACATAAATTTTTTTTGCATTTTGCTTTTTATTTTTAATAATAAACATTGTCATTTATAATAAATTTTATAATAAATTTATTTATTTAAAATTATATAAATTTTATAATAAAATGTTATTTATAATGAACATTTTTCCTTGTCAGCACATATAGATCTAACTTTAGTTTAACTGTTACAATAGTCTGTTGTATAGTTCTATCATAATTAATTTTCTCAATTCCTAATTATTGAGCATTTGGTTTGTTCTCAAGGGTTTTTTTTTTTAAATTACAAACAAGGCTGTGTTGAAAGTCTTGTGCCTTTATCTTTTGGGGTTGGTTGTTCCCAATTTCCAAATTGCCCTCTTGGAAGTTTATTCAAATTTGTACTCCCCTTGTAGTGTTTATGTGCCAGTCTCCTAACATGCTTGACAACTCTAGATGTTATTTATTTTTCATCCTAGCCATAGTCTTTCATTCATTGAGCATTAATCATGGTGGTGAAGTTAGACTTTCTATGTAAGTTGCCTGAATAATTTCCATTTGAACATCCAGGAGCTTCAGGTGTTTTCCATTTCTCTGGGGCCTAATCACCCTCCCCTTGTCTTCCTTGTTTTTCAGTTACGACAGTGGCCTGACTCATATACAAAGAAGTTTGAGCACAGAATCTACCCCATCACGTTTTCGGTTGGAAACCCTCAGGAATGGAAGAAATTATTCAAACCCTGTGCTGCTCAGAGACTCTTTCTTCCGGTAGGAACACGAGCTTTTAATAAGATGCTGCTCGGGAGAGAATTGTTCTTGGAAACATGGTGAAATTAACTGGTGTGTGTTTAAAGACATTTTACTTAGAGCTGAGAATGTGTTTCTCTTGGATTCTGTAATTGATTTCTCTTAGTCTTCCAGGTATAGAGGATCCTTGTGTTCAAGAAGTTATCTGTCCCAAAGATTGAGGGACTGAGAGCATCCGAAGCATGTCTTGGATTATGGGTCTTTGTGATTTTGGTTCTACCTTTACTAGCTGTGTGAACCTCAGTAAATCCCCCCACCTTCACTAGGCCTCATGTTCCTCCAGAAGCTTGGCACATAGTTTGCCCTCAATAAATGTTAGCTTTGATTATTACTACTTCTCTTATAACCATAACCATTGCCAGATGCTAGGGAATAATTCAAAAGAGGTCCAGAGTTCCAGTTCAGCCTCTCAGTTTTGAATTTTTTAGTTAAATATATTTGTTACCTTTTTAAAAATCCTAAATAGAAAAATCACTGAAGATATATCAAAACTGGAATATCATGGAGCAAAGATGGCAGCTTTGACTTGTCAATTGCAGTCGTGACATTTGTGAGTGATCTGTACCTTCAGCAAATGTTTACCCAGGGCCCATTAGGTTCTAGGCCCTGGGTTAGTGATAGCAATATGGCGGCAAATGAGTCAGCCACAGACTTGCTCCTTTAGAGTTTGAGCCTAGCATTGAACAGGTAATTGGAAGTATGATCTGTGTTGAAGTCTCATGGATATATGTAATTTGGGGTTCCATACTGGTCAGTGAGAGGTCATAGAAGGATCTTTTGGGACATGGCATTTATGCTGAGGCATGAACGCAGAAGCAGCAGGGATCACTGAGTGATAAGGGCCTGGTTGGTAATGAGAGAGAAGAGGGTACCAAGCAGATGGAACAATATGTTCAAAGGCCTGAGTTGGAAAGGAGCATGCTTCAGAAAATGAAAGAAGGTAGAGTAACCAGAAAATAGGATGACGTGGGATTAACGAGGTCCGCAGGGGTTGGATTGTCTGGTGTTTGTGTTAAGGACTTTGAGAAGCCATTGACTGCTTTCTATTATGCAAGTGGGCTGATCTGGCTTGTGTTTTAAAGAGTACACCCTAGTTCATTGCAGTGTGGACAGTGGAATCACTAGGCCAATTAGTGATGATTTGAGCTATGTTGAGTGCCTTAAAAATGGATTCAGAACCTGACTGAGAAAGAGAATTTACCAGTTCTCACGACTAGCTTGTTGTAAGAGTTGAAGGGGAGTGAGGTGAGAAGGATTTCACCCAGGTCTCTGACCTGAACAACCAGTCAGGCTAATCTGTTTGAAATTGCCAATAATCAGCTATTGTGAGCTATGAAAAAAGGCAGTTTGTTATGGTTCATCATACTCAATGGATGGTGGTCTTTGGAGAGATGGAAAAGACAGGAGGATGACCAGTTTTCATGGGATGAGATGCGCTTAACTTGGGTCATATTTTGATTTTGAGGTGCCTGGGAGATGGCCATGTAGAGAAGTCTTACCATCAAACCCTAAATGGCAAGTGGCCCTTTTAACATTTCCTACCCAGAACCTATGGGAAGACTGAGCTCAGCCTGACTGTACTCTTGGTACCTATCTGCACAGGTTTACTCACTCGTTAAATGACCTGTTTGTCACACGCCACAGACCATCACCTGAGATGGGATTCATTGCATAAAAGTGTAGGTAAGGACAGACTACCTCAAACTGGAACTAAAATCTGTAGGTGGAAGATATAAAAACTAATTACCATTTCAGAAGATGAGAAAAAATGTCAGGTTTCTTCTTCCTGTCTCTGTTTTAGGGGGGAAAATGTATTCAAAAACCAAAGTTACTATTGGAAAATTGTCTTTCCAACCTATGCAAAAAATATAAGCAACCCAGTGGAACCGCATTTGAATTTTCCCCTGACCTTGAGTTGTGACTTTATCACCACTATTAAAAAAACAAACCTTCCACGTGATGGTTTTCATTCATTCCCAGCTAAGTAAGCGTTCCATTTTGAATGACAGATGAGTGCTGGCATTCCTTATCTGCTTTTGATAATGGAAACTAGCTCTCCTTAAAAATAATAAAGAGAGATTGTGGTTGACAGGACATTTACCTTCTCCGAGTCATATATCATAACAGCAGATTATGAACACAGCATTTGTGGGCATCAGTAGAATGTATTAATCCTCAGAGTAATTTGAAATAAAGTCTAGGTGATGTTTTCCTTGAAATTCATCTCTGTAAAACCAAATCAAATGTATTGCTGAGGCAGCAGAGTGAAGATGGAGATCCCAAAATGCAAACATTCTAGCAAGTGGTAGGTCAGTCGATTGAGAACCATAATCTCACCCATATTCTGAGAAGGTATCATCTACCCCAAGCCTGTAGAAAAAAAAAAAAAAAAAAAAAAACCCTTCTCACATAAGATTTTACTATCAGAATAAGATCAGAGTGCAAGTCTGCAACTCAAGCTTATTAGATTCTCCAGTACAATTAGTGGAACTCAGATTCTACCAATTCATGAATTATGAAGTCCTAGAAACCAGTGGACATTTAATTTTCTATTTCTGTGAGTAACGTTCCAAAGAGCAGGACCATTATTAGTGCAAAGTAAACTGCAGGTGGCTTGTAAGCTCTCTAAGATGCATACTGCTCTCAGGTAACTTAGAAGCTTAAAGTATTTAAAACAATCTGCCAATTACAAATAAATCAAATCTGTTCATTAAAATTTATCCTAGAGTACTTTTCTCTTTTTCTTTAGTAACAGCCATAAAGCTTTCACTATTGTAAAAATAATTGTCATGAATTCACATCAACTCTCTTCCATTTAATTGGAATTAGCAAGATTTTTTTATGGATCTATACATTTTTGTTACACACTCTGCCTCCTTGATTCCAAAAACCGCTAATTGTAGTTTTCTGGGGATCCTAGAGATATTCCAAACATGACAGAGATCACTGAATTGCAGAATCTTCAGAGACTTTATTGGCAAGCAGCACCCAGTATGTGGAAATACACATTAGGTTAAGGTGCTCTGTAAGTCTCATCCAGGGAGAAAGGCCTTTTTAAACCAATTTTTGTTTGTTTGTTTTTTGTTTCTTTTTTCTTTGTTTTTTTTTATTTTATTATGTTATGTTAATCACCATACATTACATCATTAGTTTTTGATGTAGTGTTCCATGATTCATTGTTTGTGCATAACACCCAGGGCTCCATGCAGTACATGCCCTCTTTAATACCCATCACCAGGCTAATCCATCCCCCCATAAATTCCAAGATTATAAAAATGTCTGATGTCTTTCCTGCTCCCAACACTTGCCATAAGCATCTATCTCAGAGGAAGGAGTTAGTGAAGAATATTGTCATGAGAAGTAGGATAAAATTGCTTACAGCCTTGACCTATACATTCTTCCTGAATTCTCTGGATGCATCTATATTTCTAACAGTCTCGACACATTCTTTAATATTCCAAAGGAGTATCATGCCAAATAAATAAAAATCTTAGATTACCTAGATTTTCTACATCACATCAAGAATAACAATATATAGGGGTGCCTGGGTGGCACAGTCAGTTAAGTGCTAACTCTTGGCTTCAGCTCAGGTGGTGATCTCAGGATCGTGAGATCGAGCCCCACATCGGGCTCTGCACTCAGTGTGGGACTATCTCTCCTTCACCCTCTGCCCCTCCCCCCCAATAAATAAAATAAATATTAAAAAAAAATAGTAACAATATTTAATCTTCCCTTTTTCCACTTGTAGTTTGTTAAAGAGGTTTGTAACTAGTTCCAATATTTGGAAAACTATATGCTTACAAGAGATATTCTAATGAGTTAGCAGCAGGCTAATGGAAAAGAGAAGTTACCTAACTTATAAGAACTTTCTATAATTAAGGTCAGGCCTTTGTACTATTATTAATATTATAACTCAGCATTAGCAGTAAACATTGAGTCTTCCTTGGAACCAACCCTTTGGATGGCAACAACTATTGACAGATGTATATGAACATATTAAAAATCCTTATTAAGAGGAGCATCTATTAGAATCACCATAAGTGATATCTCTGTATTTCATTAAGCATCAAGAGACCATAAATTATTGGGACAAAATGAGCTATCAAAAAGCTCAAATTACCCTAGATACCAGTTTTGTTGAACAAGCTTTCCATAATCCTTATCATTTACTCCCACACTATTAAAGGTTTGACATTCAGGATATTAGTTACAACTCTTAGTTACATGTAAAAAACTCAACTCTAACTAGCTAAGGAAAGAAGGAAATTTTTTGGCTTTTCTGACCGTGAAGTCCAGATGATTCCAAGTGTAGGGCTGATCCAGGGACTCCCATGATGTCACCCCGGCTCTGTGTGTCTCTCCCTCAGTTCCTTGCAAGGCTCACTCCAGGAGCATAATGTTGGCTTGAAGCAACCTGAGATACAAATTCTAGAAGCTTAGTTTAGCAGAAAAAAGAGCAGGAAGGGTGGCTACTTCTGAAATGGTGGCAGAAGAGCTCTGTGGAAATGCTCCCCAGTGAGACAGGCATAACTGGTGAAAATTGTTTCTTTTAAAGATTTTATTTATTTATTTATTTGAGAGAGAGCGTGAGTGGGGGAAGAACAGAGGGGGAGGGAGAAGGAGAGGGAAAGACTCTCAAGCAGACTTCATGCTGAGCGTGAGCCTGATATGGGGCTCAGTCTCACGATCCTGAGATCATGGCCTGAGCTGAAACCAAGAGTCGAACACTTAACCAACTGAGCCACCCAGGCAACCCTGGTGAAAATTATTTTTAAAGCAATTATCTAGAATCTTTGGACATTGCGCTGAGGGCCTAAGCAAATGAGGAAACAGATTATTCAAGAAAGTCTACTAATGTAACCAAGTCCAAGCTTGTTCTGCTCACTGCATGACAGGCCCACAAGTCTAGGGGCAAGATGTTGGGGTAAGGAAAATGACTTTATCTGGAAAGCCAGCAAACCAAGGAGATACCGACTGTTGTCCTAAACAACCATCTCCCCTTGGCATGAAATTCAAGCTTCTTTTATGTTAGCAAAGGGGGGAAGTAAGAGGGGGTTGGAGTCAGAAGGTAACTGATGTCTGTAGTTATCTGAGGGAGGTCATAAAACTGGTTTGTCCTTGGTCAGTTGATCTTTGTGTACAAGAATCTGGTCATGTCATTCTTGTAAATGTTAAGCATAGCATAGTCATTTCTGTATGTGCTTCCTTACCTCCTTGGGTGAGGTAGATTTTGGGTAGAAAACAGTTTTTGCAAATCTTAGCTGTTAGCAAAATTTCTCCGATGATTAACGTGCCTACATACAAGCAGGGCTAAAGCAGAAGCAAGGGAAATAGAAGTAGCATGGAGTCAGACATACTGGGTTTTTTTTCCCCTGATACACTAAAACTTGGTAAAAAAGAGGGAGAATCTGTGACATTTGAACCACAACCTACTCCCTCCATTTCCCTTTCCAACTCAGCATGATGGAAAGTCAGCTCTAGATAATTCAGTCCAGAATACAGGGATTCTTTTCTCCTTAGCTCCCGGTTGAGGGATATGGTATTGCCTTAGGAGGAGCAGGTCATCAGCAGTTCTCATCTCTGTATCACAGAGTTTAAGTTCCAGGTAATTGTGGACAAGGTTCTGGGGCTTCGTAATTGAGAGGAAGCTGGCAGCTTCATGAGAGCAACAAACTAAAATATAGGCTGGTTAGTTTATAAGGGAGAACCAGGGAAAGAGACAGATAAAAAGTGCCCCTTGGTGGCAGAACAATGTTCGAAGACTGGCCTTAAAAATTAATCCTGCAAATGAGCCTAAATTTCATTGTATCAGATGAAGGAGCAATTTGTGCCTCAAAAACAATAGAGCAATCAGCTGGCAATTAGTGGAGGCTAATAGCTGGGCGTAATACCAACAGCAACAGACAGTTTAACAGAAAGATTAGAGAGTCAAAGATAGGTGATAAAACCACTGTCACTTCATGCCCAAGGCCGCACGCACTGAGGAACAACATCATAGGTTGCATGCAGTGGGTGAAAGGGACTTCACTAAAATAGTCCAGGCAAGATGCTAAACAAATAAATGAGCAAACCACATCAATAAGCCCTGTAGGTTGGAGTTGCTAAAATATATTATTTAACATATCCTAAACTATATTATCATGCTGTCATTTATTAACATGCTAAATATATTATCCAGATTTTTTCATCAAAAAAGTATGAGGCATTCAAAGAAACTGGAAAGTGTGACTCATTCACAGGAAAAAATGCAAGCACTGGAAGGTGCCTGTGATAGGACCCAGATGTCAGATTTACTAGAAAAAGACTTCACCCTTTTGGAGGCCAGGCCTCGCCCTGCTCACTTGCTGGGGTCTCATCCCTGGGGGACACAGTACAGCCCTGGGGGTCTGCTGGTGTGGGCTCAGGACCTGTGGGCACTGGTCTGGTCCCTGAGGGTCTGACCAGGAGGGTAGGGGCACTACCACCACACAGGCCCCCATCCCTCCCCAGCTATGTAATTAAAAGCAGTCTAACACACATGTACACACACACACACACAAGAAAAAAACTTCAAAGTAGCCGTTATAAATATGTTCAAGCAACAAAAGGAAACCATGCTTAAAGAAGTAAATTAATTAAGGAGGGCTCATGATGTGATGAGTGACGGGTGTTATACACAACTGACGAATTATTGAACACTACATCTGAAACTAATGATGTACTATATGTTGGCTAATTGAATTTAAATTAAAAAAAGAAGTAAAGTAAGATATGATGACAGTGTTTCATGAATTAAGAATATCAATAAAGAGATGAAAATTATTTTTAAAAAGAGCTAGGTGGAAATTCTGGAGTTAAAAGGTATAATGATTAATGAAAAATCATTAAAGGAGCTCACAGCAGATTTGAAATTAAAATAGAAAGAATTGGTAAATTTGAAGATAAATCAATAAAGTTTACTCAGTCCAAGGAATAGGGAAAAATAATGAATAAAATTGAACTGAGACTGAGAGAAATGTGCACCACGTCAAACACACCAGCATATGCGTGATGGGAGCGCCAGAAGGAGAGCAGAGAGAGAAAGGAATAGAAAAAGCTATTTGAAGAAATAATGGTTGAAAACTTGCAAATTTGATGAAAAACAATGTACACATCAAAATTCAAAGAACTCTAAGATAAACTCAAAGAGAGCCACATGTAGATAAATCATAGTAAAAAATCCTGAAAGCAAGAGATAAAGTTTTAAAAGTAGCAAGAGAAAAACAACTTGTTATATACAAGGGAACTCCATTAAGATTAACAGTAAATTTCTTGTTAGATACTGTGGAGGGCAGAAGGCCATGGGATGACATATTTGAAGTGCCAAAGGGTGGGGGGAAACTGTCTACCCAAAATCTTATATCTAGCAAAACTCTTTTATTTTTTTTAAGATTTTATTTATTTATTTATTTGACACACACAGGGAGAGAGACAAGTAGGCAGAGTGGCAGGTAGAGGGAGGAGCAGGTTCCCCACTGAGCAAGGAGCCTGATGTGGGACTCGATCCTGGGACCCTAGGATCATGACCTGAGCTGAAGGCAGACACTTAACTGACTGAGCCACCCAGGAGCCCCATAGCAAAACTATTTTAAAAATGAAGGTAGAATAGGCAGTGCATCCAGCAGTCCTGCAGATCTGTCTCTTGCTTCAACAGTGTTTGGACGGAACAGACCCAGGGTCACCCCTTCACCCTCTGACCACCCTCCAACCTTTTTTCTGGTCACAACCTTCAGAGCCATCTTCTCTGCCACCCTTTGTCTCTGGGACCAGCCAATACCCTATTTTGAGCTTCGCTCCTTATTACCAACCAACCATGAGCTCCCAGATTTGTCAGTTATTCCAGAGGTGGAGGCTGCTGTCAGCTGCCTGATCAGCATGCATCTGCTGGCCTCCTACACCTACCTGTCTCTGGGCCTCTATTTCCACTGTGAAGACGTGGCTCTGGAGCACGTGGGCCCCTTCTTCCACTAGTTGGCTAAGGAGAAATGAGGGCACTGAGCATCTCTTGAAGATGAAAAACCAGTGTGGCAGCCACGCCCTCTTCCAGGACTTGCAGAAGCCATCACAAGATGAGTGGGATAAAACCCTGGATGCCAAGGAAGCCCCCCTGGTTCTAGAGAAGAACCTGAACCAGGCCCTTTTGGATCTGTATGCCATGGGTTCTGCCCACACAGATCCCCATCTCTGTGAATTCCTGGAGAACCACTTCCTAGTTGAGGAGGTGACACTCATCAAGAATTTGGGCAAGGACTTGTCTAACCTGGCCCCCAAGCTGGGCTGGGCAAGTATCTATTCAAAAGGCTCACCCTCAAGCATGACTAAGAGCCCTCTGAAGCCCAGAAGGCTTTGAGGGACCCCTCTGGCATCCCCCTCATGCCAGGTTTGTGCCTGGGCCTCTTCCTGCAACCACTAGGCAGCTTTTTAACCACCCTGAGGCCCTCTCCCAAGCTATGGATGAAATGGAAACAATAAAGCTTTTTTGCAGGGGGAACATAAAGGTGAAATCAAGTCATTCCCAGTAAAGAAAACTGAGATAATTTGTTGCTAGCAGAACTGCCTTATAAGCAATACTAAGGAAGTTCTTTAGGCTGAAAGCAAATGACTCCAGACAGTAATTCAAAATCACATTTTAATGAAGAGCATGAATAAAGGCAATTGTATAGAAAACATTATAATGAATATTTCTTTTTTTATTTCATTTTATTTTTTAAGATTTTATTTATTTATTTATCATTTATTTATTTATTTAGAGAGCACAAGCACGGGGAGGGGCAGAGAGAGAGAAACAGAGAGAATCTCAAGCAGACTCAGTGCTGAGCACGGAGCCTGACACGGGGCTTGATCTCATGACCCCGAGATCACAACCTGAGCCAAAATCAAGAGTCAGACACTCAACTGACTGAGCTACTCAGGCACCCCTTCAGATTTTATTTTTAAGTAACCTCTACACCCAGTATGGGGCTTGAACTCAGAACCCCGAGATCAAGAGTCCCATGCCCTATCGACTTGAGCCAGCCAGGCACCCCTATGATGAATATTTCTTATCCTTTACTCTCTTAATTGATTTTAAAAACAATTGTATAAGACAGTATGTATATAACTGTATTGTTGGGACTGTAACATAGAAATGTAATATTTTTAACAATAATAGCACAAAGGAGGTTGGAGTCGAAGAAAGTTGTGTGGAATAAGACAATGGTACCAGATAGTAATTCAAATCCACAGGCACAAATAAAGAAAACCAGAAATGGTAGAAGAATGTTAATATAACAAACTCCATAAATATGTCCTTCCTCTCCTTCCTCTCAGCTTCTTTAAAACACATACAATTACCCGAAGTAGCAATTTTAACAATATATTATTGGGTTTGTAACATGTATAGATGTAGTATGTATAACAATGACATCACAAAATAGAGACAAGAGAATAGAGCTGTATAGGATTAACATTTGTATATCTCATTGGAATTAAGTTAGTATAAATCTGAAGTGTATTTTATTTTATTTATTTGACAGAGAGAGAGAATGAGTGAACACAAGCAGGGGGAGTGGCAGGCAGAGGGAGAGGGAGAAGCAGGCTCCCCGTGGAGCAAGGAGCCCAATGCAGGCAGGGCTCGATCCCAGGACCCTGGGATCATGACGTGAGCTGAAGGCAGACGTTTAACCAACTGAGCCACCCAGGTGCCCCTGAAGTGTATTTTAATAAGACATATATGGTAAGCCCAGGAACAACTGCTGAGGAAAAATATGGTGAGAACAAATCACTAAATTAAAATGGCACATTAGAAAATATCCACTCACTGCAAAAGAAAGCAGCAAAGGAAGAGCAGAAGAACAAAAAACATGAGACATATTGAAAACAGAAAGGAAAATGACAGACATAAATTCAACTACATCAACAACATTAGATGAGAATGGATAAAACAATCCAATCAAAAGGCAGAAATTGCCAGAAATAGTTGATAAAAAAAATATAATCCAAATATGTGCTATCTATAGGAGACACACCTTAGGTTTCAAAGATACAAATAGGTTGGAAGCAAAAGGATGGAAAAAGATGTCAATCAAACAGCAACACAAGAAAGCTGGAGTGGCTATACTAATATCAGACAAAATAGAACTGAAAAAAATTATTAGAGAAAAACAGGCACATTAAATGCTACAAATGTTAATCCATAAAGAAGATATAACAATTATAAATATATATGCATCTAACAACAGAGCCCCCAAATACATGAAGCCCAAACTGACAGAATTGGAGAGAGAAATAGGCAATCCATCAATAATAATGGGAGACTTTAATGCCCCACATTCAATAATGGGTTAAATAGGTAGATCATCAACAAGGAAATAGACTTCAATAACACTTTAAACCAACTGGACCAACAGACATCTATAGAACACTCGACTCAACACCAGTGGAACACACATTCTTCTGAGTGCATATGGAACATTCCTGGGATAGACCATATGTTAGGCCATAAAACAAGCCTCAGTGAATTTAAAAGGATTGAAGTCACGCAGAGTATGTTCTCTGACCACAATGGAATGACATTAGAAGTCAATAACAGAAAGAAATTTGGGCAGCTCACAGATAGGTGGAAATTAAACAACACACTCCTAGATAACCAGTAGGTCAAAGAAGAAGTTCCAGAAGACATTAGAAAATATTTTGAGATATGGAGGGGCGCCTGGATGGCTCAGTTGATTGAGTGTCCAACTCTTGATTTCAGCTTCAGGTCTTGATCTCAGTGTCATGAGTTGGACCTACTTAAAAACAAACAAACAAAACCAAGAAAATACTTTGAGATAAACAAAAATGAAAATATGTATACCAAAACTTATGAGAGCAGCCAAGGCAGTACTTAGATTGAAATTTGTAGTTGTAAACTGCTACTTTACCAATGAGGAAAGATTCTAAATCAGTAACTTGACTTTATGCCTGAGACACTTTAAAAGGAAGGACAAACTAAATCCAAGCAAGAACAAGGAAGGAACTAGTAAAGATTGGAGTAAAAAATAATGAAGTAGAGAATAGAAAAAGAATAGAGGATAATCACAGGCCTGAAAGTTGATTATTTGAAAATATCAACAAAATTGACAGGGGCATCTAGGTGGCTCAGTCAGTTAAGCGTCTGCTTTTGGCTCAGGTCATGATCTCAGGGTTCTGGGATCAATCCCCACATCGGGCTCCCAGCTCAGTGAGGAGTCTGCTTCTCACTCTCCCTCTGCCCTTCCCCCCGCTCATGCTCTCTTTCTCTCAAATAAATAAATAAAATCTTTTTTAAAAAAAACCTGACAGGGCGCCTGGGTGGCTCAGTTGGTTAAGCGACTGCCTTCGGCTCAGGTCATGATCCTGGAGTCCCGGGATCGAGTCCCGCATCGGGCTCCCTGCTCAGCGGGGAGTCTGCTTGTCCCTCTGACCCTCCCCCCTCTCATGTGCTCTCTCTCTCTCAAATAAATGAATAAATAAAATCTTAAAAAAAAAAAAAAACCTGACACACCTCTAGCTAGACTGAGCAAGAGAGAAAAAGAAGACTCAAATTACTAGAGGCAGGAATGAAAGAGGGAAGATGAATACCAGCATTAGTGATATAAAAAGAATTGTAAAGCAATACTCTAAATAACTGAGTGGTAATTAAACTAAACGGACAACTTTGACTTAGTAATTTTTTTAAAAACCTTGAAGAAAAGCTCAGGACTAGATGGCTTCATTGGTGAGTTTTACCAAACATTTAAAGAATTAATACCAGTTCTTTCCAATCTCTTTAAAAAAACAAACAAACAAACAAACCAGAGATGTGCCTGGTGGCTTATTCGTTAAGCGTCTGACTCTTAATCTCAGCTCAGGTCATGATCTCAGGGTCATGAGATCTGTGTTAGGTGTGGAACCTGCTTAAGATTCTCTTTTTCCCTCTCCCTCTGCCCCTCCCCTGCCTCTCTCTCCCTCTCTTAAAAATTAATTAAAAAAACAGAAAAGAAGGAATATTTCCCAATTATTTATTAGGCCACATATTAACCTGTTACCAAAACCATACAGTGACATCACAAGAAAAGAAAACTACAGAGCAATTACTCGTGAATGTAGATGGAAAAATCCTCAACAAATACTGCTGTATAGAATCCAGCAACTCAAAAAAGGATTTTACACCATTACCAAGTGGAATTTTTCCCAGGAACACAAAGTTGGTTTAACATGTTAAAATCAACTGATGTAATGTACTATATAAACAGATTAAAGATGTCATGAACATCTCAATAGATGCAGAAACAAATTTGACAAAATCTAATACACTTTTGTGATAAAAACATTCAACCCTAGGAATAGAAGAGAACATTCTCAACCTGATAAAGGGCATCTACAAAAACCTTACAATTAGCATTGTTCTTAATGGTAAAAGACTGAATACTTTACCTTTAAGATCAGAAAAATAGTTATATGCTCTCAAAATTTCTATTCATCATTGTATTGGAAGTTCTAGTCAGGGCATTCAGGCAAGAAAATGGAATAGAATGAACTCTGATTTGAAAGAAAGAAGTAAAACTATCTCTATTTTCAAATGGCATCATATCATATATAGAAAATCCTAGGGAATCCATTTGAAAAATGGTGAGAAATAATAAAATTTAGTAAGGTTGCAAGATACAAGACCAAGACACAAAAACAACTGTATTTCTAAACACTTGCAATGAGCAATCCAGAAATAAAATTAAAAAAACAATTCCATTTATAGTAACAAAAATAATAAAATACTTAATAAATTTAACAATACGAGTATAAAACTGATACTCTGAAAATTATGAGTTGTTGAAAGAAATTAAAGAGTGTAATCAATGGAAAGAGGGTTCATGTTCATAGGTTAAAAGACTTAATATTGTTAAGATGGCATTAGTCCTCAACATTGTCTGTATATTCAATACAGTTTTAGCAAAATCCCAGTTGGCTTCACTGCAGAAAGTGCCAAGCTGATCCTAAAATTCATACGGAAATCCAAGGGACTATATTATCAGTAAGCTTCTAGTCAGGCTAATTAAATAAAAAACAGAGAGGACACAAATTACTAATATTAGAAATGAAAGAGGGGACATCATTACTACAGATTCCTTTTGATGAGCATTAAAAGTATAATTTAAAAAGTACTAACATCTCCAAGACCACAAATTTGATAAGTTAAATGAAATGTATCAGCTCCTTGAAAGACACAAACTGTCAAAAGTCACACAAGAAAAAATAGATGATCTGAACAGGCTTATGTCTATTAAAGAAATTGAATCAGGGGTGCCTGGGTGGCTCATTCAGTTGAGTGTCTAACTCTTGGTTTCATCTCAGGTCATGATGTCATGTGTTCTGGGATTGGGCCTGCATTGGGCTCTGCACTCAGTGGGGAGTCTGCTTGAAGATTCTCTCCCTCTGCTGACGTGCATGCATTCTCTCTCTCTCTCTGAAATGAATAAATCTTTTTTAAAAAAAGGAATTTTCAAAAATTGAATCAGTAATTAACCTTACAAACAAAAAACACCAAGTCCAGACAGGTTGGTGAATTCTGTCAGACATTTAAGGATGAAGTTATACCAGTTCTCTATAATCTCTTTAAGAGGGTAGACGAAGAAGGAATACTTCTAACTCATTCTGTGAGGCCACCATTCCTCTAATGCAAAATCAGACAGACATAATAAGAAAACTACAGACTAATAGCTCTTGTTAACATAGATGCAAAAATCCTCAACAAAATATTAGCAAATCAAATTTTTAAAAAGCATACAAAGAATTATACACCATGACCAAGTGGGACTTATCCAGGTATGCAAGGATAGTTCAGCATTAAAAAGTAAATTGGTGTAGCCCATCACATCATCAGGCTAAAAGAGGAAAATCATGTGATCTTATAAATAGATGCAGAAAAAAAAATTTGACAATATCCAACATTTATTCATGATAAAAAATTGTCAGTAAACTAGGAATTAAAGGGAACTTCATCAACTTGATAAAAACTATCTACAAAAAACCCTACAGCTAATTTCATACTTCATGGATCTTTAAAAGTAAGCTTTAGGATCTTAATAGGATAGGCATACTCAATATTGTCAAGATATCACTCCTTCCCAAATTGATTTATAGATTCAATCCCAATCAAAATCTCACCGAGTTATCTTACGGATGACAACAAACTGATTTTAAAGTTCATATGGCAGAAGACTCAGAGAAGGCAATACAATATTGAAAGAGAAGAACAAAGTTGGTTGATTGATGCTACCCAACTTCAAGACTTACTCTAAAGCTATAGTGATCAAAACGGAGTGGTATAGGCAAAAGAATAGACAAATAATCAATGGAACAGAATAGAGAGCTTATAAATAGACCCCATAAGTATAGCCAACTGTTCTTTGACAAAGGAGCAATATGGTGGAACAAAGATAGTCTCTTCAACAAATGGTGCTAGAACAACTGGATATCCAAAATAATAAATATAGATGCAGATCTTACACACTTCACAAAAATTAACTCAAAATGGGTCAGATATTGAAATATAAAATGCAAAACTATAAAACTCCTGGAAGATAACATAGGAGAAAACCTAGATGGCCTTGGGTATGGTGATGGCTTTTTAAATATAACACCAAAGACATGATCCTTGAAAGAAAGAATTTATAAGCTGGACTTCGTTAAATTTTAAAACTTCTGCTCCCTGAAAGACATTATCAAGAGAATGGGAAGACAAGCTATAGACTGGAAGAAAATATTTGCAGGAGACATTTTTGGTAAAGGACTGTTATCCAAAATATACAAACCAAAATATACAAAATATACAAAATATTTTGTATACAGATACACAAAATATACAAAAGGACTGTTATCCAAAATATACAAAGACTGTTATACAGAATATCCAAAATATAAAACTCAACAATAAGAAACAAACAACCTGGGGTGCCTGGGTGGCTCAGTCAGTTAAGGGTCTGCCTTCAGCTCAAGTCATGACCCAGGGTCCTGGGATTAAGCCCCGCATCAGGCTCCCTGCTCGGCCGGGAGCCTGCTTCTCCCTCGCCCTCTGCCTGCTGCTCAGCCTACTTGTGCTGTCTCTCTTTCTCTGTCAAATAAATAAATAGATAAATAAAATCTTTAAAAATAATAATAAAGCATTAAGTTAAAAAAATAAAGAAACAAACAACCTGATTTAGAAATGGACCAAAGACCTTACAGACCCCATACAGATGGCAAATAAGCATATGAAAAGATGCTCTATATCATATATCATCAGATAAATGAAAATTAAAACAGTAATGAGATACCACTACACACTCATTAGAATGGCCAAAATCTGGAACACTGACAACACCAAGTGCTGATGAGGGTGTGGACCAGCAGGAACTCTCATGCATTGCTGGTGGGAATGCAAAATGCTACAGCCACTTTGGGATCTACTTTGGTGGTTTCTTACAAAATGAAACTTACCCTTACCATGGGACCCAGCAGTTGCACTTCTTGGTATTTATCCAAAGTAGCTGAAAACTTATGTCCACACAATAACCTGCGCTTGAATGTTTATAGCAGTTTTATTCATAATTGCGAGCAACCAATTCATAATTGGAAGCAACCAAGATGTCCCACAGCAGGTGAATGGATAAAAAAACTGTAGCACATCCAGATAATGGGATGTTATTCAGTGCTGAAAAAGAATTGAGCTGTCAAGTCATGAAAAGTCATGAGGAAACTTAAATGCATATTACTAAGTGAAAGAAGCCAATCTGAGAAAGCTACGCACTGTATGATTCCAATTATATGACATTCTGGAAAAGGCAAAGCTATGGAGCAGTAAAAATGTTTGCCTGGTTGGGGGACAGCCGGGGGAATGGATGAACAGGCAGTCCACCAAGGATTTTTAGGGTAGTGATAGTACTCTATATGATATTATAATGATGAATATATGTAACTTTGCATTTGTCCTAACCCATAGAATGTACAACACCAAAAGTGAACCCTAAAGTACAGTATGGACTTTGGGTGATTATGCTGTTAATGTAGGTTCATCGTTGGTGAGAAATACACCATTCTGGTGAGTGATGTTGATAATAGGGGAAACTATGCATGTGTAGAGACAGGGGGTATAGGGGAAATCTCTGTACCTTCTCTTAATTTTGTTGTGTATCTGGAACTGCTCTTAAAAAATAATCTTTATTAAAAAGAAAGAAAGAAAGAAAAATTCAAGAGACCCAGCATATCCAAAACAATCTTGGGAAAGGTGAACAAGGCCAGAGGACTCTAACTTCCTGATTTCAAAATTTACTACAAAGGTACAGTAACCAATCCAATGCAGTACTGGCATAAGGATAGACATATAGACCAATGGAAGGGAATTGAGTCCAGAAATAAACCCTCATAGTTACAGAGGAATTCAATGGGGAAAGAATAGTCTTTTCAACAGAAGTGCCAGAAAAAGTGGATATCCACATGCAAAAGAATGACGTTGTATTCCCTACCTCATACCATATTCAAAAATTAATTGAAATGGATCAAGGACCTAAATATAAGAGCGAAAAATGTAAAAGTCTTAGAAGAAAACATAGGAGTAAATCTTCACGATCTTCGATTAGAGAGTGTTTTTTTGTTTTGTTTTTAGATATGATACTAAAAACACAAGCAACAAAAGAAAAACTGGATAATTTGGACTACATCAAAATTGAAAACTTTTGTGCTTCAAATAATACCATCAAGAAAGTATACAGACATCCACAGAATGGGAGAAAATATTCGGATATCACATATCTGATAAAGGACTAGTGTCTAGACTATATAAATAACTCTTACAGCTCAATAATAAAAAGATAAATAGTCCAATTAAAATATGGGCAAAGGATCTGAATAGACGTGTCTCCAAAGAAGATATAAAAAGGGGAAATATACATATGAAAAGATGCTCAACATCATTAGTCATCAGGGGAATGAAATCAAAACCACATTGAGATGCCACTTCACACCACGAGGATGGCTGTAATCAAAAAGACATTATAGCAAATGTTGGCAAGGATGTGGACAAACTGGAACCCTTGTGCACTGCTGGTGAGAACATAAACTGGTGCAGCTGCTTTGGAAAACAGTCTGCCATTTCCCCCTAAAAGATTAAACATAGAGTTACCAGATGATTCAACAACTCCACTTCTAGATAATGGAGAGAAATGAAAACATATGTACACAAATATTCATAGCAGCATTATACTTAAGAGCTAAAAGATGGATATAGCCCAAACATCCATCGACTGTTGACTGGATAAATAAAATATAGTATGTTCATGAAATGGAATAGTACTTGGCAGTAAATAGAAAAGAAGTACTGATAAATACTACAGTATGGGTGTGCTTTGAAAACATGCTAAGTGAAAGGAGCCATTCAAAAAATCACATATTGGGGCACTGGGTGGCTCAGTCGTTAAGCATCTGCCTTCGGCTCAGGGTCCTGGGATCGAGCCCCCCATCGGGCTCCCTGCTCTGCGGGAAGCCTGCTTCTCCCTCTCCCACTCCCCCTGCTTGTGTTCCCTCTCTCGCAGTGTCTCTCTCTGCCAAAAAAATAAATAAAATCTTAAAAAAAAAATCACATATTAATATGATTCCATTTATATGAAATGTCCTGAATAGGCAAATCTATTTATAGAGATAGAAAGTAGATTAGTGCTTGCCTAAGGCTAATTAGGTTGGGGAGAATAGGGACTGACTGCTAATGTGTAAAGAATTTCTTTTTGAGGTGCTGAAAATGTTCTAAACTTAGATTGTGATGATGTTGCACAACTCTGTGATATATTAAAAACCATTCAATCATTCACTTTAAATGGATGAATTGATATGTAAATTATATTTCAGTAAAGCTGTTATAAGAGAAAACAAAAGCATGATACTTAATAACTGTCATAAAAATCCTGGGGTATATTGTGATTGCCACTGCACGACTCATGTGCTCATCCCTGAACAGTTGTTATGGCCAGAAAGATAAGATACTCTGATTAGCCCAAGTTAAATCGCATTCTCAGGATGCCTGGGTGGCTCAGTCAGTTAAGCATCTGCCTTCGGCTCAGGTCATGATCCCAGGGTCCTGGGATGGAGCCCTACATCGGGCTCCCTGCTCGGCGGGAGCCTGCATCTCCCTCTGCCTGCCGCTCCCCTTGCTTGTGCTCTCGTTCTCTCTCTGACAAATAAATAAAATTTAAAAAAATAAATCACATTCTCATCCATGGGCAACAGGGGTCCCCAGCATCTGAACCACAGAGATTTGTTTTTTTTTCACAGGAAAGACAGTTACTCTTGTCAGAAGATGAAGGCAGACATGCTGGAGAGGACAAACAATAAATAACTATGTGATGTAAGAATGACTAGTTCTGGGGCACCTGCGTGGCTCAGTCGGTTGAGTGGCTCTTGATTTTGGCTCCAGCCGTGATCTCAGGGTCATGGGATCGAGCCCCAAGTTGGACTCTGCACTCGGTGCAGAGTCCACTTGGGGTTCTCTCCCTCTGCCCCTCCCCCCACTGGAGTGCGCGCACACTCTCTCTCTCTCTCTCAAATAAATAAATAAAATCTTAAAAAAATGACTAGTTCTGTAACACTACTCAAGCCTTCAAAGAGGCTGTTTTACTTTGTTAGTATGAAGAATACACACACACACACACACACACACACACAGCAGGCCCTTTAAGAAACAATAGCCACAGTACTAGGAAGCATTTAATGGAGATAGAAATTAATTTGAGATATATAGAGACAGTATGGTGTGGTTGTTAAGACCACAGACTCTGGCAGTGCCTGGTTGGCTTAGTCAGTTAAGTGTCCGACTCTTGGTTTTGGCTCAGGTCATGATCTCAGGGTCATGAGATCAAGCCCCACATTGCACTGAGTGTGGAGCCTGCTTAAGATTCTCTCTCTTTCTTCCTCTGCCCCTCCCCTCCCCTGTTTATGCTTGCTTGCTCTCTCAAAAAAAAAAAAAAAAAAAAAAGACCGCAGACTCTAAAACAGCCCAAATATATTCAGATCTTGCTTCTTGCTTCTACCACTTACCACTTTGTAACCTGGGGAAATTACTTTTATTTGCCTTAATTTATTCATCTGTAAAATGGGAATAAGAATATTACCAACTCACAACAATGGTGTTGTGAAATTTAAATTAGCTAATATATTTAACATCCTTAAGAACTGTGCCTGGTACATAGTAAGTGTGAGCTGCTATTTTTATTATAATTGCTATTATTATGAGGACTGGTATGTGGCATGAAACCACTGAGATTATTAACTTTCTTCCCAAAAGGACCTTATCTTGGCTAATAGCAACAAAAAGTGTTTTGGTCTAGTTGGCCAAACCATAACCAACACAGAACAATTATAACATGCACCAGCAGAGAACACTACTATTATAATATCAGACACATGGTAGTTAATTGTCTTTTTATCCCCAACATGATTACCATCCTAGTAGTTCTGGAATCACCATGTTTGTTATAAAGCATAGTATAAGAATCAACACTAATATTTGCTGATTACCTATCTTAACATAATTCTTTGGTTTCAGGCAATCATAATTGACTCGGTGAGTTAATCAGAAGACTTGATTGAAAGGATGTTAGGGGCTCTGAGAATGGAAGAGAAGTTTAATCACATAGGCTTGCATTTGATTAGAAATGGCAAGCAAAACATTTGCATTAAAATTCATTCTTTCCTAAAACTATACTCAAATTCGTAATTCATTTTTTTAAAGAGCATAAACCTTCTATTCTAAGACAAAAGAACAGGAATGGAGGAAATTAAAGCTCAAAATATATTTTGGGTTTGTTTTTTTTTTTAGTTTTTGAGGTAGTGTTCCATGATTCATTGTTTGCGTATAACACCCAGTGCTCTATTCAGTATGTGCCTTCTTTAATACCCATCACCAGGCTAACCCATCCCCCCACCCCCCTCCCCTCTAGAACCCTCAGTTTGTTTCTCAGAGTCCATAGTCTTTCAGGGTTCATCTCCCCCTCCAATTTACCCCC
>NC_138369.1:34159137-34211340 GCF_054177405.1 Leptonychotes weddellii
AAAAAGGGAAAAAGAAAAATTCAAAAAAAAAAAAGAAAAAGAAAGTTAAAAAAAAAATAACTTTGAAAGACTAAAGAATCATGGTAAAAAAGCCATGGATTCTATGTGCAGTATTTCCCTAGCGCTGGAGTGCTGCCGTTCTCATTGATCGGTAAACTTGGTCTTGGCTGGCTGTTCTTCCTGATCTTCTGGGGGAGGGGCCTGTTGCCGTGGTTCCCAAATGTCTTTGCTGGAGGCGGAATTGCCCCACCCTTGCCGGGTCCCAGCTAAGTAATCTGCTCGGGTTTGCTCTCGGGAGCATTTGTTCCCTGCAAGCTTTCCCTTCAGCTTTGGAGGATGAGAGTGAAAATGGTGGCCTCCCAATCTCCACCCTGGAGGAGCCAAGAACTCGGGGCCCCGCTCCTCAGTGCACCCCCAGAGAAAAGCAGTCAATCACTCCTGTCTCCCTGGTCTCTGGCCACACTCTGTGCTCACCCAGCCTGTGACCGAGCGTTTCTATCTCTGGCACCCGACTGGATGTGGTGTCTCCAAACCCAGCAGATCCCTGCGGTGCGCGCCCGCACCGCTCCTCCTGGGGGAGGAAGGGGAGTCTCCCTGGATCTGCCACTTGTTGGGTCCCTGCTGGAGAAGCAGTGGCCCAACTGTGCCATGGATCACAGTTTATGGCAACCCTGAGCTGAGAGCCCGCGCCTTGGCTCCGTCTCTGTAGCCAGCTTCCCCGCTCTGATACCTGGGAGCTCTGCCACTCTCAGGCACCCCCAGTCTTTCTGTGATCCCGAGGGTCCTGAGGCCACACTGTCCCAGCAAGGGTTCCACCCCTCGCTTAGCCGCTGGAGCGACGTCCCTCAGCGGAGCTGACTTCTAAAAGTTCCGATTTTGTGCTCCACGGCTCTATCACTTGCCAGAAGCGGCCGATGAGGCCCCCTCCCCCGCCGTCTATCCTCCCGAATATTGCCTCGGATTCACTTCTCCACACGTCCTACCTTCCAGAAAGTGGTCACTTTTCTGTTCAGAGAGTTGCTGCTATTCTTTTCTTCGATCTCCTGTTGAGTTCGTAGGTGTTCAGAATGGTTTGATCCCTATCCAGCTGAATTCCTGGGACCAGACTAAATCCAGGTCTCCTACTCCTCCACCATCTTGCTCCTCCCCTCAAAATATATTTTGAATGGTAGTAACCAACTTAGCTCACTTGAGACATCTGTATCTTTAACCATCAGTGAGGAAAGTCCAGAAGTAATTGAGTTACATGACACAACCCCCAAAAGGCCAATGATTTGGTGGCACCAGCTATGTCTGGAAGTGACAGTAAAGATGAACCTAAAATCATGGGGTTTGATTCAAGTCTCTTTAAGGAGCAGTTAGACTCCCAGGTTGCCTATTTTATACCATGTAACTGGTATTCTGCTTCATTCTTACCCTGGGCAAAAGACTGGAGGTTTTGTTTCTAGAGAAGGTAAAATAGAGTATCTCTGGACTAGGGAAATCAAAGCACAACTAAGGGCATCATGTTGAAACATGAGGTTCAATCAAAAACTTACATATGGGGGTGCCTGGGTTGTTCAGTCCGTTGGGCATCTGACTCTTGATTTCGGCTCAGGTCATGATCTTGAAGTTGTGGGATCCAGCCCCGTGTTGGGCTCCATGCTCAGCGTGGCATCTGCTTGACACTCACTCCTCTCCCTCTCCCTCTGCCCCTCCCCCAACTTGAGTTTGTGCTGTCTCTCTAAAATGAATAAATAAATCTTAAAAAAAAACCTTACTTATGAATCTTAAGACTCCAGACCCTTTACTCTCACATAGTTCCCAGAACCTTGCAAGGAAAATTATGCCTTTTAGGCAGGGATTTGAAAGAAATATCTTTGGGGATTTAAGGACACTGACATCAGGGGATTCCCTATCAAGGGGGCACAGCCAGCACTTTCTACACCGAAGCACACAGCTGACAAGTCCCCTCTACATGCTTTCAAGTGATCCTTAAATGCTAACGGAAATCCAGAAATCACTAGACATTTGAAGAAAACCTCTAACAGGAAAGACAGAAGTCAAAACAAAACAAAAAAACCACTTAGAGCAAATAATCTATGCAGGATAAGTACAACTTCTAAAGAAATTGTCATTAGTATCCTCAGAGAAATAAAAGGAGATCTTACATGAAGAAGCATAGGATTCTACAAAAAAATGAAACATTTAGAGACTGAAACCAAAGTGTTTATAAATTCAAAATGTGGTAGCAGAAATGAGCAACTCAACCGAAAAACTGCAGAAAAAGTTGAGGAAATTGTTCCGAGTAATAAACAATAAAAAACAATGAGATGGGGAATAGTGAAACGAATAGACAGAGGACAGATTCAACATCTGAACAATAGTAATTCTGAAAAGAGAGAACAGAGAACACAAAGGGTCAGAATCAGCCTTGAAATTAATTCAAGAAAATTTCTCAGAACAAGAAGATATAGATTTCCAGATTGAGGGAACCCATCAAAAGACGATCACATTAAATGGGGGGAAAAAAGACATATAACATCAGGTAGATTGGCTTCAACTTTCAGGGTTCCAGGCCAAGATGGCAACATAGGAACCTCCTGAACTCATCTCCTCTCATGGACACACTGAGTCTACCGCTACACATGGAACAATTCACTCTGAAAGAAATTTAGAAACTAGCTGAGTGATTCCTACATATTTGGCAAGCAAGAAAATACCCATACCACCTACATCGAAATGGGTCTTAGCACACTGTCAACTACTGGGAACCACTAAGAACAAAGAAGGTGGCCTGAATCATCACAAAGGTTTTCAGGCACAGCCTAGTTTGAGGTTGATTAAAAAGCTTCATCTCCTATACAATACCACTCTGTCAAGACTGGGAGAGGTGGCTATTTTATCTAAAGCACAGAAACCAACACAGAGTCAAGGAAAATGAAGGAATAGAGGAATATGTTCCAAATAAAAGAATAGGATAAAACTCCAGAAACAGAACCTAATGAAATGGAGATAAGTGATTTACCTGACTAAAAAGATAACAGCAATAAGGATGCTCACCAAAGTGAGAGAACCATGCATTGACAAAGTGAGAATTTTAACAAAAAGATAGAAAATACAAGAAAGTACCAAACAGAAATCAAAGAGCTGAAGAATACGATAACTGCACTGAAAAATTCAAGGGATTCAACGGCAGGCTAGATCAAATGGAAGAAAGGACTTGAACTTTGAGAACAATAGGGAGAAAAGATCATATTAGGTGCCAATAAGAGGGGGAAGGTTCACAGCCAAAGGATCAGAAATCAGAAGGGCTCCAGATTTCTCAATAGCAGTAGTGGAATTGCTAAAATATTGGAGCAATTCCTTTAAAATTCAGAGCATTATAATTTCCAACCTAAAATTCCACACCCGGCCAAACTACAAATCAATCATGTGGGTAGAATCAAGACATTTGTAGATGTGCACAGTTTTAAAATATTCACCTCTTCTGAGTCTTCTCTCAGGGAGCTACTGATAGACTGCTCCACCAGAATGAAGGAGTACACCAAGAAAGAGGAAGACGTGGGACACTGGGAAGAAGAAATCCCACAAAAGAGACATAAAAGAAGTCTCCGGGCAAAGAAGGTGACAGCCACACAGCATCCTGATCGAAGCCAGTGAGGGATCTGTGGAATAAACTTTGCTAAATATGTATAAAACCAAGCGAAATGTTAACAGCGAAAAAGACAAGTCTTAATTCCAGGGAAAATAGAATTGTACAGAAAGGTAAAGTATTGTGGTTCGCTCCGTGGCTTGATTAGAAATAGTGTTTACTTGGCCATCATAAGATAACATTTATATTGATCCAATCAGTATTTTGATATGCTCTTTTGGGAGATGAGAAGTATGTATCTGAGAAGCATGGCGGGGTGAGGAGTTTGTGTGAAAGGGAGCTAAATTATCTTCCAGGGTAGAAAATCCCCAGACAAGGCATGTATGACATAATAAGAAATACATATTTGGGCTCTGCCCCTGGTTTTTGACACATAACTCCTAAGACTCTTGCGGATTTTCTGAGTGATATGGGTGCTAGGAATATATTGTATTCTAGTATTTGGTGTTTGACCTTCTTCCTGACACAGGTCCTAAAAAATCTTGTAATTTCCTGAGTGATTGGGGTGATAGGAGCATCTTATATGGAGTTTCTAAATCCCTTGGAATTCCCTGGGTGATAGGAGTGGTTTTTGTTCCAATGAGGTAACTCTTGGTGGGCTTCTGCATGGGGCCTGGTCATCAGAAAGGCCAAGGCATGATCAGAAGCTTGAAACTTTCAACACTACTCCCCATCTTCTGGGAAGGGAGAGGGAGATTAGAGATTGATTTAATAAACTATCATGCCCATGTGATGAAGCCTCCACAAAAATCTGTAAAGTATGGGGTTTAAAGAGATTCCAGATTGGTGAACACATCCATCCATGTGCCAGGATGGTGGTACAGCCCATGCTTTGTGAGGATGGAAGCCCCTGTGCTTGGGACCCCTCTGAACCTCACCCTTGTAACTCTTCAACTATATCCTTTATTATATCCTTTATAATAAACCCTTAAAAATAAGTGTTTCTCTGAGTTCTCTGAGCTGTTATAGCAAATCATCCAACTTGAGGAGTAGATCATGGGAACTCTCATGTACTTGTAGCCAAGTTAGTCAGAAGTGTGGGTACCTGAGAACTGAGTACTGTGATTGGCATCTAAAGTGAGGGGCAGTCTTGGCAGACTGAACCCTTCCCCTATGGATCTGCACTAATTCAGGTAGTTAGTGTCATAATTGAATTGTAGGACATCCGGTTGATGCACAGTGTTGGAGAATTGACACATTTGGTGTCAGAAGTGCTACAAATTCAGAGGAAAAGTTGTTATTTTAGCATATTATTTAGCGACATGAAGGTACAAATCCAAAAAAGCAATTTAAAGAATTGGAAGTCGTTGTTAGCTATGAAAGTAGGAGAAGGAGTGGGAGACGTGGAAATTCGTCCACCTGTCTGTCTCTCTGTTTATCTATCTACATTTAATTGTTTACCAAGCTTTTGTTAACTTCAACCCTCATATTTCTCAAGTTGTGGAAAATTACCTACTGGTAACTCTTCAAATCAATTCAGTGGATTATGATCAGATTTTGAAAAAAATAAAGTAGAATAGAATAATGAGCATGCATTGGATATAGTAAGGGCAAATACCATTTTTGAAAATTGTGCTTCTGTTTTATTTATTTACATATGCGTGTGCTAGAATCATGATGTAAATGCATTTCTTACTGTGAGGTGCAGTTGAAAATAGTTTGAGAAATAGGCTTAAGATATATCTTCAGGACATAGCACTGAAAGAAGAATGTATGGTAGGTGGCGAAAGACCATGCCATGTCTGCTGCACTTAACACATGCTAGGCTCTTTAGGTTTATGATTTCATTAACTCTTCACAACTCTGAGGAGTGTACTGATCTGTATCCTTTCTACGAATGAGGTGACTGAAATTAGCCCGTTTCTTCTGTAGTATAATTATTCCGTAGTATAATTATTCCGCTCTACTTCTTGCAGTTTCAAAATGCCTGAGTTTTCTCTTGTACATTACCAAAACATTACCAAAGTGTTCCAAAATGTCTCCTCCCCTGAACCTTCTGTTCCTCCACTCTTAATGGGTATAACAAAAGTACACATGTCTTTGCTTTGTTGTGCTCTACACCCTCACTTTGCTTTTCCCCTATCCTGTCTTTGAACTTTGAATACTACATGGTGTGCTTATTTGTTTCATTTTTTTACTTCTCTCACTAGATTGTGCACCCTACCAGGAGAAAGATCTTTGATCTCCAGCACCTAGAGTATTGCATGGTACATGTTCACAAAAGGCACTCTGTAAAACTATTTAGATGGGTGGATGGGTGGGAGGAAGGAATGAACGAATGAACCAAAGAAGGGAGGAAGGAAAGAAGCACGTACTTATAATCAGGGCTTTAGCAAGTGCTTCAATGGGCAGTAGAGAGGATTTGAAGATATAATGCTTATAAAAGTGTCCAGCCTTACACCCAGTAAATACTTAGTAAATGTTGGTTGGATTTGATTCTCAAATATAAGGAAAGGGAAACCATTCTTAGAAAACTTCCAATACTTGTGAAGAGCCACGGTTCCTGGTGACCCAATGATCCCGTTTCTAACAACTCCCTAGCAGAGAATGCATCCTCTGGTGAGACACCATCTGACCAAAAAAAAACACTAGCCTGTTCTAAATGACAGTTGCCATGGCTAACAGGATGTCTACAGTCAACAGAGAAAGATAGTGTGTACTTGCTGGCTGGGATTGCAACACCTGATAACAGGAGGAAGAAAGCCAAAAGGGATGGAAGCAGATGGAAGATCTGAGAGAGCCATTATCTTGGAATACACCAGCGAAAGCAGATACCTTCAGTAATGCAAGGCCTGTGGAAAACGTCCTGCATGCAGATACAACAGTTGGCCACACAGCTGAGATGATGAAATCAAAGACCAAATACAAGTTTGATGAGCCAGAATTTTAGGAGAATCATTCTAAACAAAGCCATCATTTATTTGCCCAGCTCAGAGGCAGTCTGACTCTTGTTTGCATGGAGATCAAAGATTAAACTGATCAGAGGAGTCTAGGTTGTTAATGGGGACCATGTGTGAATGTAGTCATGACATTGGTACAATCTGCTCTTTTTTAAAAAACTTCACAGAAATGAGTATGTAAGTTACATGTAATTCCACAAGAGGGCACAATAGAAGCAAAAATAAAAATTGATACACTTTCATGGTCTCCTGTGCCACCCTATCTTAAGCTGGTAATTTAATGAACAACCTTAAAATCTCAAAATTGTTAAAATCTTAGATCACTGTTTAATAAAAAATGGAGGGGCGCCTGGGTGGCTCAGTCGTTGGGCGTCTGCCTTCGGCTCAGGTCATGATCTCAGGGTCCTGGTATCGAGCCCCTCATCAGGCTCCCTCCTCCGCGGGGAAGCCTACTTCTCCCTCTCCTACTCCCCCTGCTTGTGTTCCCTCTCTCACTGTGTCTCTCTCTGTCAAATAAATAAATAAAATCTTTAAAAAAAAGATGGAGATTTACTTTTGCACAAATTTCCAATATATTTTTTAAAAAGCAGGGGAAAAGCACTACATAGGAACAATACTTTCCAAGTGTTCATGATTGTCTCCCCTATCTTAAACTATTTTAACATTATCGAATAGGATATTTGAGAATTCAACATTGAACAGAGAGTCCTTTGTTCTCTGCACATCCAAAATGAAAGGGAGATACCTCAAAATAGACAATTAGCAAGTATGTGTAGCATGATTCCACTGCTCTTTTAAAGAATCCAAAAGCACATGTTTGTGTGTGTATATATGTGCACACAAACATTTATACACACAGCTATTCATTCAACGGCGTTTACTGAGCCCCAACTATGTGGTTGTCCCTGGAAATATGACTGGGAGCAAGAGAGACAAATTTCCTGCTCTTACAGAGCTTACATCCCAATCAAGGAAGAATGACCAAGAAAAAAAAAAGTTAATTATATATTAACTTCAGGTAGTAGTAAGAACTATGGGAAAAATTAATGAGTTTAAAGAGTGATGGGGAGGGGATCTCTGATGAGGTAACAACTGAGTTGAGATCTGAACGCCTAGCCGTACTACAATCACATAGGCATATTGATAAATGTGTAGAAACCATCGGGTGATGTTCACTAAAGTGTTACCAATTAGTTCATTCTAATGAAAAGAGAGAGGGTGTGGGGGCTTGGATTGGTGGTGCAGAGAATAGACAGGAAAAGAGCAACTTGAGTTTCTGACACCACAGATTGCTGCCTTCTCTGTATTTTTATAACACACAAGCATGCATTCGTGCATTGTGTCAGTTGGAGAATTTTTTAAAACGGCGAACCAGTCAGAAAGAGAAGAAAACAAGAACATCAAAGCTTTTTGGAAGGTACTGAAGCTCTCTGCTCACATCTGCAAGGACATAGAGATACACCATGAAAGTATGGGCCTCTTTTGGACCAGGTGTTCTGGGTCTGGCTGTATTTACATTAATACAAAAAAACAAACACGACAGTGACAATAGAGAACAGGATGATTGTATCGCCCTGTTTACTCGTCTCCCCGCCATCTGTGTCCCTTCCCTCCTGCATGCCACTCCCGGAGTTTTGGGTTTTGAATGCTACTCTCAGCCTGTGAATTCTGAGCTCAGAACCTTCCCAGAGTCTCTCTTCCCATGTAGGATCAAGTCCAAGCCCTCAGCCTTTTATTCAGGGCCCTACGCATTCTGACCAAGTTCACCTGTTCATTCTTCAGCATTATTCCAAATCATGATTTACCGCTCCAGCCAGGCCGCTCTGCCACTGTCCCGAGATGCTGTACATGCTATCCTCCTCCATACTGTATCCTGGGGATGATTCCCTGGGCACTTCACTCCGCCATCTCTAGCCTCACTTATTAAAACCATACCCAGTTCTTTAAATCTTGGCCCAACACCCTAATCATCTAAGCTCAGAATTCTCTTTACCTTTAATAAATTATTTCTCAAATACACACAGGCTCCTGAGATCAGGTATCCATGTGGACTCATATTTTTAAATAGATAAATAGATGGATAGATAAATAGATGGATAGATAGTTAATTATAGATATATACGTATGGATTTGTTAGTATACATACATGTATTTCCTAGCTCTATCCACTGAAAGAGGCTAGAAGCAGAATGTATTTGGTGCTGGAAATTAACAATGTGCTAAAATAAAAAAATGAATGAATGAATTGAATGAATGGAGGGGATCAAATTGAAAGGGCTTGGGAACCAATCTGACAGAGCTCCATATGACCAGAGTTGGAACAGCTTGGGCAACAAAATAAATCATGATAGTATTGAATTATAACCCCCCAAATAAAATAATTTTCCATAAGCCCATACTAATATAAATAAATAACAGAAAGGATAAATGAGTGGGGAGAAATGACAACTCTTTCCTATGGAAGATTTCCAATGAATACTTGTAGAAAGTATGAGGGAAATAGAAAATGACCCTTAGCACACCATCATACTAATGACTGCAGGTAAGATCTACCAGCAAATGCTAAAAGTAGGGGGTAAATGTTTAACCAGAAACAGGACATTTGGCAATTATGAAGGGGAAAATAATATGTTTATTGTGGGGAATATTGGCAGACAGCACCAGAACCAAGTGATCCAGGTTCACATCACTAGTAATACGTATCAGCATCGTGTACGCTTGGATATGATACACTGAGGAGGGTACCTCACCTCTGCTGTATTCTTCCCAACCGTGCATAACCTCAGTCTAACCATGAGAAAACACCAGAGAGCAAATTGAGTGACTTTTACTGAGTAACTGACCAATACTCTTCAAAGGTGTCAAGATCGTGAAAAGCCAAGGAAAGACTGAGGAATTGTCACCTAGTAGAGGAAACTAGGGAGACATAACAACTCATTGCAGTGTGGGATCCTCGATTGGATTTTGGACCAAAAAAGGAAATTAGTGGAAAAGCTGCTAAAATCAGTCAATTCTATAGTTTAGTTAATAGTGTTGTACAAGGTTAATTTCTTCGTTTTGACAAAGACTCGGTGGGTATGTCAGATGTTAACACAGGGGGAAGCTCAGTATAGAGTACCTGGGAGCTCTCTGGACTCTTTTTGCAACTCTTCTGAAAATCTAAAATGGTCTCAAACAAAACATTTAAAAACACATACATATATACATACATATATGCAGGTTCTAGGGGCCTATGCCAGACCTAATAATTCAGAGTTTGGGGGTAGGGCCTGGGAATCTTTTTTAAACAAACTTCTTAGATGATTGTCAGGTACACAGAGGTTTAAGAACAATTACTCTCTGACTGACCACATCCATCATTCACGTTGTGAACATGTCCAGTTAGCGTTAGGTGAAAATCAGCATGAGCCTTGGTGTCACAGAACTCTGGTTTCTCCCAGGTGCTCCCATTTTTTCGTGGTGACCTTAGGTATGCCATTTCAGCTCATCTGTTAAATGGGGGTAATATTACCACCCTAGCAAGGTTGTTGAGGCACTAGCATCAATGTATATGAAATGCCCAGAATGAGGCTTAACATACAACAGGTACTGAGTAAACAAAGGGATTATTATTCCTTTACATTTGTAAATTACTTTATTGACAAAAATGTCTGCTGATTGAATATTTCGTATAGTTCTGTGACCTTGGGCAAGTGACTTAACCTCTCTGTGTCTCAGTTTCCTCATCTGTAAAATGGGGATAATAGTACTGGCTCATTAGGTTGTTGTAAGGATTAAATGATTTAACATGGGAGAGCTAGCGAACAGTAACACATAATAAGTGCTATATGAGTGGTTATAATTATTATAATTACTTCATCAGAATAGTCTCTTATTTACCTGATTATTTTATGGGATTATTGTTTACATGGGTCTTGGGCTATAACCTCTTCTGATCACAGTTTTGCATTTTTCAGATTTCCACCTCTGTTTACTAGAGGATGTCTCAGATTACCCAAACATCGGTAGAAATGTTCATTATTATTCAGCTTTTTCTCTTGATAATTATTGTGTCTGTAATAGCCTGTTTCAATATAGGTCCAGTGTGTGTTTTTTCAAAAGGAGAATGAAGGAATGGTGGAGGAAATGGTACTTATTTTTACCAGATTGCAGATTTATGTTGATATGTAGAATTTCCTTTCCTTTCTATTTTTGGTTTGGAGGCTTTGGAATTTTGGTCCCAGAGCAGAAAGTCCAGATAACCGTAGAAGCTCTATTCCATCCAACTGAATTTTCTGTAGAATGACAAGGGGCAGGGGTCACCAAATGTTTTCCCAGGCTCTGCACCCTGGGAGAGGGCTCTCTCTCTGTTAGAGAAGAAGGCAAGTAGCAGAAGGGAGGCTCCCTCTGCTCCTTTCTTGGCCAATGTGTCCTCTTGGTCAGCTTGGATAGACATCTTGCCTGCAGTAGAGTGTGCTGTAGGGCTGATATTGCAAAACAAGAAAAGAAAAGAAACGAAAAAGGACAGGGACTTGATAGAAATTGTGGAAATGAAAGAACGAAAGATGATCTTGGAAAAACTCTGCAAATACATTTGGCTTAGTGAAGTGAAAATTCACAAAGGTAGAAATAGGTTAAGTAACATCACGAAGCACATTGTGTAAAGCAAACTTTCATTGAAAAAATATAATAATGGTGCCTGTGTTTCCTTTTTCCCCATTTTTATTATAAACTATATACAGTATAAATGTTTTCAACCATTTGAACCATGTTTAAGTGTATAAGGCTGTGGCACCACGAACATTCACACTCTTGTGCAAGCATCACCACCCTCCATCTCCAGAACCCTTCATCTCCCTACAATGAAATAATGTCTGTATTTCTTGTGCCTTTCCATGGGAGCACCATTTCTTTACTCATAATCCCATTTAGTATAGATGCACACTGTGCCTTGCTGATTCTGTGTAGATGGATTGTGGCTATTTTAGTTATAAGCAATATATATATGTTATATATATATATATATTTTTTTTTTTTCCCCATATACATGATGTCTTCACCTGGCAAAAACAAGAAAATGTTTCTTCTTCTCTTCTTCTTGAATCCCTGTCCTTTCCTCCTCTTGGTTTCCACCTCCTGCTTTAACCCTCTTTAAATATTTTTTGTCTTCTTCTGATTATCATTGATGTCATTTTCCAATGGGTCCCTCTCTGGAGTTCAGTTCTACTTGGATCTGAATGGCTTCTTTGTCTTTGCTTCTGTTCTGCCTTTCCTCCTCTGGTTCCTTTTCTTTTCCTTCAGTTGTTAGGGCCTTTTAGAGCTGCTTGAGAGGTAAGGAAATGGAATTATATACTTAGCACCTAGCTATCCCATCAACAGAGGAGGGAGATGTATGGGACGCACAAACAAAAGGACATTCATTGGTGTGGGCGGTGTTATGTTGGTTTTCTCTTAAGGAACTTGAGGCTCTATACTTCATTTGTTCACAGACCACCTCATTTCTCAGGACCTATCCTCATCTACCATCAGCCTTAAAGCATATTTAAAGTTTTAGAGTGGTTCTGAGACAGCTCAGCAGTTGAATTCCTTAGTTTATGTAAATATTTATTGGATGCCTAATCTCTATGCCAGGCATTGTGCTAGGTGCATGGACTTCAGAAGTTAACTAGACACACAGCATCTCTGCCCTCACAGAGCTTCTATTCTCACCAAGGAGGCAAGAATAAATGAGAAAGTTAATTCAACAAAAGCCACTGGTGTAAGAAGTGGTGGAAAGAAGGAAATAGGGTTTTGCGATGAGGAGACTGGGAGGGGGGAGGGGAGATGGCTCTCTCCAGGAAACCTTACTGAGGAGGTAACATCTGAACTCAGATCTAAAGGATAAGTCAGAGCTGGGTGTTCCAGAACACCCACATTGTGGGAAGCCTTTGGGAGCCCTTCACTAACAGGGCAGGGAAGGTGCTTATCATAAACAGAAGCTCCATGGAGCTTAATGGACAGACTCATAAAGAGGGGAGAAACACTAAATTACTGCGAAGTCATTTACATCAGCAGGTATGATTTGGGAACATCATCCATTTTCACACTAATCATAGATTTGATTCTTTAGGTAATTATCTAAAACAGTAGCTCACAGGGGCACCTGGATAGCTTAGTTGGTTGAGCGTCTGACTCTTGATTTCGGCTCAGGTCATGATCTCAGGGTCCTGGGATCAGGCCCCGAGTTGAGTCGGGCTCTGCCCTCAGCAGGGAGTCTACTTGAGGATCTCTCTCTCTCTCTCCCTCTACCCCTCCCCCCTCTAAATAAATAAATCCTTTTTAAAAATAAAAATAAAATAATAGCTCAAAAACCTTGAAACTAACTAAAGCATCAGAGGCTGTGCATGTATTTCAGAGTCAATAAAAATGTTCTTTTTTTTTTTTAAGATTTTATTTATTTATTTGAGAGAGAGAGAGCACAAGCAGGGGGGAGGGCTAGAGGGAGAAGCAGACTCCCCGCTGAGCAGGGAGCCCGATGCAGGACTTGATCCCAGTACCCTGAGATCATGACCTGAGCCCAAGGCAGATGCTTAACCAACTGAGCCACCCAGGTGCCCCTATAAAGATACTCTTTTTAAGCACATTTGGAAACCTTATCTCCTTTGCCTCAAATGTCATGAACTTAGGGAGTGAAATGAGAGAACATTCCAAAAAATGATTCCTTGGTAAATAAATCCATAATTTCAACTTATTTTCCTTCTGAAAGAGGAGATTTATATGTTAGTGGCTGTCTCAGCAAAGACTTAAGAGCATCTCCGACTGAGAGGACCCTGGCCATGTGTAGGAAGAGAATCAAGAGCTTATTGCCTTGGTAATGTTACTCTGCTCCCCAGCCTCTGCTGGCTTTGACACTAACAGAGTGATAAGGAAAAGTTTAAGGCCCTGAAGCCAGAAAATCCTTAGATTAGGCTGGGAGATGAAAGAATGCCATTGATAGAAGATGAGGTGGGAGAGGTGGGCAGAGCATGTCCATCCTGCGGAGACTTTTATGGGCCATGGTATGTGTGTGACTATTTCAAGTGCAGTGACAAGTCTTGAAGGGGTTTAAGAATGAAAGTGGCATCTTCTTTTTTTTTTTTAAGATTTTATTTATTTATTTGACAGAGAGAGACACAGCAAGAGAGGGAACACAAGCAAGGGGAGTGGGAGAGGGAGAAGCAGGCTTCCCGCGGAGCAGGGAGCCCAATGTGGGGCTCGATCCCAAGACCCTGGGATCATGACCTGAGCTGAAGGTAGACGCTTAATGACTGAGCCACCCAGGTGCCCCAAAAGTGGCATCTTCTAATGTAGGTTTTTTAAAAAAGTCTCCTGAATACTTCATAACCATATAAGGATCAAGCTGTCAAGAAGATGTAACCAACCTAAATGAGTATGCATCTAATAACAAGCTTCCAAATCTACAAGGCAAAAAACATACTTAGACAAATAGACAAACAGACAAATCCACAATCTGAGTTGGAGACTTCAGCACTCACCTTTTGATAATTGACTATGATTAGTGTAAAATGAGTGATGGTCACCAAATCACATCTGGGTTTTTTGTTTTGTTTTAGTTTTTATTTAAATTCCAGTCAGTTTACATACAGTGTAATTTAGTTTCAGGTGTACTATATAGTGACTCAACACTTCCATACATCACCAGTGCTCATCACACCAAGTGTACTGCTTAATCCCCATCTCCTGTTTCCCCCATACCCCCATCCAACTCCCCTCTGGTAACCGTCAGCTTGTTCTCTATAGTTAAGCGTCTGTTTCTTGGTTTGCCTCTCTCTTTTTTTTCCCTATGATCATTTGCTTTGTTTCTTAAGTCCCACATATGAGTGAAATAATATGGTATTTGTCTTTCTCTAATTTATTTCGCTTAATGTAATAGTCTCTAGCTCCATTCATGTTGTTGCAAATGGCAAGATTTTTATGGCTGAATAATATTGTATATATACTGCTTCCTCTTTATCCATTCATCAGTTGATGGGCATTTGAGCTGTTTCCCTTATTTGGCTATCGTAAATAACATGCTGTAAACATCAGGGTGCATGTATCCCCTTGGATTAGTATTTTTGTATTTTTCGGTAAATACCTAGTAGTGCAATTTCTGGACTGTAGGGTGAAACTGGACCACTTTCTTTGACCATACACAAAAATAAATTCAAAATGGATTAAAGACCTAAATGTGAGACCTGAAACCATAAAAATCCTAGAGAAGAACACAGGCAGTAACCTCTTTGACATCGGCCATAGCACCTGCTCACTAGATATGTCTCCTGAGGCAAGGAAAACAAAAGCAAAAATAAACTATTGGAACTTAATCATATCTGTTGATGTAAGTGAATTTGCAGTAATTTCACAATTGTACCCCCCCCCTTTAGTGTCTGGAGATAAAACTCCACGGAGCTCCTGTGGTCATAATAAACAAACAGAAAATCGATACAAACATGGAAGTCCTTGACGACATTATCAGCCAAGTGACGTAATTGACAGCTCTAGAGTTTATAGACTACTCCACCCAACAGCTGTAGAATAAACATTCTTTTCATAGGTTCGGGGAACGTTCACCAAGATAGACCATATGCTGAACCACAAATTTGAGAGGATTGAAATCATGTAGAGTGTGCTCCCTGACTACAAGAGGATTAATTTAGAAATGAATAACAAAAAGAAATCTGTAAAATCCCAAATATTTGGAAATCAAACCACACACTTGTAAATACCCCATGGGTCAAAGAATAAATATCCCTCTGGCTGGTCTGTGAGGAATATGTTGGAGGGGAGTCAGTATGGACACAGTGAGACCAGTGAACTGGCCTGTCCAGACCTCCAGGGGAGCTGCAGTCATGACTTGGACTCAGGGAAAGCGGTGGAGAGGGAGAGAAAAGGCCAGATTCACATGTATTTGGAGAAGCTGATGGGACTCTTTATGGTTAGATGTGGGCAATGTGAGGTAAGAGAAGAAGCATCTGACCTTGGGCTTTCTGATTCACATCCTTTGACATCTCCCCTTTGCTCTCAGGATCCAGTCCAAATGTGTTGGCATAGCTCCTGTTTGGGCCCTGCCCACTCTGCCAGCCTAATCACCAGCAGCCTGGCTCTCCCACTGTCTGCTCCAGCGCCATCGGGCACCTTGCCATCCCGTCCTGCACCATGCTCTCTCTTGGGTGTGGACCTTTGCACATGCTGTTCCATTGATCTTCAGTACTCTTTGCCCTGCTGTTCACGAATTGCTCAGCTTAGATGTTGCTTCTTCTGGAAAGTCTTCCCTGCTTTCACTGCACACTGGTTTAGGCACCCTGCTGTGTGCCGTCCTACCCCGTCATCCCCCACACCTCACTTTGCTTTGCTTCTTTTCTGCCTCCCCCATTAGACCTCCTGGAGACCAGAGATGATGCCTCATTCTAGAATGTCACTACTACTCCTACAATTGCCTCTACTGCTATAGTCAGGTTCTTGTTCCTCCGGGTGGGAATCCAGGATCCCAGCCCTCGTGGGACGGGATGATGATAAGACTGTGGCACATCAACCGAGTGCTTGCTGGGTGTTTGCCAGGGGCTAGGCACGCACGGTCTCCTTTCATCGTCCCAGCAGCACCGTGAAGTGGGTGCCTGCGCCACTTACAGGGTGAGCAACTGAGGCTTCAAAGGCGTAAGTCGCTTGCTCACGACCACACAGTTCATAGTGGAAACGGAATTTGAACACACATACAGTGGTCCCCCCGCTTATCTGCATTTCACTTTGCACAGTGTCAGTTCCTCCCAGGCCACTGCAGCCTAGAAGCAGATGATCCTCCTTCCCACGTCTGGTCAGAAGGTCATTGGTAGCCTGATGTCACGGCACAGTGCCCACGCCACTCGCCTCACTCCATGTCGTCACCTAGGCATTTTATCACCTTGCGTCATCACAAGAAGAAGGGCGAGGACAGTGCAATAAGACATTTTTGAGAGAGACAGCCGTCGCATAACTTTTATTACAGTACGTTTGAGCAATTGTCCCATTTTATTATTGTTGTTAATCTCGTACTGTGCCTAGTTTAGAAATTAAACTTCATCCTAGGCATATATGTATAGGAGAAAACACAGTATGTGTAGGGGGTTCGGGACCTTCCACGGTCTCAGGCATCCACTGGGGGTCTGGGAACATATCCCTTGTGGATTGGGGGCGGCTACTGAAATTCAATTTCAAACCCAGCGCTTTTAACCGCTAAGTTGTACTGTAAGAGGACAGAGTTGGGGCAGAACAAACTTGAAGGTAAGCCCGTGAGCCCCTGATCATCTTGCTGCCTGTGGCCAGCCTCCGATCCTCACTGAGCCCTGGGGACAGCCGCCCAGGTTGGGGCAGTGAGTGGGAGCAGGGACGGCAACGCCCATTACAGCTGGCCGAATCTCGTACAAATAGCTATCATGTGCTGCATTTCTGCCCCCGCTTTCCTAAGAAAACAAAGGCCTCATTTCTGGTGCTGACTGATTTCCATAAGGGAATTAGAATGGCTAGTTTTATATCCTTTCAGTAAATATTCCTCTTCCCATTATCACATGGCCAAATGATCCTCTTCAAATTAATAACAGCCGTAATTGCTGCAGAATTAGCCTTCAGAGACATAATGTTATAGAAAGAGTGGGGTTTTTTTTCTCCCCACCCTGCCCTGGTCTTTTGTTTTTTTCAGGTAAAGAGTGAAAAAAGCCTTACGTACTCATTTTCAGTCAAGATAATAAGTAGATTATGATGATATCAGAAGGTTCAAAAACTTCTTCTCTGCTTGACTCTGACTATGTAAAAGGCTTTTTGTGGTTGACGTGTTTTGGAGTGCTGTGGGCACGGCAATGGTAACTAATTACACTTGATACTTTACAAGGGGAAACAGAGACTTCTTACAGTAACAACACCATTACTTACGGAAGACTGACTGTGTACCAGCCACTGTACCAAGTACCTTGTGTGTGTTATTTCACTGGATCATTAGGACAACCTGGGGAGAAGAGTGGTGGTGGTGGTGATAATTGCTTTCCACTTGCTACAAATGGGGAATGGAGGCCTGGAAAGATGGAGGAACTTGTCCAAAGTCACAGGGCCTGGGGTCACCCTGCCTGGAATTGAACTCACAAATGCCAGACTCGAGATTTGAAGGACTCTCACATCTGTGAGACGTACCATTAGGTATGGTGTGTCTGTTTGGAAATATGAGCTACCGACCAAAACTGTATGTGCTTAGTTTAACAAGCTCACACCTATGTAAGCACCGTTGTGGTCAAGAACTAGATGGTTCGACCATTGCCCCAGAAACCCATGATGTATCCCTTCCCAGGAGCACCCATGGGCTTCTTGGCATTTCAGGGAGAGCAGATGCTGAGGAGGGAGGGAAGGAGCTAGGCTTCAGCGGTTACAAATGCCAGTATGTACCCACGAGGGCCAGACGGGTAAGTCAGGAATGACACACAGCAGGACCCTCTGACGTAGAGGTGACTCTGTTGTACCTTTCATTCAGGTTAAAATCCTTGGAGTTGCTCTTGACTTTTCTCTTTGTCTCATGTGGCACCTACAGCCCATCAGGAAATCCTGTTGGCCCTATCTTTATACTCTATTTAGGATTTGACCACTTCGCACTCGCTGGATTGTTACCCCCTGAGCCAAGCCACCATCACAACTCACCTGAATTACTAAGATGCTGTCCTAACTGGGCTCCCTGCTTCCCCTGCACACCTTAATCATCTGTCCTCAGTGTGGCATCCACAGTGACCATTCCTCTAAGTCAGATCCTGTGTCACCCCTCCTTTAAAGCTCCCCAGTGGCTCCCATCTCACTCAGAGTAAAAACCAAAGTTCGTCCAAGGGCAAGCAAAGCCCTAAGTGCCCCACACACCCTCTATCCTCCTCCCCAACTCTTCTTCCCTCTGTTGGCCCTGATCCAGCCACACTGGTCCCCTGCTGTTCTGGAAAAGTGCCAGCCTGCTTTATTTCCACTTGCTCACCTCCTTCTGAGCAAAACTTTCTCCACAGCCCTATTTAAAATTGCAAACTCCTCTTTACCTGGGACCCCTGGTCCGTTTCCCTGCTTTATTCTTCACCTGCTTATAGACTCTATAATGAATATATTTATCTTATTTGTTATCTGACTCCCTCATGAGGGCAGAGATTTTTGTCTTTCTCAGTCACTGCTGGTCACACGTGGCACCTAGTGGACCCTCTATAAATGTTTATTGTGTGAATGAACTGAGGATGTCGGGAGTACCTGTCCACAAGCACCAGCAGATTTTTCCCTTGTAGGATGCAGGCTGTTCTTGCTGGAGCTGTCAATTTTTATTTATTTATTTATTTATTTATTTATTTTTAAAGATTTTATTTATTTATTCATGAGAGACAGAGAGAGAGAGAGGCAGAGGGAGAAGCAGGCTCCCAAGGAGCAGAGAGCCCGATGCGGGACCCGATCCCAGGACCCCGGGATCATGACCTGAGCCGAAGGCAGACGCCCAACCATCTGAGCCACCCAGGCACCCCTGTCAATTTTTTTTTAAACAGAAGTGCAGGTATTTCTGAGAAATCTTCAGTTTTCACAAAATGTTGGCAACTAATTCAATTTTTTTAATAAAGACTATGTATTGGGGAGCCTGGGTGGCTCAGACGGTTAAAAAGACTAGGTATTAAAAATTTTTTAGGGACGCCTGGGTGGCTCAGTTGGTTAAGCATTAGTGCAAGTCATAACATAAAGCATAAAACATAAGGACATAAAGCATTAATGCAAGTCAAAATGTTTCAGTGAACACGTTTCAGCAGTTCAACTTTATAACAATTATAAATAAACCTGTTAAATTTTTCTGGACAATGCCAGCATTTGGATTTTTTTAAAAACAAGTAAATTTCTTATTGACGGCAACTAAATGGTGTTTGTAGCATTTTTATCATACAGTAGATCCATCCATTCGCTATACTTTTCTAACTGAGTTGTCCTACATGCAAGTACATGTTTTTAATGTTGTCTGTCTTCTGTGCTGTTCCTGTAAGTTTGCTATTAAAATACATTAAACTAAAAAAAAAAAAAAAAAAAAAAAAATGTGTTATTTCACTGGATCATTAGGACAACCTGGGGAGAAGAGTGGTGGTGGTGGTGATAATTGCTTTCCACTTGCTACAAATGGGGAATGGAGGCCTGGAAAGATGGAGGAACTTGTCCAAAGTCACAGGGCCTGGGGTCACTCTCTCACTCATTCTCTCTCTCTCAAATAAATAAAATCTTAAAAAAAAAAAATTTTTTTTAAATCCATTCATTGGCTGAATTTGACCCACAGGCCCACAGGCCTTGGTTTGCACTCTGTAGGGTACGTTGGACTGGCTTTGCCATCTTCACTGACGACATGCAAGCTTTCCAAAAATAGTAGCCATAAAATTTATTCCTAAGCTTTTCTTCTTTGTCCCTTGGTTCTAGTCCAGAAAGCACATCTCTAGAATCAGAGCAGCAGAGGAGGGATTAGATATGGCTCTGGAGAAGGACAGTGTGTAGAAGGCTTCCCACCCGTGAGACCTCAGATCTGGGGCCTGTGTGGGTGCCCCTGGTGGGGGCCAGCACTGGTATTCAAGTGTCCTTAAATGGTTGTCACTGGTCTTCCAGACATGCATCATCTCCTCCCACAGTGCTGGGTCCCAGGCAGTCCACCAGGGCAAGACTTGTAGGAAAATACAAACCAAAATGAATTGATAGGGTAAACCCCTCTGAGGTGTGCTCCTTGGAAGCCAAAGCCCCCAAAGCATGACCAAACAGGATGCCGGCGAAGGTAAGGGGTAAGAGGCATCCTCTTACGTTGCTGGCCAAAGGCTAAATCGGTCCATTTCTAGAGAAGTAGTTTGGCAACACTTATCAAACGTACAAATGCATGTATTCTTTGACTAAGGAATTATATTTTAATGAATTTATCCTACAGATACACTCATGTGTGTTTGAAATGAATTGAGATGAGGAGGTTTCTCAATGTGACACTGTTTGTCGTAACAAAAGCTTGAAAATAACCTAAATGTCCTACAATGTGTAACTAGATAACTTACGCTAGAGCCATGCAATGAAATGCTGCACAGACATCAAAAATAAGAAATAAAATCTGTATGTGCTGATATGTAAAGTCCTCCTACAGGATTGTTTTATTTAAAAAAAAAAAAGGCAGGCTGATAACAGTGTGGACACTATGCTACCATTTGTAGCATGAAAAGGGATGGTAGGCGCATAGCTATTTATTCTTACACGTATAATATATCTCTGGCTCAACACAGAGCAGTCCAGTATCATCGGTTACCTCTAAGAATGGGATTTGGTGACAAAATCGCAAGGAAGAATAAATTGCCAATAAATTTACTTTAATATATTTTTATTTTTAACTATGTGAATGTTTACTACATTAAAAAGAAAAAGAAATGTCATATTATATGCTTGGAAATCTCCCTAAAGGGGCACCTGGGTGACTCAGTTGGTTAAGTCTCTGCCTTCGGCTCAGGTCGTGATCTCAGGGTCCTGAGATTGAGCTCCACATCAGGCTCCCTGCTCAGCAGGGAGTCTGCTTCTCCCTCTCCCTCTGCCCCTCCCCCTGCTCATGTGCTCTCTCTCTTTCTCTCTCTCTCTTGCTCGCTCTCTCAAATAAATGAATAAAATCTTAAAAAAAAGAAGTCCCCCTTAAAAGATACCCATTGTAGTATAGTTTATAATAATAAAAAAGGGAAGCAATCTTGTGTGTCAAATAATAGGCTATTGGTTAAATAAAAATTTTACCATATTTAAGTTTTTTCTGATTTTATAAATTTCCAATACAACTTTTTTGCCTTTTCCTCTCTTGATTAAACATATTGCCTGTACCTTCATGTTGGAATATCTCCATTCTTCAGATCTTTTTAGTTTTTTTTCCAGACTTTTGTCAGAAGAGTCTTTTGTTTTCTTCTTTTTTGTTTTGTTGAGGGGTGGTAACATTTTGTTGAAGAAAGTAATGATAGCTTTAATAACACTGATGACTTAGGGCCAAGAAAAAAATCAGAATAATCAAGTCAGCAAGCTTGATTCTTTTGGGTAGATGTCTACATAACCCTTAATTGATTAAAACAGTAATACTGAAAAAAAAAAACATTAATACTTTATGCTTTTCTTCAGGACTTATTAGATAATCAGCCATAAAGAGAAATTTGTACTATTTCACATAGGTTGAGATAGCTTTCTCTTCCTCTCTAATTCTGCAATTCTAAATTCGCTTTTTATTGGAACTCCATACATTCTCTTTTCCCTGAAAACACATTGTAGAAAGTGACTTAATCTTTCTATGACCTTATTAGCCAAAACCCAGCAATCATTAACATTATTTGACATGTAAACTTGGACAGAACCGTTTTCTTTGCTTTAGTTTTCCTTCCCAGTAAAATAAATTGGCAAGATATTGAGTACTTGGGATGGTGTTGAGCATGCAAGAAATCATAACTGTGTTTACATGTGATACATAATTTGTATCATAAAATGCATTTACTCATACTTCTGTAGAGAGTTTGCCTTTCCTCCACAGTACTCTGTAACTGTGATTTTAAAAAAAATTAGTAGACAGATGCTATTCTGTGGTAAATTTTTTATGTTTCCCTGGGAAAATAAGAAAAAATAAGAATAAGGTAGAGGATTTTTTTTAAGTCTGTGTGTTCAATTTGAAGAATTCATCCTAATTCTAAAATTACGATCTTCAAGTTGTTAAAATGGATGTCAAGATAATCTTCTCTTATAAAATGGTAGGCAATCATTATTCTTAATTTCATTTTACTGGTTTGTAAAATCTATTCCTCTAGTAGATGAGGAACGAAAGCTAGATCCTGCAGCTGATCATGTAAGCTCTGAAATCATTCAAGTCTGAAATCTCCATGATACCTGTATCATACAGTGTGCATTTTCATCAATTTTAAATATTGGGGATCCCAATGGAATATTGTCTTAGCTTGCTGTAACAAAATACCAGAGATTGTGTGCCTTAAACCACAGAAATTTATTTTCTCACTGTTCTGGAGGCTGGAAGTCTGAGATCAGGGTGCCAACATGGTTGGGTTCTGGTGAAGTACCTCTTCCTGGCTTGAGACAGCTGCTTCTCATTTTTTTCTCACATGATAGAGACTGACAGCAAGTTCTCTGGCATCTTTTCTTATAAGGGCACTCATCCCTTCATGAAGTCCCCACTCTCATGACCTAATTGAACCTTAATTACCTCCCACACACCCCATCTACGAATACCATCACACTAGAGGTTAGGACTTCAACATGTGAATTCTTAAAGGACACAGACATGCAGCCTATTGCAAGTGTTGTTATGGTGTTAGGATGATGTTAGGCCAGGGATCCAGGAAAATTCAAATCCTTTCTTAATTAAGCGACCACTAAATTTCGGGAATAAAGGCAAAACAAGGCAAATAACACTATCACTACCTAAGACAGAAGTCTCAAACCCCAAGGCAAAACTCTGGTAAGCTAAGCAGTTAGGACAGAAGAACTCATTTGCTTTAGGTGGCTGGCTTAAATGAACTGCAACAGAGGTTAAAAATCACAGCCCATGAACCAAGAATGGCTTTTACATTTCAAAGGGTTGAAGAAAATCAAAAGATTTTGTAGCATCTGAAAATTATATGAAATGCAGATTTTAGTGTTCCTAAATAAAGTTTTATTGAAACACAGTTGTGCCGTTCTTTTATGCATTGTTGTAACTTTTGTGCTACAATGGCAGACTTATATGGGTGCAACAGACCCTGAAAGATTTACTGTCTGGCCCTTTAGAGAATAAGTTTGCCAATTCGGATATACAAACAAAGCTGACCAATGATTTGTTTTGTCTATTCCCAAGACTAAATCTTAGCTGAAAATGTAATTTCAAAAAGATGCAGTCATACCCATCAACACTAAAAGAAATAGATCCAGAGACAGAGTATTTACCCCAAAGCCTGGCATGAGCTGGTCTAGAGATTGTCCACTTCAATTTGTCTAATGCCAGACCCCCCTGTTCTAAGAGAAAACTAAGAGGGAAAGACAGATGGCTTCATTGGAGAATGAAAGGAGAAGAGAGGGCCTCAGTCCATGAGCTGAGGTTGTCATTCCTTTGAAAAGTTCAACCCTTACCAAAGATAGTCCTGGAATTGAACCATCCTGAATTAAGATTTATTTTCCTTTGAGTCTTTACCCCTCGATTGATATTTATCCCTGAAGTCAAAGGAGACGGGAAGAATGGAAGCTAAGAGCATGGTACCCTTTCTAGAATTCAGCATTGACCAATGAAATTTGTGGCGCTGTTGGCATATCAGGCCACTTCTTTGTTTCTGATTTGTTTTTATTTTGTTTTCTCCCTCCTTCCCCCAAACACACAAAGGTGATTTTAAAGGATGTGGATTCACTTCTCTACGTGGACACCGACGTTCTCTTTCTGAGACCCGTTGATGACATCTGGAAGCTTCTGAGGCAGTTTAATGCCACGCAGCTTGCCGCCATGGCCCCTGAGCATGAAATCCCCAAGATTGGCTGGTACAGCCGCTTTGCTCGGCACCCTTTCTATGGCTCTGCGGGAGTTAATTCAGGAGTCATGCTGATGAATTTAACTCGCATAAGAAGTGCTCAGTTTAAGGTAAGGAAATACTTTATTTTTCATGTTTAAAAATTGGGAGTTTTAGTCATTTCAACAGTGATGTTCCTAGATTGTCAGTGTATTGATTTTGGAAGTAGGTGGCTTGTTGGTGAGGATTGAAGGGGCCAGGGAAGAGGAAAATATTTGGAAAGTTATGAAATGTTTGTTCAGGAAAAGTCCAGGTGGTTATGGAATTTAAAGCTTCAGCACAGTTGCTATTCAGGAATGTTATGTTGCATTTCTGAATTCTATAATGTTTGAACTCTGTGTATACCCAAAACTTCAAAAGCCATGGAAAATTTTGTGGAATTATCCTCGGGATATATTTATATACGTACACAGAGATAAGGCTGCTCATGGCCTCATCTTTTACCCTAGTAAAGAACTGGAAAGAACCTAAATGAACGTCAGAGAACTAGTCAAAAATTAAAACAAACAAACAAACTCATCCTCCTATTAAGAATTAGATTAATCTACAAGTAAGATAAATTGATCTCTAAAAAATATTAAGGGAAAAAGTGAAAATGAAACAAAGCATAGTACCATGAAGTATGATCTCTTTTATGGCTTAGAAATTTCCAGAAGGATACCTAATTGTTAACTGTGGATATATCTGGGGAAAGTGCGGGTGGAGATGGTAGGAGGATGGAGGAAGAATATTTTTACTTTTTAATTTTATCTTTGTGTGCTGTTTGAATATTTAGTCTATGAATGTGTTGCTTTTATTTTAAAAGCAAATTATGTTAAGACAAGGAAAAGGTGTTTTTCCTTAGATACCTTAAATCTGCTATCTGTATTTTGTTTCCTCCCTTCTGAGGCAAGAATTAATCATGAGAAAAAGAGGTTCAATTTGGGCACAGTTTTCTGAGCAGAAACGATAGCCCCAACTACTGGTTCCTGGTCCATCCCGATCCATGTGTTAGCGACCCGGCAAAACTCTATAGTTTCCAGCTCTAGTTTTGCTTTGTCCTATGTCTTGAGGCCAGCAGGACCCCTCCCATTTGCTTCATTCCTGGAGTGTTTGAGGGTACCAGTTCCTCTCTGTTGTTTCCCAGGGGACAAGATGCATTTGCTTTGCCTCAGCCCCTCTGATGGTTTTCTCTTTTCCAGAACAGCATGATTCCAACAGGCTTGGCTTGGGAGGACATGTTGTACCCTCTGTACCAGAAGTACAAGAATGCCATCACGTGGGGAGACCAGGATTTATTAAATATTATTTTTTATTTCAATCCAGGTAGGCTCTCTTGCGAGAATGCCGTTTGTGTAGGAGTCCACCCACCGCGCTGCACAGAGCACATTCCAGCCCGGTCTGCGATTGACTGAGCCTGGATTGTGCCCGGGTTCCCCTGTGAAATGCGCCCTTTCATTCACACACACCACCACCCACCCCCCCAGGCCTCCCCCCGCCCCTCCGCCCCGCCCTGGGGGCTGCCCTCTTGCTGCTGACACAAAAGGCCAAATGTTGCAACCTCCAACACTGGACTCCATTTTTGGAGAATATCTTTTAGAGTTTGGCCACACCATTCTTCTAAGAAGTGTGGTCAAAATTATTGGCAGGGCACAGAACTGAATGCCAACATTATAAGCTAGACAGGGAGGCCCTCCGTGGCTAAACAATTGCTAGATTGAAGGGAATTGATTCTTGGGATCCTTACAGTTAAGTGACTTGTTCGGAGTTAAATGAACCTAGAATAAGGACTTAGATTTCCATTCCTTTTTCTTTTCATGTGAGGCAAAAAAAAAAAAAAAATTCCTTATATTGTATCAATGATTTGGTGGAGTTGGGGGAGGGAGATGCAAATCTCTGATCTGTGTTTTTTGATGTTGACACCTAAAACTAATAAAATTTCCTCTTTTCTTTCTTATTTGCTAAAACTGTATTTAATGTTGTTAGAATCAAAACCATGTTTTCTCCTCGACAAAGATCTTTTGGGGAGAAAAAAAGCTCTCGTTACCCGGACCTATTCAGTTCATTTCTTTGTCTTTACAAAATCCTAAAATAGAGACTCCTGTCCATAAAGACTTTTGCCTGTGATAACCTGTCACTCTGGAAGCACCTACTATGTACTTGAATTGTTTTTTTTTTTAAATAGAACTCTGAAATAAAACCTAATCTCATAGGTCTTTGGATCTAGAAGGAGCAAATCCTGGAAAAGAAAAAAAAGCAGATTGAAAGAGAGTTTCTGGGGAAAATTCCCACTACGAATTCATTAGAGGAAGGGAAAGCCTTGGCCGTTTGCTGGTGGTATGTTTTAATCCGTTTCCCTCTGACAGTAATAGGAACTTTAAGATCTGTACCTCCTCCTTTTTCTTCCTAAGCAGATTTCATCTTTTTTCTAGGTGTAGATGGATTGGTTAGGACTTTCGGCTGCGTGTAAAAGTTAGTCCCAGAGTTAGTCCAAGCACAAGGGATACTTTGTTATTAGCAAACTGGTGTCTGCTAGAAACCAAGGCAGGAAGGCCAGCAGGCTCAGCCCAGGACCTGAAGCAGGAGAGGGAGAATGAGGAGGAGGCCAGGGCGGGCTTGTTTTCTCCCACTGACATTGCTTATTCCTCTCTTTGTGGACCTCCTTCTCTGCTCCTCAGGCCTCAAAGCAAAGTACCCCACGTTTCATACTCCAGGTGCAGCCACATGCAAAGATGAACTCCATCCTCACTCTGAATTCCCAGGGGGAGAAACCAGATGGTTCCAGCATGGGTCAGCTAGACCGGGAGCATGCAGCTAAGAAATAATGGCTGACATTTATTATTTACTCAGTGCCAGGTGCTGGTCTAAGCATTATCTTCTTTAATCCTCACAACCACCCTGAGAATATGATCCCCATTTTACAGACAAAGATACCAAGGGAGAGTTGGGTAATTTGCAGCACTGCTAATGAGTGACAGAGCAGGGGTGTATACCCAGGCCCCTCTGACTTCCGCCCTCTGCGTTTGGGGGAGAGGGGAAGTTCTAAGAGAGGGGCAATCCTAGAGAGCTGGGGAGACATCCCAAAATGTATCTCTGCACTGAACTATTCGTCCTTTACATATTGCATTTTGCTCTCTGTTATGTGGCTAAAACTATCTTTTAGAAGCCCATCTGGACATATTCCCAAACAGGAATTCTGAAGATTCGCAGTTTCCTCCTCAGAAATCCTCTTAGCCTGTTGCAGATTATTTGAGGACGTGATCAGTGAGTAAATAATACTTGAAGGCAGTTGTAAGCAGCTTTGCAATTAGACAGGAGCCCTTGTCTTTAATTGGAGCTGAAAACCAGCTGAGTTCGATGGCTTCTGTACTCCCCATCTTAAATCCATTGAGTGCTCGAATATTATCAAATAGTTTGAGGTTGTTCTAAACCCTGGTTCTGAGCAGTACCAATAACCAAGTTTTCTAGCTTTCGATCGGTGAGTTCTTAGGTAACTCCTTGATTGCTGTTTCTGTGACCTGCGTTTGATCATCCTTTTTCATACTTTCTGCACGTACTTTATTAAACATGAGATCTTTGAACTGAAACCCATTGATATCCTTCATAGGATAGGCTCTTTCTTTGTTTATATTGTGGTCACTTTCTATTAACCAGAAAATTATTTAGAAAAAAGATTGGTCATTTTTATCCCTAGAAAGGAGAGAGGGAGAGGAGGGAGAGGAGATTGGCCCTGACACGGGAGATAAACATGCTTGTTGTTATGGTCTTTTGGGTCGCCATGGACGAAGAAGCAATGCACAAGGGACGCCTGGGTGGCTCAGTTGGTTAAGCGTCTGCCTTCGGCTCAGGTCATGATCCCAGGGTCCTGGGATTGAGCCCCGCATCTCCCTCTGCCTGCTGCGCCCCTCCTGCTTGTTCTCCCCACTCCCCATCCCGACAAATTAATAAATAAAATCTTTTTTTAATGGGCGCCTGGGTGGCTCAGTTGGTTAAGCCACTGCCTTCGGCTCAGGTCATGATCCTGGAGTCCCGGGATCAAGTCCCGCATCGGGCTCCCTGCTCAGCGGGGAGCCTGCTTCGCCCTCTGACCCTCCCCCCTCTCATGCTCTCTCTCTCTCTCTCTATCTCATTCTCTCTCTCAAATAAATAAATAAAATCTTAAAAAAATAAAAATTAAAAAAAAGCAATGCACAAAAAACCTGAGCACATGTCTGGAATGGTATTATTATTATTATAGCCTCCTATAGCCAATAACACCACTTTTTAAAATGTGTTTAAAAGTCATTCGTTTAAAAATATTTTAAAACTCTTGCCATAATTAGATAGGAAATTGCTGTGGATGTGTAATTGCAGTGCTGGGTAGTAGACAAGAGGAGAGAGCTGGAGCTCAGGAGGGACAAGCAGGTCGCTCAGCCCATAGGACATTTCCTGGCAGGTGGGGTGAAGATGGAGCTCACAGCTCTACATGTGAGTTTGAGTCGAGAGCAGAGTTCTATAGAAAGGGTAGATTTGACCGAAGCCAGAAGAGCACCCTACACAGAAAGATGTGCTTTGATTAATATGTTTGGGTAGCAGGGAACAAAACTCAGGCCAACTAAGGAAGGGACCAGGGGGCAGCAGCCCTGGGAACACATGGGTCACATCGGGCTAGGCCTCTTGGGAACTAGCTCTGGGAAACTGCTAAGGACCCCAGCTGATTTCTCCATCCCTCAGAGGCCCCATGGCCTCTGCTATCCTTGCCTCTCTCCACGCCTACCTGATTCCGTTCTGTTTCTCAGCATTCTGTTTCATGTGGCCCAACCCTGAGCCCACACAGCCTTACAAGCCCACAGCCAATGATGATGCATGTTTGGTAACAGCCCCCTTTGTTTCCTAATTCACACTTTTGAAGAGAAAGAGAGAGAAGACAGAGAGAGAGATTTGCCTGGCCCAACCTAGGAAATGACTCCAAGCCCAGCTAAAAACTATTTCTCTTTGGATAGGGAGACTGCCCATGATCTGGTCATCAGGAGCCAGAAGAGCAAGGCCATGTGGCATTTTCCTCTCTCAGGCATGAACACCTGGGTCTCTCCCTTCTTCAGGAACAATCTCCTTAAAGGTGGGCTGTGGGCAGGGAAGGAAATGAAACCAGCCAAGTATAGATAAGGAGGCAGGGCGTCCAGAAGATAGCAACAGTAGGATTCTGCCCACAGGGAGAGGGAAGAGCTGAAATGCGCCTGGAATATACATAGATTGTCATGGATTATACAAAGGGTGGGATACCAGGGAGTTGGAGGGGTTTGGTGGAGAGGAAAAAAGGGAGTGGAACACATAGTCATGTGGGACAGCCTCTCCGGTGGCCCCAGGCGGGCCTTGTTCTCATCCTGCCAGGGTCCCTAGGGCCCTGCATTTTGGGTATATAGCCACACTGGCCCTCACCCCACCAAAAGCTCCCAGCATCTGTCAGCGGTGAGCTGTGGGGTTGACAGGCTCAGCTATCTGGCGTTAGGATTGTTCCGGGAAAATGGTAACATCTTCTTGTTTGGGGAGTCTGGGACTTTAATGAGCTCTGATACAAAGCCAAGAATGATGATTGTCAGATACTTGTGGGAAGTAGCCTTGTTGTATTTACTTTTTGTCTTTCACCTGCAAGGCTTTGTGCCTGGAGCAGAGTTGGTCTTCAAAAGAGTCGGTTGGTTGAATGAATGGATTTGAGAGACTGGAGTGACAGAGGGAAATGAATGGAAGAGAAAGTGCACAGCAAGGAAATCGAGGAGTGGAAGGAGAGGGAGAAATCCAGAGAAAGCAGGACACACCTGGTAGCAGAAGGTAGAAGGTCCCATTTACTCATTCATTCAGCAGATACTACTATGTGCCAGTCACAGTGGCAGGCACTGGGGATGATGCAGCGGACAGAACGGACAAGCGCCTATTTTCACGAAACCTACCTTTTATTGGAAGACGTAGACTTCCAAAGAACAGCAAGTAGTTGTTACAAATCATAGGTTGTAATAAATGCTGTAAAAGGAATAAATAGTGGCACCAGGGTGGCTCGGTCAGTTCAGCATCTGCCTTCGGCTCAGGTCATGATCTCAGGGTCCTGAGATGGAGCCCTGAGTTGGGCTCCCTGCTCTGGGGGGAGTCTGCATCTTCCTCTCCCTCTACCCTTCGCCCCCGCGACTTGTGCTTGCTCTCTCTCGCGCACGCTCTCTGTGTCTCTCTTTCTTTCAAATAAATAAATAAAATCTTTTTTAAAGAAAGGAATAAATGAGGCATCGAGAGAGAGACTTTCAAGGCTGGAGGGAGAGGATTGCTTCTTTAGGTTGTGTGATCAGAGTAGTCTTCCTGGAAGAATGTATTGCCCTTTTCTGGAACAAGATGCATTCTGGAAGAAGGATGAAGAGGATGCTGGGAAAGCTCAGTTCCAGAAGGACACATTAAAGAAACAAAACTAACAAACAAAAATTAATGATGCAGCCAACAGCCTTCATTCTATTGGTAGTGTAGTGAGTGAGTAGCAAGCCTATTTCACCATGAAGTGAAAATGATCAGGCATGAGCTGTTCCATAATCTTAGAGAACCCAAGAGTACAAAATAATCAGAAACGTAAGGAGCAATCAATTCACACGGCACTTTGTGAATAGTTAGGAGGCTCTGGAAATAAATGTAGACTCCTGAAGCCATCACTAAGGGATTTCAGAGCCATAGATAATCAGTTAATGGGCTTCTTTATATATGTAAAAATGGAGAGGAAAATAGCAAAGACTCGGGGTTTGAAGAGGGGTTAGCTTGAAAGAAGATTTTAAAATAAATTGCAGTGGTTCGAGGCTTTGGGGATTTGGAATTTTAAAACCATTCATGATATTACTTCCTGAGCAGTGGAAAATAACCTGTTTCCCCATGCTATCATTTTTAACCATCAGATTTTGACAGCCCTGATAATCTTGCTTAAAATAGATCCATTTCAGAATGGTTATTGATCATGTGCCAAATAGCCATCATTAGTCCACTCTGCATGTTCATCAGCTGATCTCCATAGATGTTCCCTCTTTAGTCCACCCCATGACACTAGTTTGACCCCTCTCCTCCTCCCCCCACCCTCGCCCGTTAACCAAATGGAGATTTCAGAGTGTAACCCGTGCAAAATGTATCTGTGAATAAAAAGACACAACTGTTACTTTTCACTGCTCTGTCTTTGGATTACAGGGCCCCAGTTTTCTTAGGGGAATTACTCTTCTCTCTCTCTCTCTCTATCTCTCTATTTCCCCCACCCTACCTGCTTTTGCATGCAGTCCTTGAACTCCGTCTGCTCCTGACTCCCACTCACCCAGTCAGACCATTATCCTCGGAACCTGAGTCTGGGGATCCAAGAGCAGAAAGTAGCCAAGGTTTCGGTGTTGGCGATGTTGGCAGCCGTGCTGAAGAGCTGACATTAATTAGTGCCCACCTGTCAGAGTCCAGGAGCTGCCCCACATCCTGACCCGGTTCAGCTTTACCTCTGATTTTATGAGCTACTCCCTCTCTTTTCAAGGAAAAATTCTTTTCCTTTTTTTTTCTTCAAGCTGGAATCAAAGTTAGTTACTTGCAATCCAACATAGATATATATTTCTTGAATATTTTAGGTCAAAGCAGTCTATTTATATGACAGCTTTGCTACCGTTATCTTACCCCTTTGAAGAGACTGAATTTATCCCAGCAAAATTAAATAGCTTATCTTTCGTAAAGCACACTCTGATTTCCAAACTTTTCAGCATGATCAGGCCATTCTCTCCTCCTTGAATCCTCTTCCAGGGCTCCATTTTTGACTGTCAAAATCTCAACCTTAGTTTGTAAGTCTGAGTTTAAATGAAACTGTACTGAAATATCCTCCTTTCTATGAACCCTGATAAAAACATGTTCATTTTGACTTTACTACATACTGTCTCCCTTACAAGAGTATAAATTCCCCAAGGGCAGGAGCAGAGCCTTATCATCCAGCGACACCAATGTCTTACAGTGTGTGAATGAATTCTTCTTTCAATTACATGCTCAATGTATTTTGCGTTTCTTCCTCTGAAAAATTCTGAAGGGGATTGTAAAGATGTGAATTGAATTCTGTCTGGAATCCAGTTTCATAGTTGAGATTCAACAGCTGGGTTTTAGCTGGTCTTTAGGAAATCGACAAACCCCTAAACTTATGAGCAAGTGTTCTTAAATATGCCCAGTTGTACCTTTCCAATGATAAGGTCGAAGGCTTTCATTAGACTCTGAGATCTGTGATCCATAAAAGGTTAAGAATGACTGGCCACCTGCATATCTAGAAACAATTGGAGTAAAACCTTTATTACCAAGGTACCGTGTGTCGAGAACTATGCTAGGCTCATTCCCTTTATTTTGTTTTATTCTTCTAGTGACCCAATGCAATAGTTCTCATAACAGTAACAATGGTCGTTGTCATGATTACAGCTTACGGTTATTGCATGCTTTCTATGTGTCGTACTGTTCCAAATACTTGTATTGATAAGTTCACTTAGTACTCTCCAGAATCCTACTGGACAAAATATTTACGGTCCTCCCCCGTTTACAGATGATGAAACTCAGGCTCAGAAAAATTATGTAATTTGGCTGAGTTCGTGCAAGTAGGGTCAGTCCTGTCATTCAAAGCCAGTGTGGGTTGACTCCAGAGCTTGCTCCCTTAGCCATTTCACTATTAGCATAATAAAGCTGGAGTTCAACCCCAGATAACTTAGCTTCTTTTTACTGCTTCTAAATTGAGGTCCAGATAACTCATCAAGGTTGTAGAGCTAGGAGATGGTGGAAGCCAACTTTGAACATACATTTATCTGATTTCAAAGCCTTTCTATTTCATCTTCTGCCCTGGAATGCCCTCACTGGGCATGGTCCTCTCAGGAGGCTGCAAGGAAAAGGAAGGTTTCCTTAGCAGTGGGGTCCTGTACTACCTGCGAAGAGGCAAAAACCTCCATCACCAATCTCAAATGCCACAAAGGCGGAACCAGACTTTCCTTTGTCTGCTGGGTACAAAGCAGGCACTCAGTAAATATTTGTTGATTCAATCAGTGTATTTACAAAAACAGAGATGGATTCTAGGGCAGTTCACTCAGCAGGGAACATTAGCAGGTGCTTAAGCAGGGATTCAACTGCAAATACCCAAGCAGGTATCATAAAGGAGCGATGTGATTCATGGGGTTTCGAAAGGCCACAATTGGTCTGAGGTCAGACACAGTTTAAAAGCACACAAGCACTTTTAGATACTTTCTGTCACGGAATCCTCATGCCGACCCCCTACGCTAGAATGCAGAAAAGTCACACAATTCCAAGAGGAGTTTAAATCTAGTAATACGACTTCAGGGTGAGCACTGCTCTCTCCCAGCTATGGATTATATATGTACAAGTGTGGAAGTGAATGCAAGTAAGAGCAGCATCGCGGTGGAAAGGGGTTCTCCCGAGAAAAGGAAAATCTCGCAGGGTGTTGTGAATGATTAAGAATTGGAGGGTGCCTGGGTGTCACCATGGCCCGTAAAGACTGAGTGGTAGAATTATTACACACAGTCCACCAGAGGGGATGTGTGATGACCTCTTCCTTGTTTGCTTTCCATCTCGAAGCTCTCTGGAAGTAGTCTCTAAGAAGGGATAGCTGTCAGCCGAACCCACGAGCACATCTCTGTGTTGCTTTTCTGACAACGGTAATTGATTTGCTCTAATGCTTCTGTGTTCTCACAGGGGGCCTTTCTCATGAACACTGACACACACTCACAGAGAGCTTTGATTCCTACTGCTCTTACCCCAGCCCTTAAAGGCATCAAGCTGAGGAGCCCGGAAGCTCAGGGGTCGTGAATTTGTTGCTAATTTTATCATCCTAGCCGTCCAACAGGATTCGAGCCGAGTTTCTCAACCTTGGCACTGCTACTCTTGTGGAGGTTGTCCTGTTCATTGTGGAATGTTTAGAGTATCTCTGGTCTCCACCCACTAGAGAGTAGTGGCCTCCTCCATGTATGACAACCAGTATCTCCCTCCAAACATCGCCAAATGGCCCCCGGGGAGGCCCTGGCAAAGAACCACCAGATTAGAGATACACATACAAGTACACGAGTGTGCACATGCTCACCCACAATGTGTATAGTCACCTTGACACAGGGACTTTTTTATTTCTTTGCTCTTTTGGGGCGGAGGGTTCTCCCCTTTACTGTTGTAGTTTTTTGTTTTTTCCTTCCATTTTGATTTTGTTGGTTGGTTTTTAATCCAAAGAGGAACCTTTGCTTCAATCTTGATTCCAATTTTCCAAGTCTGTCTGTTTCATAAAACCTTCCCGAAGAGTGGATTGTAAGTGCTAACACGGTTGACCACCACTGTGTGCTTGGCATTCGGCGGAGCATTTTACCCGTGTCTTTTAAATCTAATCATCCCAGTAGGAAGGAGTTCCTGTCCTACCCATATTACAGATGAGGGAAGTGAAGCACAGGGAGGCTGAATCGCTGGACCTAGGTTGCAGTGTTTCTGAGTGAGAGAGTGTGGGTTTGGACCTGACCTTGTTGGCCTCCTTGTCCCCGATGCACTGCCCTCCTGTTTTGGGGTGAAACCTACAACATCACGAGTATGTGCCCCTTCAATTCCTGATCTCAAAATATGGACAAAATATGGTGAAGGTTGGACCCTGAGTCCCAGTCACACTCCCAGGCACTGAAATCGCGTGTGGTGCGCAGGGTATGGAAACACGGGTTTAACCAGCAGGTGCGCAGAGGAGAGCGGGCACTGACTGCGGACGCGTCTTTCTCTTGTCACCACCAGAGTGTCTCTATGTGTTCCCCTGCCAGTGGAACTACCGTCCCGATCACTGCATGTACGGAAGCAACTGCAAAGAAGCTGAGCGGGAAGGAGTGTCTGTCCTGCACGGGAACCGAGGCGTCTACCATGACGATAAGCAACCCACTTTCAAAGCGCTCTATGAAGCAATACGGGATGTAAGTGTGTCCGCAACCCCCCCCCCCCGCCCCCGGCCGTGTAGCAGACGCATGCGCACTCCACATGAAGCAGGACAGTCACTTGGGTCCTCGGCACCCTCGAAGGCCAAAGAATTCCCCAGAAGCATTGAGTTCTGCCCCTTTCCCTAATCTCAGGTACCACCTCACTGTATCAGCTCGCTCTCTCGTATTATAGCCACTCTTAATCTTTACAAGTAAGTCACTATTGGGGGGGGGGGGTCCTTAAATAAGTTCACTTAAGGAGGAAATGAAAGGCCCAGAAAGAAACCCTCTGCCATTTGCCATAACAGAGGGGAATGTGTTAGGGTAAAGATCACGTAATGAGAACAAAATGATGCTATTCAGCTCAAGCTGAGTGTGTTGCCTGGTTGCCAGCATCCTGTTGAGAAATCCGGTGTGGAGGTGGTCAATTAGGACAAGGGATCAAATTAAAAGTAAAAATCAAGTCTTTATTTACATACTGCAGCAGTGCAAGCAAGAGGCAAAAAGAGGCACGAGCTCCCCTGTGTTGCGTTGGTACCCAGCAAAGGGTACTGGTCAAGAGAATGCAGCAGAGACGCAGAGATCCTCTCAAGGCTCCTGCATCCTTATGGACCTGTAGGCCAGGGGAGGAGGAAGGAGAAGGGAAAGAGGGTCGAGTGGAAGGATACCCCTCCTTTCCCAGGAGGCCTCCAAATGGAGGTGTCTCGGATAGGAATGCAGGTACAAATTTGAGCGTGGCTGGCCCAGGGCAGGGGCCTGAGTTCTTGACTCAACTCCTTCAAGTAAACTTGCCTGTGCACCAAATCTGGTGTCAGGAGGGCAGCTCCCCATCCCTCCAGAGGCCTGCCAGCAGCCTTGTCATTACCCGTGGTTGAGTCTGAAAGACCAGACATAGGATTTTGGCCTGGAGCTGGACTTCTCACAGCCTCAGGCCCCCTCTTACCACCTTGGAGAGATTGATTAGCAAGTGTTGAGATGTTAAAGATGCCTAGGAACTATCTTCTTGCGGTAAATGGGAAGGTTGAAAGAAACTTACTTTGGTTCTCACTACCTAAAATGCCAGATATTGCTGGCCCTTGCCTTTCATCCCACACTTGGGGAAACACTGCATTCCACATTGCTTTTTACCTTGAGATCACTAGGGGGAAACCAGCAACAGAGATTCAGGGATGTCCCTTTTGAAACGGTAACTCCAAGACATAGAGTAGGGGTCAGCGAACTTGGGCCAGATCTGCCTTGCTGCCTCTGTTTGTAAGACGTGTGGGCTGGGAACGGATTGGTAAATCATTGGGAAAAAAAGAATATTTCATGACATGAGAAAAATTATATGCAATTCAGATTTCAGCATTCATAAATAAAGTGGTATCGGGAGGCAGTGACACCCATTCATTTATGTGCTTGTCTGTGGCTGCTTTCAATGACAGAGATGAGTATTTATAACAAACTGTGTGGTCCACAAAGTCTAAAATATTTACTGTCTAGCCCTTTATAGAAAAAATGTGCTGACCCCAGACATAAAGTATGTAGACTTTGTTAGAGGTATTTTTCTTAAGAATCCACGAACCCTCACGGTTTCACAAATGGCCTTTGGCGGGAGCGAATCCTGAGACACAGGAACACATTTTTTGTGTGTGAAAAATGTGCATCTTGCTAAGGAGAGTCTCTGGAATTCCAGAATTTTCTCTGCAGGGAATGAGTTTAGCCTGCATGTAAGCTAACACCGCTTTCTTCTCCTGCATTTCCTGCTGTTGGTTTTCAAAGACCAAGTGATTTAATTACACAGAAAATTTGTTCTGTACTTAGTGATATCATCACTTTAGATATTCAAACACTGACTCCGGGGCAGAGCCATTCAGGAGTGCAAACAGAAGTTAAATGGGTTTGCAGCAGTCCATCAGAGCCAAGCTTGGGTTTCTTCTGTGACCTGCCAGCCCTAGTCTGGAATAGAGCAATGGTGGCTCTTGAGTTACCATGCGTCTTGTTTGCTTTCTGGAGGAACAGAAAGAAAGCCAAATAACTGGGTCATAAATGATCCTGCCAAATACACACAGTGATGGTCCTCACGTGGGCCTACAAGGACCATTTGCATTCAGGCATTTCAATCAGGAATATCACTAACCCCATCCTGAAACGCGAACAAACATAGGCTTCCTCTTGGAAGACACGTTTCCCCACTCTCCACAGGGCGGCGCACCGTCTGGTGGGGTCAGGGCCTGGCTTGGGGATAGACAGACCTCAACGCAAGGCCCAATTTTTGTCCCTTTCTGGTTATTAGTCATTAACTCTGTGCTCTTACCTTACTGGGCCTCAGTTTCCTCATTATCTCCTCAAATGGAGATAATAGTGTCATCTGCCTCATAAAGTTGTTGTGAGGATTCCACAAAATGATGGTTTTTAGATTTTATTTATTTATTTATTTATTTATGAGAGAGAGCATGAGAGCTGGGGAGGAACAGAGGAGGAGGGCGAGGGAGAGGAAAGAATCTTCAGCAGACTCCACACTGAGTGTGGCACCCCATGCGGGGCTTTGCCTCATGACCCTGAGATCGTGACCCTGAGGTCATGATCTGAAAGGAAGACGAGAGTTGGAAGCTCAGGGGCGCCTGGGGGGCTCAGGCGTTAAGCAGCTGCCTTCGGCTCAGGTCATGATCCCAGGGTCCTGGGATCGAGCCACACATGGTGCTCCCTGCTCAGCGGGAAGCCTGCTTCTCCCTCTCCTACTCCCCCTGCTTGTGTTCTCTCTCTCTGTCAAATAAATAAATAAAATCTAAAAAAAAAAAAAAAGAGTTGGACGCCCAGCCGACTGCGCCACCCAGGCACCCCAAAGTGATGGGTTTTTTAAGCTTGTAGTACAGTGCCTGGCATACGGTTGTGCCCGATAACTAGAAGTTGTTTCGATGAGAGCAGTTTCACACTTACCTCCTTCCCTACCTTGTCCACGTTGTCTCACTCGCTCTCTCTTCCTCTGTCTGTAAAAATGTTTTCTCACTCTCAAACTGCATTTCTTTCTCCCTTCATCTCTCTCTGAAAGTATTCTTCCTGTCCCTCCCCTTTCCCCCTCCATCTCTTCTCTCTCTCTCTCTCACTTGCCCACACAAACCCTAACCCTGTGTGTCTGTGTTTGTGCAAAGGGAAAGTGAAGTCTCCTTCCATTGTGATCCAAGGAAGTCATCTGTCAGGTAGGCATTCTGTCAGTAATTCTTCCAACCAGCATCTGTGAAGAGCCTATTTTATGCAGGGACAATTTTAGGTTCTAGGCACTCAGAGTTAACAAGACCGACAAAGCCTGGTCATCAGGAAGCCTGTACTCTGGGTGGAGGAAGCCACAATACTCACATGGACGAAGAAAGAAAGAAAAATTGTACCAGGTAGTGAAAGGTGTTAAAAAGGAACCAGAGCAGGGCGATGGGCTGAGAGTCACGGGCAGGGAAGAGCGCTCGAGAGCTGGGGTCTTCAGGGGGCCTCCTCGAGACTGATATGTGATCAGTGGAGGCAGCCATGGGGCAGTCTGGGGGGGATCCTGCTAAGTAGAAGGAATAGCCCAGGGAAAGCCCTGGAGGCAGGGATGAGTTTGGTGTGCCCAAAGGGCAGGGAAGAAGCCCGGGTAACCAGAAGGACGGAGACACCAAGGAGAGTTCCAGGTCCCATGGAGCCTTGAGGACAAGAGAGGAATTGGAATCTTATTTTAAGTGCAGTGCGAAGCCCCTGCAGGAAAATGATATGGTCTGATTTAGGCTTTAAAAATATCACCTTGGTAACTCAGTGCAAGGAGGCAAGAGTGAGAACACAAGGGCTATTTATGAAGAGTTACTGCAGCCATCGAGGTGAGACATGGGGGCAACAGGAAGGTGGGCAGCGGTGTCCACATGAAGGCATTGTGGTAAAGAGAGATTTTACAGTGCTTGCTGATAGCCTGGATGAGGGATGTGGGGGAAAGAGAGAACCAAGGATGACTCCAGGGCTCTGACCTATTCTTTTCCTGTCACTAGGGATACCGTGATGAAAAAGGAGTTGATCAGTGGTCTAATTTGGGCTGAGAAAGAAAACAGTTGTCCCAAACATGGTCCTTCTTGTGTTACATAATGCATAATCTCCTGGGAAGAAATTCACATTTCTAATAAACATGCTTAAGCAATATTTCTGATGAACTTTAAAGGGATTAAAACTTGTTCTAGGAAACCAGACACCCACCCACTCTGCTGCCGGGCAAGCATGTACTGACCTTTCACCCTTCTTTTCTTCCTTTTTTTTTTTTCTAATCTTTTTGTATAAAATTTCCTCGCCAACAATGAATCTTTGACTTGACTACTGGAGGCCTTTTCCATTTCAACCAGATTGTAATAAAAATTTGAACATGCTCATAACTGGTCAAAAAACTTATTTTGGAAAATTCTGCTCATAAACACCTTTCATGGGAAAACAAGAGAATTTCAAATCAAAAGCCCGGTATTAAGTGGGGAAAAAAAAACCAACAACCAATATTTGGTACCTGAATTATTAAAATGAAGTTCAGTGACGATAAATTTTACTAGTAATGGCTAAACTCTGGACTTCATGAGATTACTACAGACATACCCTAAAGTTTCTTCATTAAGATTACAACAAACAGGTGCCTGGGCGGCTCAGTTGGTTAAGCGTCCGACTCTTGGTTTCGGCTCAGGTCATGATCTCAGGGTCATGAGATCGAGCCCCATGTCTGGCTCTGTGCTCAGGAGGGAGTTGGCTTCAGAGTCTCTTGTTCCCTCTTCCTTTGCCCGCCCCCCCCCCCCGCCCCCATGTGCTCTGGTGCGTGGGCGCTCTCACTCTACATAAATAAATCTTAAAATTAGTTGCAACAAATGCAAAAAAATATGAAGAATTCAATGTTTTATCGCAGTAGATTTCAAGTCTCTACTTGCGCCTTGCTTCTCCTCAGCAAGAGCATACTAAATAGAGAATATCTTGTCCTTGAAGGTATATTTTGATCTTCGATTTTAAGAGCTTTAAGGACCCAAATAAATCATTTTTTTTTTTTAGAGGTAAAGAAACTGAGGCCCAGGGATGGTAAGTAATTGCCTGGGGCTGCACCGGATTGAATCAGGTTTTGAATCTCCATCAAATGTCTTAGAACATCCAAACCTATGCCTGCATGCTTAATTCCCTGTTTCATTTTTTAGTAAATGTTGTTTGCATTTTAAATGGCATTTCAGTCACTAAACATCTATCATTTTTTTTTAAATCCTTTTTTAGTTTCCCTTTCAAGATAATCTCTTTCAATCCATGTATTACCCGCTCCAGCTGAAGTTTTTGGAGACTGTTCACACTTTATGTGGACGAATCCCACAAGTGTTTTTGAAGCAAATTGAGAAAACAATGAAAAGGGCTTATGAGAAACACGTCATCATCCAAGTGGGCCCCAACCAGATGCACTGAATATTTTTCATATTGTCGCAAGTGGATTTGGCCTCTCAAGAACAAGGCAACGTTCATCTTTAAGCTGCCTGGATCTCTTTCGTGTGAATATTTAATGGTGCTCTGTGACAGTTGCGTTTAAAAGGCCTCGTTACAGTTGCTCAATTATTTGCCCCTAAAAGGAAATATGCTTTAATTTTTTTAAAATTGCTATTTATCTCTCTGGGTTTTTTAAAATTGTATTAGTACTCACTTAGCATTGTTCAAACAGGTGGAGCTAGCTGTGAAAAGGAACTTTTGTGAGTCTTCCAATTCCTGTTAAATGTCTGAGACCACGTCAGCGACATCTCACGTGGTATATTAATCTAATATTCTTGAGACTCTTTCTATGCAATGGACTCCCTCATGTCCTTGTTATAAAAGTAATACATGCTTGTTGTAAAACAGAAAAATGTTAAAAACTTGTAGGGAATACAGATCCGTGGACCAGAATCAAAATTAGATTAGCCATAATCCTACCAACTGGTGAAAAGATTGTTATTTTAATGGGTGGATGCTCCCAGCCTTTTCTCCCTATTTCTATATTTATTTGCTGGTTGTCTTTTCCATTGTAACACATATGCGAAACAGGCAGTTTGAGTAAAAGCTGGCCCCTATGCTGAGATTTTTCTGTAGAGACAAAAATTTAGAGAGAATGATTATGTTTACAGTGCTTTATTTAAAATACATCTGGCAGAAGTATTGAGATTTCTGCTGATTGGGCAGTGTTAAAGGATGGAGCATATCTGGGGGTGTTTTTAAAGAAAAGCTGTTTAGATTAGTGGAAGATTAAATAATAGGAAATACTTATGCAACCAGACCTCTGAAAGGAAATTCGATAATTGTGTTAAACCCAAGGGGTCACTTTAACAGAGATATGATTTTGTGTTTACCCACAGACAAAAACATTTTATCTCTTACCTTAGTAGGGGTGACCTTCTCTCTTCTTTAAACTCTTGGGCAACAGGTGGAAATTAAAGGCCAACTTCAAACTTATGTGTACAGAATAGATAGTTCAGCTGATTCCATTGACAAGAAAATTCAACTTCCTACCAGCCTTAGAAAGGTCTCTTTAAATTTTTTTTCCTTCTCTAGGGTTACCCAGCTGTTAGCCAAGGAACCAGGCAGGTCTTATCACCTAGCTACAGTGGAGGAAATTCTATAGTCCCCCGAGGGATCTGACTTAATCCCTAGTTGCTCCTGTAGCTGGTATCAGGGTAAGAGTATTTTGCATAAGGCTTTATTTACCTCAAAAAACTTGTGCAGAAATGATGTGGTTGTTCACAACAGCCTAATGGACTTAGTAGGGGCCTGTATCATCTCCAGTGGGCAAATAAAGAAATTATAATACAAAGAAACAAGGACACCCAATATAATTACTGTTCTGTAACACATACAGGCATGGTAAGATGCATCCTGTTTTACAGACAAATTTTTGGAAATAAAAGTATTAAATACTCTTCATCATATATAGACAGTGATCTAAAAGCATAAAAAGAAAAATAATATTTTGATAATGCAAATATGGTGTTCTATATATTGGAGCCCAGTTGGATATCATAGGTACTATATCCACAGGAAAAGCCTTACCCTGAAAAAATATATGAAAATCTCAACACTCCGAAGAGATATATAGATATCAATCAATATTGGTATACAGAACCCTTATGGTAGTAACAAATTCTAAAATGTTAGAGGAATGGCCTATACTTTCCTTTCGATCAGTTGGGCGGCCTGTGATTTATTATTTTTGTTAAGGAAATTACCATTATGATGTGTTATATTGTTATATTTTCTGTTTCTTCATTTCACCATTAAAGGTGATGTCATTTATTATTTTATATCTAAAGGCCTTGGGGTAATTTTTGGATCCCACAAATGGGGTTTTAGTGAAAGAGTCAGAATGTAAACATGATTCCCTGACTTCCATTCCAGTCTTTCTACTCGTTCAGCATGGCCAGTAAACCCTACAAATGTCGTCATTCAGATTTGTTAGTGACCTACAGACCTAAAGAAGTCCTTTCCTCCTTCAGTGAGTCCCATAAAAAATCTGCTGTAAAGACTTTGAATACCGCAATACCTTTTCTTTTATGAGAGTCTGGTTTACCCACAACTCTTAACTGTTGGTTCTGGTCTGAATACCCAGAAAAGGTCCATGATAGAATTCTAGAACATTCTAGAATGCATTATGAGAATGTGAAACCTTAGAATTTGGTGTGGTTTTCTGCCTTGGAATTTCTTCATGTTATCCTGAAATTTGAGGTGAGTTTGGTGGAGAATTTGGAGAACATTTGCTCTTCCAATCCCTGCTGCCTGAACGTGTTAATTATTTTCCATTTAGTATGTTACTATGAGGCAGTATTTTCTCTGCCTTTGATAATTTCTAGACAACTACAACATTAGCGCCTCTGAAATCTGGGAACTGTAAATTTTAATTCAGTGGACCCCTAAATCATGCAGTCTGTGGTCTGAAGTTTGTCAAAGGTTGTGTTGTTCCATATGGCACATTGAATCTACATTGGGAAGAGCATGAGACTGGTTCTCTCATCTCCTCTTCTTGTTTCCTATAGAATTCTGGTCAATGCATACGACTACAGAGTTCCATTGGAGAATGAAAGAACACTTGCCAATAGCAAAATGTAACAGTATTTTTGTATGCATGGAGATTGAGACTTTCTGTAGTAGGGTCACTAGAAATACTTACAATATTTTTCTTGTTAAGTTTTTTTCCAATACAAATCTCAGAAATTGTGACTTATGTTGAAAATTTCAACATTTAAAAAAAAATTAATTGGCTAGAAAACCTGTTTAAGTTTTCCTTCAACTTCCTGAATGACAATTTAGCATTTAGGGCATAACGCTCCAGCTTCACTATTTATTTGAAATCTCTATTACATATTGAGTGCTTCCATTGCAAATTGTTGTGACTATGACGGGATTTATTATCAAAGTGGATATTTATATGGACTCATCAAGGTTTGAGAGTATTTATCTTATTACACTTGCGGTGTTCATAAAACAAGCCATACAAGACCTTATTGACATCACAAAATAGTGATCCAGTAATAGAATAATCACTCCACCCACCCAGAAGAGAGGACATGTCCATACAAATTTAGATTTATGTATAAATATTGCCTGATATTTATACAAAAAAAAGATAGATTGCATTGGATTGCATCACGTTGGATGAGCCAACGTGAACATGATTTCATGACTGAAAAATGTTGGATGCCATGGGGGTACAAATCATTATATCCTCATCGAATGGTATGGTAAGCAAGCTTTCTTAGGTTTTTCTGTTTCTTGGGTCCTACTCTTTCATCTTCCTTTTTTTCATTTTTGCCTTTCCCTTCCTGTCTTTGATGTAAGCTACTGAGTAGTACCAAGAGCCTTGGCATTAATGGTGGGACGACAGATCCCTGTGCAGGCAGGAGGATCCTTGTGCAGGCAGAAGGAAGTTCTAATCCTTAGATGGATTCTTTATGATAAAAGCTTTCAAAAATTTTTAAAATCATACAACACATACATAGATACACACACACACACCCCACATGCCTTTTAAGGAAAGAGCCCTGGGAATCCGTCATGCTCTGTGAATTGAAGGTTTCTAGATAGTGACATCTTAGGTCAACTCATTTCACAGTTGCAGTGCTGGTGTTTGAAGCTGATGAGATTTTGCTGCCAAACGGAGAAAGTTATCCTCTCTTGAGTCCTCAAGATAAAGCGCTTGTGTGTGTGCGTGTCACCATCTGCATGAACATGTAAGAGTCGTGCAGTTTCTGCGTTATTAGGTTTACATGTTTGTGTTGTCACTGAAAAGTGCGCCATTGTTTATAGCTCCCAAGGAGACCCTGCGTGGATTTTTTTATGTTGGAAAACTTATTTTTTAGTAATTTTTCTTTGGGAAGAAATGAGCATAAAAAACACAATACTCCAAAGAAAATGAATTGTTACAGCAAATTAAAAGAACAAATATTATGATTTAATTACTTGTCTTTTTGAATGCCATCTCCTGTTTTACCTTTTTTTCTTTTTTTTAATTAAAAGCTTTTAAAAAAGTCATGTCTTTTGGTGTTATTTTGGAAGCGTGTTTCTTTGATAAGATTTCAAGTTTGAAATTTTATAATATTAAATAGTAATATTTAAGTCCTTCCTTTTAAGAACTGGTAAAGAAATATTTGGTTTAGTAAGTAGCTTAGCCTATTTTTTTTTAAGATTTTGTTTATTTTTTTGAGAGAGAGAGAATGAGAGCGAGAGCACATGAGCTTAGCCTATTTTTAAAAGTCATTAAAACTTCGCTTTGTTTTTATTTTTTTTTTAAAGATTTTATTTATTTATTTGAGAGAGAGAGAATGAGAGAGAGCAAGCACATGAGAGGGGGGAGGGTCAGAGGGAGAAGCAGACTCCCTGCCGAGCAGGGAGCCCGATGCGGGACTCGATCCAGGGACTCCAGGATCATGACCTGAGCCGAAGGCAGTTGCTTAACCAACTGAGCCACCCAGGCGCCCAAACTTCGCTTTGTTTTTTAAAAAAATGCCATACTGTAGCAGTGCCTGGCTGGCTCATCCATAGACCATGCGACTGCTGATCTCGGGGCTGTGAGTTCGAGCCCCGTAAGATTAAAAAAAAATTTTTTTAATGCCATACTATAAATTATATGTTATTTGGTTTTAATGATGTTTTATGTTTGAGGTACAATGAGGAGAATTTGGAGGATGTGAAAATCAGTTCTCCCCATTCCTACATGTTATTTGGCAGAGTTGAAATTGACTTGTTAAGCTAATAACACATATCAAAAATAACTGAACCATGCCAAGAGTTTTTGAGTCTATACAAAGGTTTTTTTTTCCCAATCCCTAGTCTCTTTTTAAAATCAGCACAAGGTACTCCATGCATCTACTGAGTTCCCTCTTTATATTTTAGAACATTTTAAAATGCTAAGATACTTGGATATGGTTTTCTGGAATAACTGGGAACCCACATCCAATTATTATGTGACATATAAGCTTCAGGAACTACATGTAGACAACACTGAATTTAAGTCCCAGCCCCAGCATTCTCAATCCTTACTGACCCTCTTTCCGCTTCAGACTTCCCACCTACTAGGACAGGGCTGAGGATGACCTTCCTCCTGGATTGTGGTAAGGAATAAACACAGAAACATGGAATTTCAAAATCTTAAAAATTCCTTGTTTGTGGTCCTCTAACTCCGCTAAGTAAATGGCTACCTGATTTTTAAAGAGTATCAGATTGAAGGAATGGCAACCGATTTGCCCTTCTCTTCCTTTGTTTTATAAGCTGGTAAATGTCACCAACATCCACCTGCTGCCTCGTCCCAGAAACCTGGCCTTTACTCTTGTCTGCGCCCTCTCCCTCCTTGCACACCACCCTCCTCCCTGAATCATCGCTTCCCCCACTAAAATAGCCCACTCCTGGTACTAGTTTCTGCAGCAGCAAAAACCCTTCAAAGTATAAGTGACCACATACAACTTAAACTAGTGCAAGACAAGCAGAGGGTGTATTGCTTCTACCTCCAGAATATTAACTGAGTCAGCTTCCTGTGTTTCTCTTCACTATTGCCTCCATTCAAACCGTTACTATCTGGGGGTCTTGTGATCTCTGGCCTGGATTGTTGTTCTACTGCCTGTCTTCTCTCTGCATTCACTCTGGCCCCCACCGAACCATAACCCACCCCACCTGTATGAGGCCCTTCAGTGGTTCCCCTTTGCTCCTATGGTAATAACCAAACTTCTTTCCAAACTGCTCAGAGTCCCTATGTGAGCTACACCCTGCCTATCTCCCTGGCCTTGAGTTTTTCTTCCCCACTCCTCTAATTACCATTTTTGCTGGTTTGTTTTCTCTTAAGAAGCCAAGCTTTTACCCATAAAGGGGTCTGCACATGCTTGGAATTCTCCAACCTGCAAATTTACCCGGCAAATTTCTAGTATCCTTCAGGTCTTGATTTAAATACCATTTTCTCGTGGAAGCCTCCTTGGATCCCCCCATAAAGGCAGGTCCTCCTCTTATGCTCACTCATATCAACCTGTACTTTCTCTTTTCAGTATGTATTATGATAGTAACAATACTCATTGGGGTAAAACATTTCGTTTATTGACTGCCTTCCCCACTAGACACAATGTTCCTTGAGAACGTGTAGTCCTTGGTGATCTTGTTCCTTGTTCTATGCCCATCGCCTTACTCAATGACTAATACATTTCTGGTGCTCAAAATATATTTACCAAGAATGAAGTGATTCTGCTGTATCATGGACTGGGACCAGTTCTTATCCACAAAGCTTCATGACACACTGTATTCACTTTGAGTGTTGTTCTCAAAAACTATTTTTCTTATAAATGTTCATTGTTCTAGGTTATAATATCCTATCCTCTAAAGTCTCATTCATTGAAAGTATAATGATTCATTGAGTTTCATGGAGATTTACTTACTTGTCCAAAAAGTGACATGGATGGGTTACATACTGTTTGACTTCCTTTCTACCTAAATGCTCTGTTGCCATAATCTGTTTTTAATGGTTCTGTTGTGGGCACTTGTGGGATTTTGGCTACCTGGAAACCACACCATGCTCAGTACCAATTTCTGCATTAGTTAAAACTCTTTAAATTGCAAGGGACAGGGGCGCCTGGGTGGCTCAGTTGGTTAAGCGACTGCCTTCGGCTCGGGTCATGATCCTGGAGTCCCGGGATCGAGTCCCACATCGGGCTCCCTGCTCGGCAGGGAGTCTGCTTCTCCCTCTGACGCTCCCCCCTCATGCTCTCTCTCTCTCATTCTCTCTCTCAAATAAATAAATAAAATCTTAAAAAAAATTGCAAGGGACAGCAAATATGACTCAAATTAATACAGAGAAAGAGACACAGAGAGAGGGAGATGGAGAGAAAAAATGTATTGGCTCATGTAAGTGAAAAGTGCAGAAATAGCTCTGAATTCAAGGCTTAAATGATGCCAAGGGAAATGTATCATTTTAACAATGCTTTTTTTTTTTCGTTAATATTTTATTGAAAACCACACATCCTTCTAGGATTCCAGCCATAAAATTTTCATGTCATTCCAATAGAATCATTCCAACTTTGGAAAAATATATTGTCTCCATATCCAACTGAAAAATGGTATTGTCAACCTGAGTCAAGACATTAAGAAAATTGTTCTCCTTGTGTATGTTTTAAAACAACTGTAATATATCTTTTTCCCCCTCATTGAGAACCACTATTAACCAAATAAAGCTCTAGGAAACAATTCACCAACTAATAGGAATGGATGATGGGGTGGGGGGTGCATTCTCATAAACTGTTGAACAAGAGTGTTTTATCACCATTCCTCTGCTCCACAGTCCACATAGACTCTCAGAGGTGACAGTCAAAATCATGAGTATAGATGTATCTTCTTAGGCTACAACTCTAAAGAGACTCCTGGGAATATCTGTGCCTGTCTCTTTACTGAGCATTTAGATCTTATCAAAATAATAGCACTTTTTTTTTTTTAGAATTGCTACTTTGGGTCTAGTGACAAAGTGAGTCTAAATGTCATACAAGGAAGTTGAGTTCTCTGGCATCTAAATTATTGTTATTAGAAATGATTGCAAGGATACAGAGTTAAAGGAAAAATAAAAGGGCTGATACCAGCTTTGGTATATTAAATATTTAAAACTTGTTTCTAAAACTTGGCTAATGTTTGCATGTGCATGTTCATGGTGGTGCAGGAGAGAGTTAACATAAAACTAAGAGGCTGTGTTCAAGTGAGTGGAAATTTAAACTTCTCAAGGTTGCCATCTGTCTGTTTAGATGTCACAGTATCTGGCATGTAATGGATGACCAGTACAGCATGCCCTCCCTATTCCCTTAACACACATTATTTCCACGCAAGCCAGCTCAAAATCTAATTTCCAGCCCCTGTGACTCCGTGGCTGAAGGCTCTTTTTCCACTGCATCCTGCTCCGCTCGCCTATGGGCAGGCAGGAAGTTTTGGAAAAAATAACACATGAGAGTAGCCCTCAACCGTTGATTGATGGGAATCGGTGGATACATACCCCAGTTCCCTCTCCTTTCAGGTTGGGTAACTCTTGATTGTCTGTCCCAGAATTCTCCCCTGAGAGAGAGAGCTCAGACCACTCACAGAGTAGTAATTTCCTTGATAATACATTCTTTATCGGCTTCCCTTCCCTGTCTCACTTTCCACTCTTCTACCAGTGTTTCCTTGGATTTGGCCCCAAATAAACCACGTGTACTCAAATCTTTGTTTCATCATCTGCAACTGATAAATTTTTTCATGTCAGTAAAAAATCAAATTTAATATCTATGATCTAATTTTACTTATTATGAAAATAATTCTTGGGTGGGGGGATGGAGTATTTGGGTGATGGGCATTAAGGAGCGCATGTGATGTGATGAGAACTGGGTTTTATACATAACTGATAAATTGTTGAACACTACATCTGAGACTAATGATGTACTATATTTTGGCTAATTGAATTTAAATTAAAAAAAAGAAAGAAAATAATTCTTTACCTTCCCCCTCTCCCACCCTCCACTCCCCTTTTCCCTGTCCCTCCTCCTTCTTCTTTTTCTTCTTCTTCCCCTTTGTCTTCCTCATCTCTGCTTGCATTTGGGGAAAATTTGAATTAATCCCCCAGGCCCTGCACAAAATATTTGGGAATTAGCATTCTTATACATCCTCCTATTGACTTTTCTCCCATCACTGGATTTTATTAGCTATTATTATTTTATATTTCCAAGCTGTATAACATTTACACTCTGGTCTATAGCATGGCTATTATTTCAATTATATTATAAATAAACATAGTTGGGTGATTTATTTTATTGATCTCCAAAGAGTCCAAATACTTTGAGTTATATTATCCCTATTTCCTTTTTCTAAGGTATGCATTTTAAATACACTGTATTTTGGTCTTGCATTTTTGTTTGTTCTGTTTGTGACTTACATTTAGCTAGTCACTCCTGTTTTATACAACTTTGTTATGCTAATAATGGAAATACCATAAACTACTCATATTTAAAAGGTGCAATTTGATTGGTTGTTATGTATGCTCACTTGAAACCAAGGTAACAAACATTTTTATCACCTCTAATAGTAGTCTCTTCATACCCCTTTTGATCCATCTCATCCTCCATCCCCATCCCTGGCTAACCATTGATCTTCTTCCTATTACAGTACATGAGTTCACAGGTTCTGGGATGAGTATGAAGTGATATATTATTGTGATTTTAAGTTGCATTTTCCTAGTGACTAATGATATTGAGTGTCATCTCATGTATTCATTTGACATTCATATGTCTTCATGGGTAAAATGTTCAAAACTCTTGCCCATTTTTTAAAAAAAATGGGTTGGTAATGTCTTACTACTGAATTTGGGGACACTTTACATAGCCTGGATATAAGTCCTTTGATATATGTGTTGCAAATATTTTTTCTTAGTCTATGGTTTGCCTTTTTGTTGTCTTAATGGTGCTCCATTAATGCATTTTCCAAGAACAAAAGTTTTATATTGGTAAAGTCCAATTTGTCAAATTTTTCTTTTTCTGTTTTATGCTTTGTGTTTTTAGAAGTGATTGCCTATCCCAAGTTGCAAAGATTTTCTCCTGTGTTTTCATCCAAACATTTTATAGTTTTAGGTTTTATACTGTAGGGACTGGATGTTTGTGTCCCTCCAAAATTCGTATGTTGCAATCCTAACCCCCATGTAATGGTATTAGAAGGTGTGTCCTTTGAAATGTAATTAAATCATGAGGGTAGATTAATGCCCTTATAAAAAAAAAGGGGCACCTGGGTAGCTCAGTCAGTTAAGCGTTTGCCTTTGGCTCAGGTCATGATGCCGGGGTCCTGGGATCGAGCCCTGCATCTGGCTCCCCACTCAGTGGAGAGCCTACTTCTCCCTTTCCCTCTGCTGCTCCCCCTGCTCGTGCTCTCTCGTGTGTGCTCTCTCTCTGTCAAATAAATATATAAAATCTTAAAAAAAAAAACATGAGAAACATAATTTCTCTCTCAGCCATGTGAGGATATATGATCCATTTTTAGTTAATTTTTATGTATATGGCAAGAGATAAGCGTTGACATTCATTAATGACATGACAGTCATTAATTCCCATGTGGTATTCTGTTGATTCAACAAATGACCCTACTGACTTGTGTTTAGCTAGATATTAATGATTGGATCAATATTGGATCAGGACAATCAAAGGCAATAGGCCTTTGTATTCATTCATTCATTCAATTAATATTTATTGAGATCTATTAAGTGGCAAAATCACTAGTAGGCTGATCTGCATCAGAAATTTTGGGAGGGAGGCCCAGCCAACTGTGTTTTAATAAGCCCTCTCCAGGTAGTTCTGCAGACTGCAGTTTGAGAACAACTGACTTAAGAGTTTGCTAAAATGGCGATTCCTGGCTCCCATGCCAGGCCTGCTAAATCAGAATCTCTGGGGTAAAGACCCAGAATACCTATTTTTATCAAGCTCTCCTAGTAATTCTAACTCACTCTAAGTTTTGAGAATGACAGGTCTAGGTGGCATGTCTTCAGTCGTAGATTTTAGGACTCTAGAGGCAATGACAGGAACTAGGACACAGCTGAAAGAAGAGTACACCACTCAGAGCTCCTAGAAAAGAAGACTGGACAAGAAAACATGGTGGTTTTGACACAGATAAACTGAGTCATGCCATTGCCTTGCTTGAGATATTCCACTGTCTATCACCCTGAAGATGAGAACAGAACTGAGTAGGATGTCTCAGGAGGACCCACAGTGCCTGGTGTCCCCCTCGCTGCCCCTGCTCTGTTCTCCACTCACCCATGGGGTTCTAGCCCTCTTTCAGGTTCCTAAAACACACCATTCCTTTGCTTTCTCAAAGCCTTTGTCTTTCATTTCCCCAATTCTTCCCCAACATGACTTAGGACTCAACCCAAATGTCATCTCTCCAGAAACATCTTCTCTGATCCCCATCCAGACTGGCCTACCCACGTGGCTCTCACACCATATTATCCCATTAATTTCCTTCATAGTGCTTCCCATGATCTACAACACCTGGGATTTTATGTAATTGTCTACTTCCTTTACACCTGTCTGTCCTACTAGACTGTAAGATTCATGAGGACAAGGATCCATCTGCCTTGTTCAAGGCTATCTCCACAGGTGGGTTCCTGGTGTAAAGTACACACTCAGGAAATATTCAGGCCTGAGAATTTCCTTGGGTCAGGTTTAGGTTCCAACCCTGTGACTTTGCTGGTAAATGCTGATCCCTCCCCCCACGCAAACTACTCCGCCCCCGGCCAGTGATAACACTGTAAAATCCACATGTGATGAGGCAATTGCAAATGTGACATACCTTGTGACAAGCCAGAAAATAGCCAAATCCAAGAAAAGCAAGGGCATCGTCCTAAGTGGGGAGTGTACCCACAGGTTGAGGGTACATCCTGGAGGCCAGTGAGGTTGGAACAGCTTGAAGAAGGGCTTGAAAGCAGTGGTAGGAGATGAAGTTGGAGGGCTGTGGAGTGGCAGAGTGGCCCACTGTAGGGATGGTGGCTTTTACTCTGAGTCAAATGAGGAGTAACTGCAGGGTTACTCTGAGCAGAGGTGTGACGTGATCTGATCTTGTTAAAAGGATCCTGGCTGCTGTGTTGAAATCAAGGATAGAAGGCAGGAAAGCTCTGGGAAGCTGTTGTAATAATACAGGGGAGACATGTAAACACCTAATAAACATCTGGAAAGACTTACAGCAAACTCACTTCACTTCCTACAGCTGTGGTGGGTATT
>NC_138369.1:34211840-34319924 GCF_054177405.1 Leptonychotes weddellii
CATAGTAAGAGGATTTTAATTTCAGGAGCTTGGAGGAATGTGTTTGACAAGTTACTCTAACGTGGTTTTTTAAAAAAAACAGGGGCGCCTGGGTGGCTCAGTCGTTGGGCGTCTGCCTTCGGCTCGGGTCGTGATCCCAGGGTCCTGGGATCGAGCCCCGCATCGGGCTCCCTGCTCGGCGGGAAGCCTGCTTCTCCCTCTCCCACTCCCCCTGCTTGTGTTCCCTCTCTCGCTGTGTCTCTCTCTGTCAAATAAATAAATAAAATCTTAAAAAAAAAATAAAAATAAAAATAAAAAAATAAAAAAAACATTCTGTAGTATTTCCAACGTATTTGTGAGTTTGAAATTATTTTTTTAAAAAGGAAACGAAATCAGCAATACTATTTTTGTAATTCTTAACCGAAGTAACAGCAATAGCTCCTGTTGACTGAATCAGGTCACTTGCTTAATTCTCACAGCAAAGCTATGACTGAGGTACTATCACTATGGCCAATTTGCAGATCAGGAAGTTGGGGCCTTTTGATATTAATCATTTACCAGAGTTCACTCAGCTAGGAAATGATAAGCCAGAAATTAAACCCAGATCTGTTTGATGTTAGACCCTTTCTTTTAAGCAGTATACCATTTCCTTTTATCATATTCAACTCTTGAATCTTGTATGTGTATATGCATTAGTCAGGGTTCTGTGGCGGAACAGAACCAATAGGGTGTGTGTATGTGTGTTCATTATAAGGAATTGGTTTCCAATAATTGGTGGATTACGGAGGCTGGAAAGCCCCAAGATCTTCAGGGTCAATCTGCAAGCTGGAAACCCAGGAAAGCCAATAGTTTAATTCCAGTCTGAGTCTGAAGGCCCAGGAGAGCCAATGGTGTAGTTCTAGTCCAAAGGCCAGTAGACCTGAGACCCAGGAAGAGTCAGTATTTCAGCTTGAATCCAAAGGCAGGAAAACGCCAATGACCCACTTAGAAAGCTATTGGACAGAAAGAATTTTCTTTACTTGACGGGGTGGGTGGGAGGGAGGTGTTAGCTTTTTGTTCTATTCAGACTTTCAACTGATTGGATGAGTCCCACTCACATTAGGGAGGGCAGTCTGCTTTACTTAGTCTACTGGTTTAAATATTACTCTCATCCGAAAACACCCAGAATAATGCTTGACCCAATATCTGGGCACTCTGTGGCTCAGACAAGTTGACATGCAAAATTAATCATCACAGTATATATACATATAATATATGAGAGAGAGAGAGTGGGAGAAACTAGGCTAAAAAGTGGACTTTGGTAGCAAGAATTGATTAGTACCTATCTAGCCCTGCCTGAGGAAGAGAGGGATGTGCAGTTTCTTGCCCACACTGGACTGTACTCTTACATAGGATGATGGGATTGTGTTTATAAACAACACCCACAGTCAGGATGAGCTTTCTTTCAGATTACTCAATGGCTTGAGCTCCACAGGGCACCATCCTGCCTCCTGTGTGAGTTTGGTTAGGGTCGATCAGGCCCCTCTTTGTAGTCATCTCTGTGGTTCTCTGGTCACCACACCCACTACTTCCCTGGGAATTCTCCATTGCCTGGCCCTGCTGTCCCACATTCATGGCCAAAGCATTCAGGTTTACACCGGGAGACCTTGCATTCCAGGCCACAGCTAAGTGGGCACTTGGCCCAAGTCGGGTTGTGACTGAGAGATACTGGTTATTTATCTTAGCAAGTCCTTGGAAATGAGGGCATCTTTTTGTGAGCAGTAAACACTGATTCAGAGAGAGAGGGAGAGAGAAAGATGTGCAGAGCTGAAGAAGAGAATGGCTAATGGGTTTGGTGAGAATCCTGGATCCCATAGAATACCCTTCTCTCCTAATAAATTCCCCTTTTCTTTCACACAATTTGAAGCGAACTCCCATTATCACTGTCCACCTTAATTAAGTCATCCACCTAGGCAGTCCTTACTCTTCTCCTATCGGTACTCTTCAGCCCAACATGGCTGCCGTCAGCAATCACACCCGTCATGGTGCCAGAGAAAACAACCGAGGGTCTTTCCGAGCAGACCTTTGTTACCCTTATTTCCAATAAAAAACTGTTAGCTCTTGAAAGTGTCTGGAAAAAAGTTAACCCTGATGATATGTGAAGCTACCCTCTTACCTATTCAGAAAATTGTACTCATCTTCATTTGTCCACCTTCCTACCTCAGCTTCATCTTGGTATCCACCGTGATATACAAGTAAGGACTACAAGGCATGAATAAAAGGCCATGAAAAGCAAAGAGCCTCCATGGCTTTTTATTGTGGTATTTTAACCTTGTCTATTCCCTGTTCTCCAGCCCTTGTAGATGCAGTGTGGTTTTTCTAGACTTTTCTACAATTCCCTGTTTTTGTCCCTTCCCACAGACTCATCTCAGAGGGATGGACAAACTGCAGTAATTCTCTCTGGGGTTTTAAGAACATCCTTGCTCACTTTCTCTGATATAGTTACAGGTGTTTTCTCTTTCCCATTTCTCTGTCTCCTTCTTCCACTTCCTACTGTGTATCTCTCTTCATAAGTTCAGCTTTTTCTCTCCTGCATACACTCAGAGCAATGGGCCAGTCTTCCTGCAGGTTCATGTTTGTTTAAGGTCCGTCATTTCCCCAGTACCTAGCAGACCCTCAAGGACTATTTGCTTGGTTAATACCACGCCCTCTGCCTGGAAGCTTCTTCCCTATTGGTGCTAATCTTTTGCAACCTTTGAGCGAGGCCCTTCTAAAAGGCAACTTCCATCCCTGCCTGGAGGAAATTTCACAGGACTTTGACCACCTATTTGCATACTTGCCTTCTACTTTGCCTCAGAGTCTGTGCACACATCTTACCTCTCTGGGTAGTTTGCAACCTTCTTCAGGACAAGAAAGATTTCAAAGGCTCTGCAGTGACTCTAGATTTGAATCGTGGGTCAGTCACCTTCCCGTGTATTAGTTGTGTGAACTTGGGCAAGCTGGTTCACCTCTTATACCTGTTTTCTCTCCTGTAAGTGGGGGTAATATCACTAATCTCATAGGATATTTGCAAGGATGAATTTAGACATTTTTGTAAAGTGCTTAGAAGAATATTAGACACATAGAAAATACTGAGTAAATGTTAGCTATTACTATTAATATTCTCATTTCTTACATTAGTTATCTATTGCTGTTTAGCAATTATCTCAGAATTTAGAAGCTGAACACAATTATAGACACTTTTCATCTTTCATAGTTTCTGTGGATCAAGAATTGAGAAGCGACTTAGATCTGTGGTTCTGGCTTGGGACCCCCTCATAAGGCTGAGGTCTGGATGGCAGCTCGGGCTGCTGTCATTCGAAGGATTTCCTGGGGCTGGTGACCCACATCGAAGGCCTCAGTTCTACTTTTGGGCCTTTTCACAGGGCTGCTCTAGTATTCTAATGACAGGGAAGCTGGCTTCCACTATAGTGAGGCAGAAGCCACAGCACTTTCCATGGCCTGGCTTCAGAAGTCCGCTATACTTTATTGGTCACCCCAGCCAACTCTGTAGGAGACTACAGGAGGGCATGAATCCCAGGAGGCAAGGATCACTGGGGGTGATGGTGGAAGCTGGCTGTCACATTTGTATTCTGTTTTCCTCCAGTGGAACTAGTGTCAGTAGGAGGCTCTAGCAATCACAGAGACTGGGATGCACGTTGGCAAGAGGAGAATTCCAAGGAAGAAGGAAGAAATGAACCAAAGGAAGTAATGCTTTGGCCTCATGTCTTGCCTCTTCTGCCCTTGCACTCTCAATTTAGGGCAGACTGAATTTCCTATGACTCTTCAGAAACCATCTAGTTCTTTCTCGTTTCAAAGCCTGTGCACCTATGGTTTTTCTGTTTTCAAGCTTCTCCTCTCCACTTCCCTTGGCTACCTTCCTCTCACAATTCAGGTCTCAGCTTAAACACTAGTTCCTCCTGGGATACTTTCCCTGATTCCCTTAGTCTGTCACTGTTTTGTGTACTTTGCCTCGTATCATAGACTTTCTCCAACATTTCGAAGTCAAGGCATCTCCAAGTGAGGGGAACAGCTGATGAAAAAGGGGCAAGGCAAGATGGAAGAAATTAGCATGGTATGTTCTCTAACCAAGAAAACTTTCTGTGATAATGGGATTTTCTTTTATTTTTTTTTAAAGATTTATTTATTTATTTGAGAGAGAGAGGGAGAGAAAAAGAGAGAGAGAGCACACCCAAGCATGCACAGGGGGAGGGGCAGAGGAAGAGGGAGAGAATCTCAAGCAGACTCCCTGCTGAGCGCAGAGCCCTACCACCCAGGACTTGATCTCACCACCCTGAGATCTTGCCCTGAGTCAAAATCAAGACTCAGCCGCTTAACTGACTGAGCCACCAGGGCACCTTGATCATGAGATTTTCTTGATCTGTGCTGGACAATACAGAAACCATTAGTCACATGTGTCTATTGAGCTCTTGAAATGTGGCTAGTGTGACTGAGAAATGAAATATATTGAAAAACTCAAGAACTGAGTTTTAAATTTTTTAAAAATTTAATTAAAATTTAAATACCCACGTATGGCTAGTAGTAACTATATGGTCTCACACAGGTCTTACAAAAAAGAGACCCGCCTAGACAGAGGACAGGGTGGCAGAGAGAAGGGGGGTTAGGCTTTGCTATCCAGAGAATAGGCCCTTTTAGACTAGAAGGGACCATGATAAAATAAATGCAGTGCACGGTAAGGGTGTATATTTGATGATGCCACCCTCATACATCCCTCTGCAAGGCTATTTAACTGGATGCTCTGAACAATGAAAGGGTCTAAAGACACTAGGGACTGGTTCTCTGATTGCAAAATGAGAAGTATTTTGGGTTTGGGGGAGCTTTTGCCTACATCTGCCACCCAGGGTCAGGGTCAGGGTCAGAGCCACTTATCTTTAAGAGGGTCAGCAGTTGGGAGCACTGTGTCCAAATTCACACCTTCTAACACAAGTCAAAAATAGCCTTCTTTCCTCCTGCCCTTCTTCCTTCTTCTCCTTCCTCCCTTTCATGGCTTTGTGCTAGCCTTTCAGAAGACAAGGTGGAACAGTTCAGTATCTTTTCCCTGAAAAGCTCAGAGACAAGAGAAGATAATAAAAATGAACACACTGGCCGGGAGCCAGATGTTCTGGGTTCTGGTGTCGTTTTGCCAGACTAGCTTTCTACACCTCAGCTTTCCCATTTGTGAAACGTTAGGGTTGGAGAGGACTTCTGAGGTCCCGCCCTAACTCCCTGGGTGCTTATGTAATGCAATCCAAATCATGATGACAATAAATAAATAAAATCTTTAAGAAAAAAAAGAAACAAAAACCAACAGCAGCCACGTTAACCCAGGCAGGGCTTACAAGTTTTAGGCACCGTGCTGAATGCTTCATAGTCACCATTTCACTCAAGCCTCAGGGGTGTTTTACAAACCCTCATTTTGTAGGTGAAGAAACTGAGGTTCTGTCAGTTTAAATAACCAGTCCAGGGTCACACAGGAATAGTCGAATTGGGCTTTGAATCCAGATGGTTGCAATCCCTAAATTTTTAATCTCTTTTTTGTATGTATCGCTTCTCTTCAAGGTAGGTCAATGATGAGTTCAGGCAGGGAGGCATTCTTGGTAGGATTATTAATAACACTGTTTTTTTTAATGCGTACTCTGATGGCTGTACTTAATTCTCCCAGCAACTGTACAGGGTGGTCGACACTAGTGCCCTCATTGCACGGACCGGGAAAGTAAGGCTCAGAGAGGCTCGGGAAATTGCTCAACATCACACAGCTAGCGAACGGCACGGACTCAAATCTACGGAGTGGGTCTGCAGCCCCGGGCCGCGACCATTCCTCCTGGAGTACAGCTCAGGCAAGCCAGGGTCCACCACCACCGGGAAGGCGGAGCAGCGGGTGCCTGCCGGGTCTCGGGCCCTGCCCAGGGGGCACGCCTCCGCCGCGCACGCGCTCTCGGGCTCCGGGTCGGGGCGCGCGGCGGGCGCGAGGACGGCGGCGGGGAGCGTGCGCGCGGTGACGTGCCGGGCGCCATGTTGGAGGGCTGGTGGTAGCGGCTCGGGGAGGTGCTCGCTCTCTCGGTCTCGCTCTCTCGCTCGCTTCCCCCGGCTCCCTTCGGTGCCCCCCCCGGTCGCCTGCGTGCCGGAGTGTGTGCGAGGGAGGGGGAGGGCGTCGGGGGGGTGGGGGGAGGCGTTCCGGTCCCCGGGAGACCCGCGGAGGGAGGCGGAGGCTGTGAGGGACTCCGGGAAGCCATGGACGTCGAGAGGCTGCAGGAGGCGCTGAAAGGTGGGAGTAGCTGCCCCCTCTCCCTTCCTCCTCACCCTCCGTGGTCCCCTCTCCTCTCTTTCTGGGCAGGGGGCTCCGAGGGGCCGGGCCGGGCTGGAGCGGGGAGGGGGGGGCGCTTCCCCGGCTCCCATCCCCCTCCCACCTCCCCAGGGGCGGGGAGCCCTGTGGGCAGCTCCCTCCCGCCCCGCTCTGGGCTTTGTGTCGGCCGCCGGCGTCTGGGCTGGGGGAGGGGAGCCGGGGAAGCTCTGGTAGTGGCCCCAGTCTCTCGCCCACCCCTCCGGGGAGAGGTCGTGGGTCCGCAGCCCCCTTACGGGTAGGCTCCGTTTTCCGTCAGGCCCCCGCACGCCAGGCGTCGGGGTGAGAGAAAAAGTAGAAGGTTTGGGGGGGCGGGGGTGGGGGGGAAGAGGGCGGCAGAGCAACTTTAAAGCGTCTCAGGAAGTCTTTTACAGAGCTTCTAAAGTCATTCCTCCACGCGCCGTAATTCTCAGGTGGTCGCCTTCCACGCAACAGGCTTGAGAACGGTGGTTCTCAAACTTAGAATAGCGTGTGATTTCAGCGTTTTCACAATTATGCATTGACATCCAAAATCATTTGGAAACGGCTGCGTGAGGTAGCTGCAGTTTCTTAAGACGCACATTTATGAACTTTACCTAGATAAACAATTTATGGGGGATGGGGCCTGGGATTTGTATTTTAACTGGTGTCCCAGATAAATCTGATGTTGGTGTTCCCCCGGACCACACTTTGAGAAACACTGCATGGATGCTTTGTGGAGAAGTTGAGTGCCCCCTTTAGGAGGATTCTTGTTACAACGTGAAGAAACCAATGTTGGAAGTAGAACTTCGAGTCGGAGGTGGATATTTGGTTGAGAGGCAGATTTTTTTTTTTTTAAACTGCTTCTTAATATTTGAGGAAGGACTGGGAGAAAAGTTTGTTTTTACAGTGCACTGGAAATGGTTGATGGACTTTGAAAATACTGATAATTTTTCTTTCTTCCCTTATTTAGATTTTGAGAAGAGGGGAAAAAAGGAAGTTTGTCCTGTCCTGGATCAGTTTCTTTGTCATGTAGCCAAGACTGGAGAGACCATGTGAGTTGAAAACATGTATTCGTTCTTAGGGTCCATTCAGAATTGCTTAGGAGAGGGAAAAAAGTGTATTTCAGAAGAATTCAATAATCTTTGTACAGCTGTACAAGCTCTGCTTATTTAAAGCATTTACTAAGCGCGTAAGTTTTATTTCCCTTATGCATATCTGTAATGAGTTTTAAAATTTTGTTAAAATTTTCTTTATATTTATGCTTTTGTAGATTTAGAATTTACTAGTCTGAAGAGCTAGAGAAAAGAATGCCTATCCTGTCATGACCCTTTTTGGCCCTAACAAACAGGCTTATTTCCAGAACTTTGTGGCTTTGATTCTGTCTCAGTTTTTTTTTGTTGGTGGTATTTTCTCATATTGTCCTGTATCCAACCTTTTGTTGTCATATTTATATATGTGGGTGTTTGAAGTGTCACTTCTGTTTATTCTTTTGAGGACTTAGGGTAATTATCTGACAAATTCCAGATGCTACAGTTTTGACTGTCCTGTAAACTTTCTAGGATAGCTAACTTGTTACATATGCTCAGCATTTTATTAGGCTTGTTCCCAAATGTTTTGAATCTGAAACTTACACTATGAAGTTAGGACTGTGTTCATAACTACCACTCCAGTTCATTGTGTGTGTAGGTTGTGTTGCAGGAGTGTTTTTGCCATCACTAAGTTAATTTGTAGAAAGCAGTACAGATTTGGTGACTTCCTTGTACTCTTTTTTTGTAGGGGGTGGGGAGTAGGAAGGAGAAAGGTTTCTTTGGGCGCAGTGTTACTAAATGAGCTTTCTTTTGGCTCCCCTAGGTCTTGTCTATTTTTAAAATTCTTTTTGAGGCCTACTATGAGTGTAAGCTTCAGCAAGTGATGTATACTTTCTTGGGCTTTATTAGCAGATGTTCATTTCTCACCAGATTCGCTTGTGGTTGTAATATATGTAGCCTTCTAATAACTAGCCTAATTTTAGAAAGGAAAAAAGACCCTCTGATTTAGTAATCATGTAGATAAGCTGAGTCTCCATAGTGCTTTATTAAAATTACCAGTCAGCTTAAGAATGTGTCTGTGAAGTGGTCAATCTTACATTTTTATTCCACTTAAAAAGTGGAACCCTTTAGAAAAAAAAATTATATTTGCTTCTGAATTATTGTCTCTCTTAGAACATCTTGATTTTAAAAATTGATGCAACATAACTGGTACTTATGTAGATAAGCTTAAAAATGACTAGTTGCCAGCTTTCAAAAATAAATTAATCCCTAACTCAGAAATTCTTAGGTTGCCTCTATTTCTTTCAAATTGTTAGTTGGTCCAGACTTATCCCCCTACAATATCAAAAGGAGAAGCTTTTATTTTCAGAGTTTTGATACACAAGACTATATCAAACTATTTGGAGATAAATACTTAAAACCTCTTCTCCTTATCAGGTCTGTACAAACTGTCTTCTCTTTTGATAAACTACATTGGCTGTAAATAGTTGAAAACTTCTGAAAGAAAACTTAATATCCTGTCAGACTGGATCACCATGTGGCTAGGGAATTTGCACCTGATTTTTGTGGACGATTATTTTGTGTTGGTAGAGGACTTAAACAAGGTCCACCCCTTACTCACCCCCCCCATTTTTGTTTTGTTTTGTTTTTAACATTTACTAATAATATTTTGTATTAAAATGGTGGTGTTAGATACAGAGTTTGGAAAGTATTTTTAAATTTATCATTAAAGCAGCTGGTGTTTACACATTTAGCTTTAATCTTTTTGTTTTTAATCAACGTGAGCATGCCTTTTGATTCTGAAATTTGCAAGTTTCTGTCATCTATTTTATGGTTAAACTGAGCTTTGTCTAACTTCTAAGATTTAACAAGAAAATGTAAAGAACAGATCAGATCTCTTTGGTGTTTTAGGATGGATAGGTTGCTAGAGAGAAGAATTCCATAGTTTTTATTTTCATTGATACATTATAGCAAGAAATCATTAACAGAAGAGATATGTGGACTTTGTTCATGGATAAAAATCAGTGACAGCCTAAGCTATTTATTTTTCATTAAAAAAGCCCAATTTGACACTTGTGTTTTTAGCTTTAGAGAGATTTTAAAATTAGAGTGTAGGTTTTTACTGAGCAGGAGGTTGTAGGAAAATTTAAAGAGTACTAGAGCAGTTTTCCTTTTTTTTTTTTTAAGATTTTATTTATTTATTTGACAGAGAGAGAGAGGGAACACAAGCAGGGGGAGTGGGAGAGGGAGAAGCAGGCTTCCCGCGGAGCAGGGAGCCCGATGCAGGGCTCGATCCCAGGACCCTGGGATCATGACCTGAGCCGAAGGCAGACGCTTAACGACTGAGCCACCCAGGCGCCCGAGCAGTTTTCCTTTTTGGTCTTTGAAAAAATTACCTTTACACATCTAATGTAGGAAGTTGGGAAAGATGCCAAAACATGGCATACTAAACTGTAATGAAGACAGAGATTATCTATCTAAAACAATCCCCAGATTTGTTGGTTTTGGCTACTTCAAAAAATTAATTTTATGTTGAAAAGGTTACTTTGTCCTGAAAATGGGACATTTCCTTAAAGGACACTTTACCGAAGGTAACAGTTTGTAACTTAATGCCAAGTATATATTATGTGCTGAATAAACAGAAGGTGGATTTAAACATTTGATAAGTTTTAGTTGCAATTACTCTTTTTGATGGTCATATTGTCCGGTGTTTGGCCTGTGGGAGCCTCTTTCATTTGATTCCAGAGTCCTTTTGACTTGACTCTTGGTAGTCTTTAATAGCGTCCATAGTCTCTGGTATTAGTATATGGGCTAAGCTCATTCCTGCCCAGACCTAGAATCAGACATTTCTCAAGCCATGTCTTTTAGTGGGAAGTGGTGTTTAAAGACTACAACCTGGAGACTAGAGATGCTTATTATAACTGAGTTGGTCATGGTTTCTAGCCTCTTCAGTGGACAGAACTAATAAAATACTAAGTGATTCATACTGATGCTTCCAATTCAAAATCAGGACTACAGTGTTTTACCTCTTCCACCCCAACAATTCTGGTTCTCAAGGACACGGGAAAAGTCTAATAATAATAATACCAACATCACCAGTGTAATTACTAAGAACATCAAAATTGTTCATACACTCTCCCAATTTGTAACCCCCATTTCAGAAAAGTAGTTGTGTCTACATCATCTGAGCATATAGCTATTATATAAGTTTCTTTGAACCATCATTCATTCTTTTATAGTAGCTCTGTATCAGATGCTCACCACCAGTCCTTAGGTCAATATCTCTAGTCAGTTTGGTTGTCTGAAGTTCATTTTCTAGTAGAAGCTCTGAGCTTCGGCAGAGCTCATGGGAACATTTCCTGAGTTTTAATTATTACTATGTATATATATATTTATATATTTTTAACAGTGTCCTTTATTCTTGGAGGTCATTTTGGAAATAAAATCTTTGGTTCTCAATTTTTGTCCTTGAGTAGCTTAAATATGTTAATTCCATTGTTTCCCCTCAACTCAGAGTTCCTGTCAAAAATCAGATGATAATCTAATTTTCTTTATTTAAAAGCTGTGTACTCTTTTTGCCTAGATTCCCAAGGAATTTTTTTCAGTTAAGTGCAGTAATTTTTCTGAACTTTGTTTTAGTGTTGGGCATTTTGGGTCAGTATACTCAGGTACGTGGTGTGCTCTTTTAACATGTATTTTCAAATTTTTCATATCTTTTTTTTAATTCCAGGAAATAAAATTATTTGCTTTGGTTTTCTTTTTCAGGGACTCCTTGTATTGCTATGTCAGTCATCTTTGCATGTCTTCAGTATTTGTTATTTTGTCCTGAATTCTTTTTCCTTATTCTTGTTTTGTTAAAAAACATCTTTGTTGAGGTACAGTAAACTTCATTTATTGAAAATATATAGTTTGCTAAATTTTGACATCTGTACTCAAACTTTGAGCACACTCAAGATTGTGAACATACCCATTCGTTATTCCCAGAAGTTTCCTCATGCACTTTTGTAATTTTCCTTCCCTGGGTGTGCTCCTCTCCCCTCAGGCAACTAAAGATCTACTTTTTGTCACTTTAATTTGCTTGTTCTAGAATTTTATATAAATGGAATCATAGAGTTTGTATTCTTTGGCTTCTTTTATTCAACATAATTGAGGTCCATGTTCGGATTTCAGCAGTTCATTCCTTTTTATTTCTGAGTAGTAGTCATTATGTGGATATCCTACAGGTTTTTTATACATTCACTTGTTGATGGACACTTCAGTTATTTTCATTTTTTTCTGTTATCAAAAAGTGGCTATGAACATTTGTGTACAAATCTTTCTATGGACATATGCATTCTTTTTTCTTGGATAAAAACCTAGGAGTGGAATGGCTGGATCATATGGTAGGTGTATGTTTAACTTGAGAAACTGCCAAACTGTTTTCTAGAGTCATTGCACCAGTTTGCATTCCCACCAGTATTAATGGGAGTTGAGTTAAGGTTCTCCACGTCCTTTTCAACATTTAGTATGGTCCTTTTTTGCTGTAGTCATTCTCTTAGGCACATATTGCAAAGTGGTTTTAATTTGTATTTCCCTAATGACTAATCATGTTGAGTATGTTTTCATGTGTTTATTTGCTATTCCTGTATCTTCTTTGGTAAACTGGTTCTTCAAGTCTTTGTCCATTTAAAAATTGAGTTGTTTTCTTACTGTTTTTTTTTTTTTTTAGATTATTATTATTATTATTTTAATTTGACAGAGACACAGCGAGAGAGGGAACACAAACAGGAGGAGTGGGAGAGGGAGAAGCAGGCTTCCTGCCGAGCAGGGAGCCCGATGTGGGGCTTGATCCCAGGACCCTGAGATCATGACCTGAGCCGAAGGCATACGCTTAACCGACTGAGCCACCCAGGCGCCCCTTCTTAATGGTTTTTGAGAGTTCTTTATATGTTACAGATGCAAGACCTTTATCTGACATAGGATTTACAAGTACTTGCTACAACTTCATGGCTTTTCTTTTTATTCTCTTGATAGTGTCTTCAAGGTGAAATTTTAAATTCTGTTTTGATTTTTAAAATTTTTTTCCTTTAAAGAACTTTTACTGTGATATCCGTTATGTTCTTTCATTCTCATGTACTAGTTTAGTCTGTTTCCTGAAGTAATTTTTTAAATTTCTAATCATTTGCCAAATTCTATTCTAAAACTCATTTTCTGACATGTATCATTTTTCTCAATGTCTTTAGCTCATCTTGAAGTAGTATCATACAGTTTTGATCTGTTTTTGGACAAGTCTTTCTAGGTTCCTTTCATTGTCTGTAGGGATGTTTGTTCTCCTTATTCTCTTTTTTTCTTATATTTACTTTGTACTGGGTTTGACGTTGGTATTTTTCTCTTGTACATTTTTACATGAAATTAGTTTTCCTGACCTTTGAGGAGGAAATATGGTTCAGAGTAGCTTTCCTAACTTCACAGAGCTTTCTCATTGTTTTGTAAAGTGTTTAAGAACATGGAGTTTGCTTTCTGAAATTTCCAGGTTCTCTTTTCCACTCCTACTCTTATTTGGACCCTGTCTTTCCTTCATCTTTATTGTCCTCTTCTCCACATGCTGGGTTATCTCTGGATGGGAGCCCTGGTGGGTCACCTTCAGGATCACGTTGGAGCAAGACTGCTGCTGTCTTTCAGCTTTCACTGTGGGTCCTTTTTGTTCACTCACTAGTGGAGTGGGCAAAACCCATTCAGTTCCAGCTGCTGGTCTCAGATTGACCTGTCATGATTTCTAGTGAATGCTGGTTGACAGTTTTGTGGTTCTCCTATTCCTAGGCCCTTCACGTGCACCAGGACTTCTCTCTACTTTCTCTAGTTCAGAACCTGATAAGGTACAGGTCATGTGACTGTCATTTTTTCTGAACCTTTTATTCTTCGGGGTTTGTGAGGTTCGCTACCTTCTCAGCTAGTTTTTGTTTTGTTTTTTCAGGTAGTTTTATTGTAAATGTTTTTTGTTCATTAGTTTTTGGTTTTGCTGTCTAGTTATGTCTGATAAGGGGTTTTGGAGAGAGAGAAAACTACAGTAGCACTGTCAACCTCTCATAATTACACTTATGAAAACTTACTAGTTTCCTCACCTATAAAATAGAAATAATAGTATCTCATAGCATAAGTACTTAATACATGGAAGACTTAGCACATTGATTGGTAAACAGTAAATGCTCAATAAATAGTAGTTACTGTGTTGACTGTGCTTATATTGAGTCGGCTTTGTCCCCACCCCCCTACCCGCCCCCTGCAGTTTCAAGTTCTTTGTGTTGAGCAATTTTGACATAACAGCAAGAAAATAAAATTTAGGTTACTTAAAAGTAGTTATCAATAGCTGAGACCTCATTATTGTAAATAAAATCTCCTTAAGTGAATGAGGATGTTAAATTCTTCAGTGGGTTTCTTGAGGGAATTTTGTTTTGTCAACATAGTATTTACTGAACATTGTTTCTAAAATGTCAGTCTCCCAGGACACCTGGGTGGTGCAGTCGCAGTCGGTTGAGCAGCCAACTCCTGGTTCCTGCTCAGGTCATGATCTGAGTTGGGGCTCTGCTTGGGATTCTCTCCCTCTGCCCCTCCTGCTCATGTGTGCACACTGTCACTCTCCCCAAAATAAATCTTAAAAAAAAAAAATGTCAGTCTCCTATACTGTCTTCATAATATTTGCCACATCCTTGTAACATCTATATAATTATTTAATACTCTTCTCTAGTTTGGCTTACTTTTTTTAGATTTTTTTCAATATAGGAAAATATTATAGAAGTTAAGCCTTTGTTTTACTCCTTCACAGAAATATAATCACTATGTTAATTTTTTTCCCCTTGTGAGAAAGAAGATTTGAAACCACTGGTTTGTTGCATTAGACTTTAAAACCTATAAATACTAAAATATATACTTAATATGAATTTTCCATGTGTCAACTAAAATCCTGTCATGTACCACCATCACAGTGGTACATAGAGAAAGCACAGTAGATTTTCATTAAATATTAGTTAAGTGGATGCCCTTCTGTTTCAAATATTCCAATAACTGCAGTGATTAAGGTATGAACATGAAGAAAATCGTAGTCATTTTCATTTGTTTTGTCACATCATGCTATAAACCTGACGTGTCATGTATACTGCAGAAAATCTGTTGATGCATGCCAACTTTGTTTTCTGAGTAGAGTTAATTTCAAATTTTAAATATCTTTGGTGTGGAGGTGAGCTCATATTTTCCATGTTCAGTCCAGATTTTTACTGGTAGTTGGCTAGTCCCATAATTTCATGAGAGTTAGCATGTGGTAATATTCTTGGAAGGAGCATGGCTTGAATTCTGAATTTAGCTTGGAGACTTCTCTGTGTGAATTTGGGCACATTATTTGTCAGCTTGTTTCCTCACTTGAAAAATGGGGTTTCTACCGTATAGTTGCCTCAGCTCTTGTGAGGATGTAGCTGTAAATATTAAAATTTGGAGTAAAAATTAGAATTGTCTATATATTGGGCCTAAACAGTGAATTTGGTTTAAGAAACAAGTCTGAGGTATACTTTATCTTTTGGAAAGAGCTCTGGTTTGAGTCAAGAGAACGTAAGACCTGGGTTTGAATTCCTACTTCTACCACTTACTCTGTGACCAAGGCTGAGTTCTCTGTGCGTTTCCTCATTATACATCTGAAGTGCTTAATACAGTGACTGGGACACACTGACAACCCCGTCTCATCCCCCCTCCCCCAATGGAAGCTGCTATAACTATTTTATTTCCCATTATTTAAATCACTTAAATTACTCTGGGCCACAGTTTGCTCAGATACTGAATGAGGGGCTTGTAATAAATGATCTCCAAGGTTCCTCCCAGCTTGAAAAACTTAGAGTCTGTGTTGTGGCAGTAGTTACCTGGGGGTGGTATTGCAGCAATAGGGATTAAGAGTGGAGAATGGGGCACAGTGATAGTGGTTGATGTTAAAATGTCTGCAGAGGGTGAAAGATGCTAACTGTTGGGAGTATGTTGCAGAGGTGAATGGTTTGGAGACCAAAAAAGAAAGAAAAAATGGAGAATCAGTTGTGTATACTTGGATGAGAAAGACCAGTCACTGTTACCACTTAATTCATCAGAGCCACAGTTCCGCAGGATGCCATTCTTAGTGTCACCTGTATACACACCTGTGGTTTTTATCCACATCCAGAGATCCTCTTTGTGCCTGCTGATCAGTTCATAATGCTTATGGACTATTACTGGAAGTCTGTCAGAAACTTCATGTTGCTTCAAAACATCTTATTACTAAGAAGTTAAGAATTTTATGATCCAGAATTTACTGTGCTTTCCCTCTGTTTTGTAGACTGTTGGTCTTTTACTTTAATGATATGGGAGTTTGTGAGGGAAAGTGTGTGTGTCTGTGTGTGTGTCTGTCTGTGTGTCTGCATCCTTCAGCCTGTATCTGTATTTCTGTACCAAAATCAAGTTTCAGTATCAATAGCAAACAAAACACAAAACGCTTAAATGGTATTCAGTGACTAAAACAGTATAGCCAGTTGAAGAGGAGAATGTTGGCTGTTATTTCATTTAATACATATGTCTGTGAAAGCATTTTACTTTAAAAATACCCAGTGAGTCTGAGAAATATATTTTAGATCTTCATTTCTGCTAGGCCTTTAGATGTGTTTAGTTGCTCGTCTTTGCTTTCTCTGGTTTCACCCACAGCAGTCCTGTTTGTATTATCAGGCTGCCTGGGTTTGGCACTGCTTGTGTGGAATCTACCTTGTGTAATAGGCACTTCTGTAACCCAAGCTCAAAGTCCATGCCTACCAAATACATGGAGTATTATTGAGAGATTACACCATTGACTGTAAAGTGAAAAATAGTTAAGTGTCAAATTAGTAATGATGTAAAATAATAGTACTAGTGCTCCCAGTGCTTTTCCAAAATGTGCCATATATGTGATAGTGTAAGTAGGGCTTTTTTGTCACCACTTACCAGTGTGACTTTGGGTTGGGGGCGGGGAGAAAAGCTTTATTGAGAGGCTCTGTGGTACAGTGAAGATGCTCTTGGAGGTGAATTTGTCAGGGTGTCTCTCTTGTCTCTGTTTATAATCTGCTTGACCCTAGCTTAGAAGACAGTCTGGGTGAAAATTCTAATTTCTTTCTTTCTTTTTTTTTTTAAAGATTTTAATTATTTGACAGAGACACAGCGAGAGAGGGAACACAAGTAGGGGGAGTGGGAGAGGGAGAAGCAGGCTTCCCGCTGAGCAGGGAGCCTGATGTGGAGCTCAATCCCAGGACCCCGGGATCACGACCTGAGCCGAAGGCAGATGCTTAATGACTGAGCCACCCAGGCGCCCCGAAAATTCTAGTTTCATATAATCTATGTGAATGACCATGATGGAACAGTTTAGTTACCTAAGCCTTCTTTTCTTCAGCTCCCCAGCTGAAAATGTGAACAACACTTCACAGAGTTTTTTGAAATAGCAGGTATTCAGTAAATTTTAGATTCCTTATTTTGTTTGTACACTGATATGAAAATAAAAATTAGTACTAAAAATAACATTTATTTAATACCAATTTTGATACTTAAAAGGTTTGCAGCTTACTGAAGTTCTAAGAATGAAAAACATTGACCAGTTACAGTGATCTCTGTTCAGGCCCAAGACTTTCCTAAATCTCATCAAGCTTCTTTATACTTGTGACTGAGCTAGTTACTCATTTTGCTTTCCAAAACTTTGCTTTAGCTATTTTATACTCCTTTTTTGCTATAACTAGATCTGACTTAGACTTTTTCAGACATACAGTACATTGTACTTTCTTTTCTTGTCTCCCTGTGATTTGTTTAGGCTCCTTGCGTGTTCTGCGTATCTCTTGAGTATTTTTGACCCTTCTAAAATTTTATTCTCCTAATGTTACTTCTCGTTGAATGTGGTGCTTCTCAATAATCCTTTGTAGAGTCTTAGACTGATTTTTAAAATTGTGAACCTGAAATTGGGATTTATCTTTAAGGGACTAGAATTTTCACATAGGACTTGTGTTTTGGGTTAAAGTGTTTTTTCTTCCAAAAGGCAAACTTAGTAGACATTTATTTTGTGACAGACACTGTCAAATGTTTCATATGTGTATCTTAATTTGATCTTTACAACTACTTTCTGAAGTAGGTATCTCTGCTTTTTAAAAGCGCATATTGAGACTTACAGAACTTAAAAAGTCTTAAGATAGTGCATCTGGTGAGTGACAGAATTGGAATTTAAACTCAGGCATTCTGACTTTACATCCTCTCATAACCTGTACTTTTATACCCGTTGTCCCTTGTTGTCTTCTCACATCTTTCCTCTTTACTGAAGCACTCTGAGAATTCTTTTAAAACTTTTAGAATTTGAAATTATGCTTTTGACCAGGAATGTGTTACTAGTTATTTCTAAGATTTTCTTGCTGTTTATCTAATCCTGACCTCATGTACCTGTCCAGCTTTCCTTTCCTTGTGGCGTACCATGATACGACCTAAGCACTGACACGTCACATAGTTTCCTGGGGATTGTGGCAAGTATGGGGAGGTTGAGTGTGGTAATTTGTGATTTAAGAAAAAATGTGTCAGGAGATACTTTACTGGAAGAGTCAGTAAGGTAAACTACTTGATATACCCTTAACATTAGTGATTTAGACTATTTTCCAGGAACCTCAAAGGCTGAAAATTTTAGTAATTATAATTTTGCAGAGGTGTAAATTTGAAGCATATAGGTGATAAGACTGATGTATATTTTAGTTGGAAGTATGAGCCTAGCTTTCTTTTTAATACATGCGTTTTGGATTTGTTATTCTTAGTCAACCAAAAATCTTAACCTCTCAATATTGGGAGGTAGCTGGTAATGTTTCCATTTACAGGTGATGAAACTGGAGAAAAATAGGCTGTAGAAGGATTTGAAATTTGAGAGGTATGAGCTATTACGAGTACACTTGTAATTTTTGCACTATTGTGTATCTCTAAGAGAGAGGGTGAGATAGCTTGTTAGCTGACGAAATATTTCTATTCAGAATTGTTTGTACTAAAGTGAATATGATATTTTTCCAGATTATTTTATTCTGGTCTTATTTTAGGGATATTGTCCATGGTGACTGCAGGGTGATTTATGAGGTTATGGCTATTTTGTCTTAAAGTAGTTCTTTATCTGGAGACAGGTCCACCTTTTCTAGGGACTTTGCACAGCAGAGTATTTCTGCAGTGAGTAATCTTGAATGTGGGTAGAATGTGGCCTAGTTTTTCCTCAGTAAGTACTGTTAGTAAATTCAGGGTTTTCCTGTTCATAAGCTCTTGTAAGACAAGTAGTCTTTCTCTCCTTCCTGTATAGGTATTGATAGCTCTCTAGTCTTGCCCTGTTTATTTTAGAAGGTTCATAGGGATACTTGTCACTTAACCCAGTCTTCTTGTAAATATTGTCTGACATTTGATTTTGCTATCTTAGTTGCTGTAGGATATCACAAATCAGTGCCATAGTCAGGATGTGGTCACTTTAAAAATTATTTTCTGACAAAATATTTGGTGAGTGAACAGGTGGTAAATTTTAAATACTTGTCTTAAAACTTTCAGTCTTAAATACTTTAAGTATCTTGAATATAGAGACTACCATACATGTATTTTCTGTTTACATCCCTATTTTGGTTAAGGAGAAATTTGGTGAGAATAACTGCATATTGAGTTTAATGGATCACATGAGTTAAATAAATATTGTGCCCATTCTGTGAAAAAACTCATGTACAAAGATTATGGAAATCAGTACTGCTTAGGTAAGCTTGTCTCATTAAAAATTTTTTTATTACATTAGTACTAACAAAAAAACTATGCTTTTAACCTGTTTCTTATGTATTAACAATTTTTCTATGTATATATAAATGTATATGTGTTAATTCTTTTTTAAAAACATAGTATCAAGATTCTGCAGGTTGTCTTGTTACCTGCTGTATTTGGATATCTTACCAAAACATAAAAGTTTGCGTCATTGTTTTTATGGGTTGCATAGTATTCCATTGTTAGGGGTATATTGTAACTTACCTAACCTGTCCTTTGATGGTTCTTTAGGTTGTTTACAGTTAAAAAACAATTCAAAAAGTGCTTAAGTGAGCATATTTACATTGACACAGATGGAAGAATGGGATCTGTAGGTTGATGTTTATGTGCATTATTATTTTGTCAGGTATTGCCAGCTGGCCTTCTAAAAAGTTTTTCAACATATGCTTATACCAGCACTGTGTGAAAGTTATTTCTCTACCACTGTCAGCACCGAGCATTATTGGGCTTTTAAATCTGAAAATCTGATAGATGAAAAATGGTATCTCATTTTAATTTGCTTTCTTTTATTTTGTGCCTGCATCTTTCCATTTCTTTATTACCAATTATACTTTCTGTCTTCCTCATTTATGAAGTTATGATTTGTTTTTTAGGGTTTTTGCTAGATTTTTATTATAAAAATAATAAAGTAGCCTAATGAAGTTACTTCTAAGTAACTATACTTCTATATGTTAGGAATAGTTTGCGTTTAAGACAGTCTCAAGCAGCAAGTTTTGTTTAAGAAAGATGGTCATGACTATATAGCAAAGAATAGTCTTTGTAATGTTTGGATTGAATTGTTATTTCTGGCATATATCTGTCTTTTTACTCACATTCCATAGACAAGTAGTCATATTTATCAGTAAAATGGACTTCAGATACAAAGTGTGAGCTGTGTCTTTAATTTTTATGACTGTATTTGAAATTTTGTCTTTGTAAATTTTTCTTCGCAATCTGTTTCTGGCCTGTTTCTTTGTAAATAGGCCAAAACAAAGCAGTTATTTTGGGGGAAAAAAACTACATTTTGCTCTTTGGTTGGCTGAATACTGAGAGCACTCTGAGATTGCAGAAATGTCCTAGAGTCCTGATACTCAATCAGGAAGAATAAAAATACCACCCACAAAAATGGACTTACCTTAAGATTGTTCCTATTGTTTTAAATTTAGTTTTGAACAAATACACTCTTTTATTTAAATGTAAGTAAAATATTTAATCTTACCTGTGGTGTTTATGTACACTTGTCGGACTTTGCAATAATTAATAGTAAAACTAATTGAAGATGTGTGAAATTTTGAGATGTGGGCTTTTTCTGCAAGTTTGCATTTAATTCTGTAATACTTGTTTTCACTTTCCTTTTCAAAAATTTACAGCAGTGGTTCTCAACCAGGGATGACAATGACTAGAGACATTTTTGGTGGTTACTAGTGGGGGAATGCTACTGAGAATGGGTAGCGGCCAGGGATGCTGTGCATTGCACAGGATAACTCCCAACAACAAAGTATTATCAGACCCAAAATGTCAGTGGTGCCAAGATTGAAAGATTCTGCTTCATAGGAGAAAGGATGCATCAAGCTTTAAAATGTGTCTCATAGGGGCGCCTGGGTGGCTCAGTCGTTAGGTGTCTGCCTCTGGCTCAGGTCATGATCCTGGGGTCCTGGGATCGAGCCCTGCATCGGGGCTCCCTGCTTGGCGGGAAGCCTGCTTCTCCCTCTCCCACCGCCCCGCCCCCCCTCCGCTTGTGTTCCTGCTCCTGCTACCTATCAAATAAATAAATAAAATCTTAAATAAAATAATGTGTCTCATAGTTTGTTCTTTCACCTGTGAAATAAAAACAGTGATGGGTGTGATCAAGATCTTTAACCAGGTCTTCTAGTTTTACCTTTTGGAATTCTATTTGAGCAACTTGGTAAAGTTTAATTTTGAGAAATAAATACTACTTGTCAAAGATTCATAGTCTAATTATAAGTGTTATTCTTGATTTTCAGTAAAGGTGAAAGTCTCAGATGTTTGCCTCTTTATCTAATCAAATATTGCCTGGAAAATTCTGTTTTCTCCTTTACTCTCACGCTCAGAACACTTACGACACTACATGTGTGGGCTTTCAGGTAATACTGTGACACCAGCTGAATGTCCTACAATTCAGTTCACTTCTGACACTGCCTGGGGTTAATATCAGATCTCATAAATTAAGGGCTTAATCTTACAAGACTGTCTATCTCCCCGTTCAGATGCCAGTCACACATCCGGGTTGTTACCTGTAGTTTGGATCAGCAGGCTAAAAAATCAGAGGTTTCCATGACTTGCTCCTTGGGTTCCATTAATTTGTTAGAGTGGCTCACAGCACTCAGGAAAACTGTTTACTTAACTAGATTACTGGTTTATTACACTGGATATTGAAGGATACAAAATGAATAGCCAGATGAAGAGATAACATAGGGCGAAGCCTGGCAGGATCCTGAGCATAGATGCTCTTGTCCATGTGGAGTTTGGGGTGCACCACCCTCCCAGCATGTGGATGCATTCTTGTTCATGATTCTGGAAGCTCTCTGAATCCCATAGTTTATAGATTTTTTATGGAGGCTTCATCATGTAGGCATGATTGATTATTCACTCCACTTCTAGCCCCTCTCCTCTCTCAGTGCTGAAAGTTCCAAACTACTAATCCTAACTTGGTCTTTGTGGTTACCAGTCCCCACCCAAGAGCCCATCAAGAGTCGCCTCATTAGAACAAAAGCTGTTGGTATCACTCTGGAAATTCCAAAGGTTTTAAGAGCTCTTTGTCAGGAACGGGCCAAAGACTAAATAGGAGAACAAAAGTTTGTCCTAGCACCCGTTTTTTCAAGGCTTTTCATAAAGTAGGAGCTGGATTAAGTATGTAAATGGAGAAAAAGCAAAATCTTGTCTTCATCTGTTAAAGAAGCATTCTTTCTAACTTTAGGAAATAATAGAAATTACTGTATCCAAATCTTGAGATGTGTATGTGAGAGAGTGGGAGGGAGGAAGTTACTGTGTTAGGAACCAGGGACAGATATATACAAAATTATTATTCACAAATATATCCATTAGCTAGTTTCATGGGGACGAGTGTTAATATACATAGGGGAGAGAGAAGCTTTAATTCTTCATTTCAGTAAAAGAGTACTGGCTTTGTGTGTTAATATTAGCTACTCTGCATATACTTAACCTGTAATTTCCCATGACTTCTGCTCATTGGTATCTTGGCAACTCTGTATTTCCGGGGCAAAATCACAGGCCATAACTTGGCTGATACATCAGTGGGACATTAGTGGTGGCAGTATTGACCACTTCTTCCACCTGCAAAGGAGCTACCTGCCCTAGCCTCTGGAGAAGTCCCCTGCATACTAACCCTTGGAAGGGTTAGATACATTGAGTCTGGAAAGGGCGAGAGAAAGAAAATTAGTTATTTCTATCATCTTTCAGGTTTAACTGCACATTAAAGTGAGGACTTTCTTCATTATTCATGCATTTCATAAACAAGCTGACAGGATCATGGCAGAAGTTGGAAGTACAAAGTGGAGAGGTCTACCAAACTTGCATATTTTAATGCAATTACTAGTAACGCTTCATTAAATATGGTACAAGTGGTAAACTGGGTAGAACACCAGGTGAACAGGTATAGACCAGGACTGTTCTAATTAGGATGTACGGTCACTCTTCTTTGTTCCCATTGAGGTCTCCCTTGTTAACGTTAGTAGTTAATATCATTCCTTCTTATACTTTTATTTTTCCGGTGAGGCAAATATTGTCTTACTCATTAAAATTCTTTCTTGATTTGGGTTCTTCTTACCTTTCCAATCTTGTCTTTTGCCACCATTTGTAATTTACCCAAATTATTTGCATTTCACTGAATATGCAGTGCTCTGTTTTGCTAGTATTAAATTCTAATAGCATCTTTCTGTTGGTTGCCTCTGATGTTCTTCCTTCCTCATGGCATAACCTCCACTTGTCTTTTAAGATTGTTCAGATAGCTCTATTCACATACATAGTAATCTGCTGAAAAGCTGTCTCAGATCCCCTTTTCTTAATAGAAACCGCCATATTTCCGACATGCATTGGTCACGTGTTTTATTGCAGCTGTTTGCTTACTAATCTGTTTCTGCTTGTGGTTTTCCAAGTGTTGAGGGGGCTGAAATTGCCTTGCTGAGAACGTGACATAAAGTAGGAGCTGGATTAAATATGTACATGGAGAAAAAGCAAAATCTTGTCTTCATCTGTTAAGTATTCTTTCTGACTTTAGGAAATAATAGAAATTACTGTATCCAAATCTTGAGATGTGTATGTGAGAGAGGGAGGGAGGAAGGGAGGGCGAGAGAGAGGAGCTTGATTTCTCTTCCCTTTCAGTTTCCCTGTGTCTAGATTCTACTTAGGCAAAGGTAACTTTGCCTTCCCAGATTTTCAAACAATATAGTAACTTTACCTTCATAAATTTTCCATTTATCGTTTTCTGCTCTATGTTATGGGTATTTTAATACAACTGTGATTTCTCTACCAAGCTAGGCTCTTTAGAGGTCATAATTTGTATTTTGATCTTTATATCCTTCTGTAGTATATGTCACTGTTTCTTCAATAGTTGACCTGCTGTATTAGCTTAATACAAAATACCGTAGATTGGATGGCTTCAACAACAGAAATTATTTTCTCATAGTTACCGAGGCTGGATGTCTGAAATCAGGGTGCCAGCGTGTTTGGGCTTTGGTGAGCCCTCTCTTCCTGGTTTGCAGGCCACCTTCTTGCTCTGTCCTCACATGGCAAGGGGAAAGGAGAGAAGGAAGGGGGCTGGGTATGAGAGAGGTGAAACAGAAACAGCAAGCAACCTCCTTCTCTGGTGTCTCATAATAAGGACATTAATTCCATCATTAGGGCCCTACCCCCATGATCTTATCTATACCTAATTGCCTCCCAAGACCTCATCTCCAAATACTGTAATTTTATGTGTTAGGGCTTCAACATAAAATTTTTGGAAGAACACATTCAGTCCATCATCACATTTGCAACTGATTTGTGCAGTTAGTACATCTTTCTTTTTATTTCTACTGATTAGATTCAGGTATGGATTCAGGTATGCAGATATATTCTTGAAATGTTTGAATTTCATTGAGTTTTGTGAAGTAAATATTTTAGGTGTACCCTGTTTAAAGGAAAAGGGGCTGGGATTTACTGAAAGCTTACTACATGATAATTCATATTATATGGTATTCTATATAAGAGATGCTGGTGTGAGATTTTGTGAATGTCGAAGTTCCTTTTGTTATCTTCTCCCACTTAGTTTTTGTGTAATTTTTGATCGTGCGTTATGTTCCTTCATTCCTTCACATCTCTTGAGATGTTATTTAAGTCAGTAGATATTTATTGAGCATATATTCTGTGCCAAGTACTGTGCTAGTTGCTAGGAATACAGTGGTGAGCAAACAGCCATAGTTGCTTATACTATTTATTATTTTAGCATTACAGTATTACATTTCATATGATATTTTGCTTGCTGCTTTTATCAGCATTCACCTGTATCAAATATGTTACCTTTATTTTTAAAATTAGGGTGGGGGAAAACTTTAAGTGTAGTTCCTTTAGAGAGTAATTTTTTTTTCAGTTGACCCTTAAATTAGCATATGCCATGAGCCTAAGACTAATCGGGTATAGAAGGGGTAAACCAATAATAATGATTTTTGTCATAGATTTCTGATTCCAGATTTTGGGTAGGGAGAGGAAAGCTTTAATTTCAAGAGATAATAGCCTCATAATGTATGAAGTCCTATAGAGCTTGATTAGATTAGATGGGAATAAAATTGAAACTGCTTTAAATTTCTGCTTTTCAAATTTTTTCTGCTGTGTATATATATAAATTCCAGATATTTTTCAAAATTTTGACGTAATCACAAATTTTATTAAAATTAAGGTTTGGAGCGCCTGGATGGTTGTCAGTTGAGTGTCTGACTCTTGATTTCAGCTCAGGTCATGATCCCAGGGGTCCTGATGTGGAGCCCTGCATCTGGAGCTGCACTTCAGGCTCAGTATTCAGCACAGTCTGTTAAGGATTCTCTTCCTCTCCCTCTGCCCCGCCGCCTGTTTGCATGCTCACTCCCTCTTGCTCTTGCTCTCTCCCTCTCTCTCTGAAGTAACTAAATAAAATCTTAAAAAAAAAAAAAGTTTAACTCCAGAGTTTCTTTGTTACCCAAAAAAGACATTTTTAAATTAAAATTAAGATAAATTTTCTTCATTGGCATATGTTTTTCCTATGTTTTAATAGCTCTGAAGTTGAATGTCTTTCAAATATCAGTAATGGTCTAGAATTTTTATTTTAAAGATTTTATTTATTTATTTGACAGAGAGAGAGCGCACAAGCAGGGGGAGTGGCAGGCAGAGGCAGAGGGAGAAGCAGGCTCCCCGCAGAGCAGGGGGAGCCTAATGTGGAACTGGATCCCAGGACTCTGGGATCATGATCTGAGCCGAAGGCAGTTGCTTAACCAACTGAGCCACCCAGGCACCCTAGAATTCTTAAAATATTGGAGAGTCTTACAGTTGATCCTGATTTAGATTTGATGAATATTGTGCTGTTAGCTCTTTGAAGTTTTAGGAAAAGCACATATTTAAGTATTGGATGGCTAGTAGTTTGGAAGCATCATTCAAATTTCTTGAAAGAAAGGCTTCTGAGTATTCAGTGTAAGATTGACTTAATTATTGGCATGTTTCAACTCAGAAGTTTTAAGAAACATAAGTATATTGCTTTTATATTTAGTTGGTAGTCTTCAAAAATTGTTCAGATCATTATAAGGATTTGTGGATAAAATTATATCCTTATTTGTGATTCTTAGAGATTTTCCTTTTTTTAAAAATTTATAGTTGAACAGTACAAAACTTTAAGTTATAGAATCATGTTAATGGAATGAAGTCTTCTAAATGTGCTAATTTTTAAAATTACTGAATTTCTTACTGATGTTAAGAAATGTGGCTGGGTATTTAAAATGTATTTTTTATTATAATACCTGTAGGTATTAGGATAGGATACCTATGTAAAACAATTTGAACAATGCAGTTTTTATAAAAGAAAGAAGTGACAGTTTCTCCTTTTGTATGCCCCAGAATTTGCTGAAATTTTATATTCATTCAGTAAAATACAAAATGAAAGTGAGAATTGAGTTAGTAGCTTTAAAAAAAAAAGCCACCAGGAAAAACTAAAACATACTTGAGCAAACCTTTGTGTTCTAAGGAATTAAATTCATATTTTTCAGGAATAGTTGGAAAAGAAATGCCAGTAGCCTTTTAAAAATACTATTTGGATCAGCTTTGCTTTCTAGTATTCAGTTTGAATATTTTTATTTCTCTATTAGAAAATTTCACCATCAGTAACTTAATTTTTCTTAATTTATAATTTCTCTGACTTTTAAGCAATTACCTTTTTATTTTATTTTATTTTTTATTTATTTATTTTTTTAAAAAGATTTTATTTATTTATTTGACTGAGAGAGAGACAGCGAGACCAGGAACACAAGCAGGGGGAGTGGGAGAGCGAGAAGCAGGCCTCCCGCCAAGCGGGGAGCCCCATGCGGGACTCGATCCCAGGACCCTGGGATCATGACCTGAGCCGAAGGCAGACGCTTAACGACTGAGCCACCCAGGCGCCCAAGCAATTACCTTTTTAAATACTTTCTATTTTTTATACTCCCATTAAAAAGAAGAACTTCATAGATATGATTGGCTGAAATGTACAACCTTCTTCAGACTTATAAATTCATAAATATATACATTTATAAATATAGATCTAATTTCTGATCTAGGAAAATCAAGGTTTTTGAAGACCTTGGATATTTATATTAGAAAAAGATAAAATTCAAACTATAATCAAGGGATAAGGTGCTAATAAGAAAATAGTAAATAGTGATCTGTCATAAAGAGATTGTCAGTGTATATAACAACATATAGGGTCTTTGACATTCCGGAGAATTACATGCAGACAACAAAACTAAAACCCAGAATCTCTGAATACTGTGGGTAGTCTGCTAGACTGAATGTTCACTTAGACTTGAATTAATTTATTAGTGTCACAGCATTTTAAATATTAAAATATAAAGAAGTGAACTTTTATGTTGTAATTTGAAAATCCAGAAGAGGCTTTTTTCTCAGCTCAGATTTCTGCTTAAAGATAGAGCATTAAATATGTAGTCCTCAAAGAATATATGACTTTTTGAAAGCATCAAATTAAAGCTTTTTTGCTTGCAAGCAGAACAGACTGATTTTGGTTCTCTTAAGCCCAAAAGAAAGTGAGAGAAGAGACAGATTTATTGGAAGGATATTGAGGTAGAACTTAGAATCACAGGTTGGGTTAAACTACCAAGCCAAGGATATGGGAATGGGGTACCTCAGGGGCTGGACGGGTAGTTGCTGGATGTTTCCTTTAGGTTACTGCCAAAGGGGTGATTTAGTCCAGTAACTTCCAGTCTGTGTTCTCTCCATATTTCACATTTCTGGGGTGAAATGTCCAATTGGCTGACCCTAGGATTAATCCACTTTTTGCAGGGGGAAGGGGGCAAGTAATGGACAGGGAAAGTATTGATACCTGGAGGACCATCTTTGTGTATTATATCCCTTTCTGAGAAAGTGGGAACCGTGAGCTGGGGAGCCAACCTCATTGGTATATGCTCTAACCAGCATATGTGCATGCATATACAGTATCCCCAATTCATACAGGTAAAGTATTAAAATTGTTACCTTAAAACTGTTATGAGGTTATAACTATGACTTGCAAGAAAGAACCCCTGTTCTTTCATTGTGAGAAATTCATTGTTCTTAACCTCTCTGAATTGTTGAAATGCTTACAATTTGAAGCATAGCTTTTGCTTAAGTTCCTATCAAAGTGTTTCCATAACAAAAGACAGTTCCCTCCCGAAAGAAAAATTCTGTTGCATGATGCTTAGCTTCATGGAACCTCATGAGGGGGGGAAAAAAAAAGTCTAGAACTTAGTGATTATGGTCTGGGCAGAATATAATAGTTGCTTTAAGGGAGTAATAAAGTGCTTCGGGAGCATTAGAGTAAGAAGTTGATTTCTGAGGATTAGGGAAAGCTTCCTGAGACAGGAGGCAGTTTAGCTCAATCCAGCTAGAGGGAACAATGAGCAGTCAGGAAAAACTATCTGGGATAAATCAGAGTGTCTTGCTGATACATAGAATTTTGCATTTAAAAAGATTTTACAAGTTTTGAAGGTTTTTTTGTTTGTTTTTAGTAGAGAGATAAAGCAGAGCTTTGCCTTGGGGAACTGGTGTCTAATTTAGGTGAGCTAGGGAAATCACTTAGGAGGCTATTATGGGAGTTTAGGATAGAGGAAATGAGAACTTGAAATAGGGTGATATTAGTGGAAATGGACATGAAGATTCTCAAACATTGGGGTTACCATTCTGTAGACATTATCAGTCATTCTCATCTTGCCCAAATTTCTTCGTAGGCTTTTCTAAATTGTTTCCTAAACTGCAGTTTACTTTTTCTGTTTCGTCTCTAATCTGTGCTATCGGCAGTGGTCCGGCTATTATGTAAATATCCTTTTCTTCCCATGATTAAAATTTTTATGCACCCTCCTCCTTGCTTAAGTTAAAATTTAAAATCTTTATCATGATGTTTTAAGATGTGTATGATTGTGTCTCTGCTTCACTTGCTATTCCCCAGTTTGCTCCCCTTGTTTTTTTCTGCTTTTCTAAACTACTCAGAGTTCTGTGGTGGATCATGCTCTTATGTCAGTGACTTTGCGCATACTCTACCCCTCTGCCTGGAACAGGGACCCCTCTTTTCTTTGTGCTCATCTTTTTAAGATACATACAAAAGTCTGCATGTAGGCAAATCTTAGCCCAGTAAGTACTTTATGATTTCTTCCATCATTGTATGTATAGATTTTGTTATGCTATCTTTTTTGTTTATATTGTGAATTCCCCAAAGGCAGGTAGACTCTTGTATATTTTCCTATTACAGAGTAGCTTAGAGATGCATATTTGCCCTTCCTTCCCTGCCTCCCTCCCTCCCCCCCCCTCCCCCCCCGGGTATAACTAGATGACATGACTTTCTAAGAGTATGGATTCTGAAGCCAAAATGCTTAGGTTAAAATCCTGGCTCTGCCACTTACTAGTTGTGCAACCATGGGCAGGTTATTTAACCTCTTTGTTTCTTAGTTGCTTACTGATGATAAGATGAATGAAATAATGCTGCCTAACTCAGGGTGGTTGTGAGGATTGAATTAGTATGTCCAAAGTGCTGAGACCAGTGTCTGGTATTAGTGGTTATCTGTTGGTTCCTATTGCTGTTACACATTATAGTTTAAATATGAATCTGTACTACTACTGCAAAAACAGTTGCACATACAGTACTTCCTAAATCTGTTTGTAAAGTGGCATGTTCCTGATTTTTTTTTCCTACTGTAGGTGGGTTGTGTACTATTCCCACCAAAGCAGGCTTCAGGATATTCACCAAATATTTATTGAGCACTTCCTATTTGTCAGACATATTCTTTGTAGTTGTGATATGTATTTATATATATAGGTGAACAAATATGTGAGCAGATAGTAAATGTAATAAATTATATATTATGTTACTTGATTGTAAGGGCAGTGGAAAAATATGAAGGGTAGGGGAAATGAGTGTTAAGGTATTGGAGAGGAACTTGTAATTTTAAATACGGTGGTCAGACTAAGCCTTATATATAGAAGAGCATTACAGGCAGAGAAATCTTCCCACACAGAAGTCCTTACGTAAGAGTGTGCCCTGCCTTTTCACAGACTAACAAGGTCGTCACTGTGGCTGGAGTAGACTGACCAGGGAGAGGAGGTAAAGGGGATTGGAGTTAGCTTTTGTAAGACATTGTGGACCATTGTAAGGATTTTGGGCTTTACTCTGAATGGAGTTGGGAGCCAGTGTGGAGTTTTGAGTAGAGAAGTAACATTCGACTTACGTGTTAAGAGGATTGTTTTACAAATGACTGTGCTGAAAATGTGCTTTACGTAAAATAAGCTAGAAGCAGGGGTTGTTGAAGATGAAGGTAATGATATTATTGAAGAATGATAGTGGTTCAGGTAACTGGAGGTGGTGAGGATTAGTCATATTCTTTTTATATTTTGAAGGTACAACTGACAGGATTTCCTGTAGATAGGCTGTGCTGTAGAGAGAAAGAATGGAGTCAAGAATGACTAGGCTGTGGTGTAAGAGAGAAAGAATGGAGTCAGAAATGACTCAAGGGTTTTGCCTAAGCAGCTAGAAGATGGAATTTCATCACACAGCAATGGGAAAGGCTGTGGCAGGGGCATTTTATGGGAAAGATCAGGAGTTCAGTTTTGGACATGCTGAATTTTATATTGATGTGGAGCAGGTGGTCGGATGGATGATGAATGTGGAGATCAGGAGATAAAATGGGCATATAGATGGTATTTAAAATCTCCAGACTGGATAAGATCCCCAAGTGTGGGCAGAGAAGAGAGATTCTGAGCTTTGGGTTGCTCTAGAGTTAAGTTTGGGAAACCTATAAAGGGAAATGAGCAACAAAGATCAGTGATTTAAAAGAAAATAAGGAAAAATGGTCATCAGTGTGAAATACTCTTTCTAGGCTAATTAAAGATGAAGTGTGAGAATTGACCTTTGGATTTAACAATGTGGAGGTCATTGATGACTTTGTTAAGAGCAGATTAATTTTAGTGGTGGGCTGAAAGCTTGTTTGGAGCGGGTTTGAAAGATAACAGGAAGGAGACAACTCTTTTAAGGAATTTTCCTGCCCAGGACAGCAAATAAATAATGTAAGGGATAGGAGGGTAAGTGGAAATTTTTGAGATGGGAGAAATACTGACATATTTGCATGGTAATGGGAATGATTCATTAGAGATTAAAAAGTAGATACAGATGTAGTTGATAGGAGAAAGGAGAGAATTACACAAGTGATGCTCCCGAGTAGGTGCACAAAAGGAGAGAATCTGGTATGTTAACAGATGAGAGAATGAATAGTTCATCTGTGATTACAGGTGGGAATTCAGGGAATACGAGATCCTGCTAGCAGGTGGATAAATGTGGTGGAACTCTGGAAATTCTTCACTGCTTCAGTTTTGTTAAGTGAAGCAGGAAGCAAAGTCATTGAGTGTGATGTTAAGGAAGAACTCAGTGGGGGTTTGAGGAGATAAAATAGTTATCTACAGGAGCCTGAGAGTGAATAAACTGGGGAAATTTATTACCTGTCAGCATTAATAGTGTACTTGAGTCCAACTAGCATGGTGTGGTGCATTTTTCTGTAGTTTCTTTCTCTTTTACATTAAACCCATGTAGTTGATTTTGAGTACAATGAAGGCAAAGGGGGACTAGAGAGTCAACTGTATGCAAGGTGGTGATTATTTAAGCTGGATAATGAAGAGAGTGGATATCAAAGGGGATGAAGGACAGTAAAAAGGTAGAAGGATCAGTGCATTGGAGATCCTGGTAGAGTCAAAGAATTTTTGGAGCAAGTACAATAATATATTTTCTAGTTCATCAAGAACTGTAAAAAATATAACTAAGGTTTGACAAAACTAGGTGGTGACATATAGGTGTTTTTTCCTATTCTCTCTTATCTGTTAGCTGCAATACTTCATGTATTTTTTTTGAACGAAGTAGTTTTGTTAATGGTGGAAGGAGGAATATTGGATAAAAGATTTTCTCCTCTTTAATGAAGGGAATAGTTAAAGAAGTATTCTTAGGCCAGAGAGATTGCCTGAAATTCTTAGTCTGTTGTGTAACAACAGTACATAAGATAAGCCCAACCATTTTATTGTGGTCTACCAGAGGTCTTGCTCACTCTTCTAATTCTTTTCCTGGTAATGCCACCTGGAAAGTTGTCTGCCATAGTTCTACTGTAATATTCTCAGATGTTCTCCCTGTTCTGAGTTTCTTGAGGAAAAACAACCATTGAGTGCTTATTAAGTGTAAGTTACTTTGCTAACACACACTCTGCTTACACTAATGTTAATCTTCACAGTTCTGTGAAGTAGGTACAGTTATTTCCATTTTTTAAAAAGATTTATGTATTTGACAGACAAAGAGATAATGAGAGCAGGAGCACAAGCAGGGGGAGTGGGAGGAGAAGCGGGCCTCCTGCCGAACAGAGAGCCCCATGCAGGGCTCGATTCCAGGACCCTGGGATCACGACCCCAGCCGAAGGCAGACGCTTAGTGACTGAGCCACCCAGGCGCTCCCCAGTTATTTCCATTTTATAGATGGGGAAACAAAGGAGGGATTATCTTAGATAATCTTATATGAGAAATGAAAAAGTGACTGAGCTGAAATTTGAACTCAGCCAAGCTTCCAGTTTATTTTCTTGGTTTCATCACATATAGGTGGACATTCTCAGGAAGGTTATCTATTTCATTGTTCATGTGTTTGTTTTCCACATGTTCAGACAGTTCTTGGACCAGCGTATAAATTGTCCTTGTAGTAGATGCTGTGCTTTTAATGATACGTTTTTCTTCCTTTTAAGAGTGTAGATACAGAAAAATCCTAAGTAATTATGTCTTTAATTAGTAATTTTAGAGTAACACAAAACTCTGGGGCATACTTCAAAATATGAATAAAAATAATCTGTATATGACAGAGCAGAAAATAGGCACATATTAGTCTACTAAAAGCCATTATTGCAAATACTGTTAGACTCTTTGAGCCTCATCTTCAAACTCAAGATTCTCCAGGATGAACCCTGTATACTAAAATGTACAATAATCTCCCACCACCTGTGAATGTGTATTTTTTTATTTCAATTTTTTGTATTTTTATATTTCAATAACAGAAACATAAAGCCTTCATCATTTACATATTTCAGTCTCCTTAAAAAGAAAACCCGGGGTGCCTGGGTGCCTCAGTCGATTAAGCATCAGACTTTTTTTTTTTAACTCTAAATTCCTTCTTTTGTATTTTTTTTATTATTATGTTATGTTAATCACCATACATTACATCATTAGTTTTTGATGTAGTGTTCCATGATTCATTGTTTGTATATAACACCCAGTGCTCCATTCAGTACATGCCCTCTTTAATACTCATCACCAGGCTAACCCATCCCCCCACCCCCTCCCCTCTAGAACCCTCAGTTTGTTTCTCAGAGTCCATAGTCTCTCATGGTTCATCTTAAGCATCAGACTCTTGATCTCAGCTCAGGTCTTGATTTCTGGGTCATGAGTTCAGGCCCCACACTGGACTCCAAGCTGGGCATGGAGCCTACTTAAAAAAGAAAAGAAAAAAAACCCAACAATTACTGATTTCTTTACTTTGCACCACATGAGTTTGTCTCTGCGTCAGTGTGGAAAGATTTTTTTTTTTTTTTAATTTTATTTATTTATTTGAGAGAGAGAGTGAGAGAGAGAAAGAGCACAAGAGGGGGGAGCAGGAGAGGGAGAAGCAGACTCCCTGCCGAGCAGGGAGCCCGATGCGGGACTCGATCCCGGGACTCCAGGATCATGACCTGAGCTGAAGGCAGTCGCTTAACCAACTGAGCCACCCAGGCGCCCAGTGTGGAAAGATTTTTGTCGTTGTTTTTTACTTCTACCTTTCTCAGTACACAAGATTACACCTGAGAAAAAAATTTAAGGTCACATCTCCACAGAACATTTTCCTGTACAGTTGAAAGTGATTCGTGAGATAGACTTTAATGTTAATGAGCGTTTTATTTATTCTTTAAATGAATCATCTGCATTTTAGAATTCCTTTCTGCCATTAAAAAATATATATCCTGTTGTTTTATTCTTCAAATTTTGTGAGACTTTAATCTGGCAGTTCTCATTTTCCCAGCCTTACTAATTTTCAGGAACCAGTGTAATCCTCAACAAAAGGAATTGTGTATTGCAGTGGTACTCAATGTGTGTGGGGGGGCAGCAATTTTCCCCCCAGGGTTCATTTGGCATTTTCTGGAGATATTTTTGGTTGTCACCACTCTGGGTGGGACTGCTACTGGCAGCAAGTTGTAGAGGCCAGGGACTTTGCTAAACACCCTACAATGTACAGGACATTCCACCATAACATAGAACTCCGTAGCCAAAAATGTCAGTAGTGGTTGGGAAATTTGTTTGTCCCTTTTAAGCTTCTACTTTTAGGTCTTGTACTTTTCCACTTTGTTTTTCCATATTCTATTCATTCTTCTGCAGGTCCAACTTGCAGTCCTACTTTGTCCTGAAGCCTTTCCTAGATAGCTCTAAGCCTACATTTTGTATTTCCTTTCTCTAGGTTCTGTTGTAGCATCACTAAATCTCCACAACTAGTTGTTTATGATGTCTTATTTGTTTATTGTCTTTGTATCTTGTTTTCTAAACTAATATTATTAGTGGAGGATCAATGTTGTATTTCTTCTGAATTTTCTAACTGCAGTTGACCCTGATGGTATAGTGTGAGTTGGTAGAATGCAAAAAGGGCCCAGGGCCTACTAGGTTCTGGCAAACTTGAGGGTGAAGGAATGGACCAATGCTTGTTGATGGGAATTTGGATTGTGGGGAAAGTGATAGCAGTAGCGGTGAAAGTGGTAAGAAGAGCTACTCTCTTGAAGTAGGGGACAGAATAGATCCACCTCAGCCATTGAGCTAGTGCTATTAAAAAACTCTGGTATCCTCTGAGTTCTGAATTGGTTGTCTCTTCAACCTGAGCCTTGCTGTTAGAGGAGATGTATCTTTGGTTCAGCTGTTTATGGGGGACAGAAGGGTTCATGTTGGTATATTAATAAATTTTAGAAAGATTTTCAATAAGGGGCCAAAGGTTAGCTAAGACTTGAGCTAAGGCTAACTAGAACACACTGTTTCTTCAGCTTTTTGCTTTAATTGGTAGGGAGAGATGGGTGGTGAGTAGAGAAAAGTAACTTGACTCTTTAGACATGTTAGAATCCTTATCATGAATATATAAGTTGCCAAAGAAGAAACCCAAGTTCATGCTGAGGTATTATCTGAACGTTTGTGTTACCTCTTGAAGCTTTTCTTTTCCATCGGATTGGATCCTTGATGTGTACAACTATCAGGAGATATTTTAGTACTCTTAATTTGAAAAATTCACTTTCAGTATTTTGTATTAAAACTTTTTTGCTTTGAAGCAGGTAAATACCATGCCATCTTCAGATATGAGTTTCTGAGCAAGAAAATGTTTTAATATTTCAAGGGTAATTTCAAAATTGGAACAGTGAGACAAAGATTTTAGTGTCACTTCATTCATGTAAAAACAATTGCTATTTTTTTAAGCAGTCAGTACAAAATGGGAATATAAAAGTTATGTTCATATTCATGTCACATAGTAACTTACTTTTTCCATGATACCATAAGAGTAAGAAAAAGACAATTTTAAAGGGGTGGGGGGATGGGGCAGTGGTTCTTAATTGGGGACAATTTTTGTCTTCTGTGTAACATTTGGCAATGTTTGTAGATGTTTATGGTTGTCACAACTTTTGAGAGAGTGGGGATTGGGCACTACTGACTTCAAGCAGGTAGAGGCCACGGACGCTGCTCAGCATCCTACACTACACAGGACATTCCCCTATTACAAAGAATTACCAGGCTCACAGTGTCAGTGGTGCCAAAGTTGAGGAACCCCAGGATGAGAGGATTGTAGAGGACCTATTCAGACACAAAAGAAATGTCTTGTGACCAATGAACATAGGTTAAAATATTCAGTTTTACTAGCCGTGAAGGAAATGCAAATTGAAGTGTTTTCCTGCTATTAAATTGTGATAGGAGTTTTGAAAAAATTTAATACTTGAATGAAATAGGTGTATCTATACTGATGACACTCTAAAGTGGTACAGCATTTCTGAGAGGCTTTTGAAAGTATGTATCAGAAGTTGATATTTATATTTTAGACTCAGTAATTCCTTAAGGAATCTATCCTAAAGTAATAAACAGATACCTCTGAAGTTTATTATTAGGATGTTAACTGCAATTATTTTTAATTTTAATCAGCTGGAAGAAAACCTAACTCTTAGTAAAGTGGTGGTTATTAAATAATGGTGCAACTATATGTGATACAAATTAAAAATCCTATCAGAGATTACTGCGCATGTGACAATACCCATAGTGAATAAGGAGGGAAAGAAAAGGGATAGCAAAATAGAATGCCATATTTTAATGAATGAGTAGAATAAAGTTTAGTGAAAAATACACTAAAATGTGTTTTAATGATAATTACTGGGCAGTTCATGGGCAGTTTTAATTTAATGTAATTAAAATACAGTTTCTATCTCTATTTTCTAATTTTTATGACTGTACTATTAATATAATCAGAAAAAAATATTTTTTACACTTTGGTAAAATTTTGTAGTACTTCTACCATTTCTTAGGGTATTTCCTGAGTAGTTGGTCCTTTCCCGTATACCAAGTTTCCTTTTGTGTTGGGTCTATTTCTGGGCTCTCTGTTCTATGATATATTTTATTTGTTGATTTAATTGATAAAATATGGTATAATCATGATGAAAAAGGAGTATTCTCTTGATTGGGGCCCTGCCTACAGAATTTTTCTGAACTAGTAATTTGTATTTTAAAGTTAGTTTTTTAAAAATGCTGTCATGATGTTGTGTAAGCAATTCACAATATGTTCTTATTTTTGCCACGTGTTTTTGCTTATGTAATTCAATATTCAGATTAAATTTACTTGGTTTTGCTCTCTCCTGTCATGTAGAAATTCTGACACTTTTTTTAAAAAAGATTTTTATTTATTTGAGAGAGAGAGATCACAAGCAGGAGGGGCAGAGGGAGAAGCAGACTCCCTGCTGAGCAGGGATACCGATGCGGGACTTGACCCCAGGACCCTGGGATCATGACCTGAGCTGGAGGCAGACACCCAACCGACTGAACCACCCAGGTGCCCCAAATTCTGACACTTTAAATCTCCTGATTAGAATAGCTGCCCTTAAATTTCTTTTTGTTTTTATTCATTCATTCTTCACATACTCCCCTTTGATACTTGCAAGTGGTGTGGTATTTGCTATCCCCTGGAGGTAATAGGGCTCTCTGGTGCTCTCTTGGGTTAGCTTCCCACACAGATTTTGTGTGGAAACCATCGAGGCTGAGTAGAAGTAATCTTAATAGAATTTCGAACGGTAAGAGGCAGTAGGTTAAGATGGTGGTCACTGGCCCCTAAAGTGTTCTAGAATCAGCTGAGAAAATAAGAGAGATTTTCTGCCCTTGAGCCTCTAAAAAATACCTTTAACCTGAGCATCGTGAGGGAAATGTGGTGGTTTTAGTATAGACTTGTAAATTCCTATGGAGATCAAAAGGTCATTGTGTGATATTTCATGGTATCTTTATTAGTGATATGAGTTGTGCCTTTCTAAAGGAGAAACTGCATAAAAGGAAAGAAGAAAAAGCCGAGGGAGGTGAGGTTTAAAAAAATTAATGAGTAATAATTTTCAGTAAATTCTTTTTTTTTTTAAAGATTTTATTTATTTGACAGAGAGAGCGAGCGAGAGCAGGAACACAAACAGGGGGAGTGGGAGAGGGAGAAGCAGGCTTCCCGCCAAGCAGGGAGTCCGATGTGGGACTCGATCCCAGGACCCTGGGATCATGACCTGAGCCGAAGGTAGACGCTTAACGACTGAGCCACGCAGGGGCCCCAAATTTCAGTAAATTCTTGAATTTTAGCAAAGTAGATTAAATAATGAGTATTTTTTGGAAAATTTAATGTGGAGGAATTGATTTGATTCTAAAGTTGAAAATGTATGTTTTATGAGCATCTTTTTAGAATAATTTTATTTTCATTGGAAAAATAAGTTTTTTTTCGTTCATTTCTAGTTTCTACTCAACCATGAATACATTCCTAAGAAAATATTTTTTGTTGCCAAATTCTTAATTTGCTCATGGCCTGTTTTTGTGTTCAAATTATAATATTCAGGGAAGCATTTTCTGTTTTTGTTTTTATCACATAGTTGTAGTGTAACAAAAAGCTGCATCTTACACATTTTTGTAGAAGTGGTTTTTCATCTATGGTGTAGTGACCTCTGAATTGCATCTCTTAGATCTAATTCAGAGTAACTCTGCTTTTGATACCTTTGAAACTTAAAATACAGAGTGTACAAAATTCATTTTAGTTTATGGGACTTAATTCCTGTCAGACAAGTTAATATCATAGTCTTTGAAGAGCCCCATAGTTTGCTTACCTGGGCTCTATCTTTTCTTGTCTAGCTGTTCCCATTAATGTGTGTGGCTGTTTTGTGTGTGTGTGTGTGTGTGTGTTTGTGGATTTTTTGTTTTTGTTTTTGATAGCATGGGTGGATTGAAAAGTAGTTAATGGAAAGATGGGGGAAAAACTCCTGTGTGTGTAGAAATACTAATTTGTAAAACAAATTATTACTTAATGGCTCTATTAAACAACAAAAAGAATTTTTAATTTAAGAAATGAAAAGCCGGGGGGCGCCTGGGTGGCTCATTCAGCTGGGCATTGGACTCTTGATTTTGGCTCAGGTTATGATCTCAAGGTCATGAGATTGGGCCCTATGTAGGGCTCCACGCTTGGCATGGAGCCTGTTTGAGATTCTCTCTCTCTCCCCCCTTGTCTGTTGTCTGTCCCTCCCTCCCCAGCCACCACTCGTGTGTGTGCGTGCGCGCTCTCTCTCAAAAAAAAATTAATTAAAAAAATGATAAGCTTAAGACTTCTCTTTCAGTAATCTTCCTTGGTGTGTTTCAGTTGAATGCCTGTGGGGAGTCCAGTGAAATTTAGAGATAAATTTTAGTAACCACTGGCAATTGTATGTTAACCAGAAATTAATATTAGGCATGTCAGAAATTATAATTTGCTGCCTCTGCTCACAAAACCTTCCCAGAATAGACCAGGGAATGGAAGGAAGAGGTGATCATGTGAATAGCTTTTGATATCTTCCTTTCCAAATTTTTTTAATATAAATAAAATTTATATACCATATAATTTATTTAATAGAATGGAATTGTCAAGTCACATGTTAACTCTGTGTTTAACTCTGAGGTACTGCCAGACTATTTTCCCACAGTGGCTGCACCATTTTGCATTCCCACCAACAATGTATAAGATTTCCAATTTCCCTGCATCCTCCCCAACACTTGTTATTGTCCCATCTTTTTGATTATAGACACCTCAGTGGATGTGAAATGGTATCTTGTGAAATGTGGTTTTGATTTGTGTTTCCCTAATGGATAATAATGTTAAGCATCTTTTAATGTGCTCGTTGGCCATTTATATTCTTTGGAGAAATGGCTGTTTGAATCTTTTGTCCCATTTTCAACACTTTTCTATTGGGGTAAAATATACATAACAAATTTTGCCATTTTAAGTGTATAACTTGGTGGCATTAAATACATTCACAGTCTTGTGCCACCATCATCACTGTCCATCTCCAGGCCTTTTTTTTTTAATCTTCCCAAACTGAAACTCTGTACCCATTAAACAATAACACCTCACACTTCCCTTCCCCCAGCCCCTGGCTAATGTCTTTCTGCTCCTTGACTCTGATTCTATTTTAAATAACTCATGTAAGTGAAATCATAAAATTTGTTCTTTTGTGTCTGGCTTATTTCACTTAGCATATTGTGTTCAAGATTATTCAAAGTTGTAGCATGTACCAGAATTTCCACTTTAAGCCCTAATAATATCCCATTGCATGCACATTATTTATCCATTCACCTGTTGATTGATGGTATTTTCCACCTTTTGGCTATTGTGAATAATACTGCTTTATGAATTGGTGTACATGTATCTGATTGAGTCCTTGCTTTCACATGTTTGGGGTACTTACCCAGAAATGGAGTGGCTGGATCATCTGGTAATTCTTTGTTTTTGTTTTTGAGGAACACACACCACACTTTTCTGCAGTGGTGGCATCATTTTGCATGTCCACCAGCCAGTATAGGGTTCCAGTTTCTCGACATCTTTGGCAGCCAATGCTTGTTATTTCCTGGATTTTTTTTGGAGAGCAGCCAACCTAATGGATGTGAAGTTCTATCACGTTGTGGCTCTGATGTACATTATTCTAATGATTAGTGATGTTGAGCATCTTTTCATGTGCTTATTGGTCATTTGTATATCTTTGGAGAAGTGTCTATTCAACTACTTTGCCCATTTTCTCATTAGGTTGTGTCTTGTTACACCACCGCCCCCCCCTTGCTTGCTTGTAGGAGTTCTTTTTATCTCCTGGTTATTAACACCTTATCAGATAGGTGATTTGCAAGTATTTCTTCCATTCTGTGGGTTGCCTTTTCACTTGTTGCTAGTGACCTTTGAGACACAAAAACGTTTTTTATTTTGATAACAGTTCAGTCGTCTTTTTTTTTTTTTTTTTGGTGTCACACAATACTGTTTATGTCAACAGTGACTGATTCTGAAATGTATTGGGAATGTATCAGGAGTCTTTTAGGCTCATACTGAAAAACATTTTCTAGAATTTTCATTTTCTGTTTTTGAAGTTCAGATTTTATCGTTGGCCACAAATATTTTAGTTATTTCTCTTGAAGTCATTCGTGAGAAAATGTCTACCAAATTCTCTTGGTTTGAAAAAGCCTTATTGGTTTGACAGTCCTTTCAAGTAAAAATGGCCTTCTAAGATAGCAGCTAGTTCAGCTGGCAACAATATTCAACTGTTGTTCCTTGAGATATATATAGTATTTTGATACATTTTTCATGTATTCATCTCATTTTGTTAACAGAATATTAAGAAGATGCATGTTCAGAGGTTGAGAATTAAAATTAGTAATTTTTTAAATTAAACTTGAGATGAAAATGGTTTTTTGTTTTACTGTGAATCTGTGGAGGGTGAAGAAGGTGATGACTGCTACTAGTAGATAGGAGTTTGGAACTGTTGCCTTGATTTCTGCTAAGTTTCTTTATTTTCCCTCTTGCTGTTCTTGTACCATCAGGACACATACTATCATAGTAAAAATGTCAACTCTTATTCTCATGAAAATGGCTTTGGCCTCTTATACTACACTTTGAGAACTGCTGCCCTAGTTTGTAGGATTGTGGGTGGGAGAGAAGAGTGCAGATTAGCTCTTCCCTTATTTTGCTTAAGCAGTCACCTGTGTAAGATTTATCTGCTGCCATTAGTGGTTGTACTTTCTGTTTGGCTTTGAAATGGTTGGCATTTCTGATTCTTGGATCTCCTGGAATTTAGGCTATTCAGGCAGGTATCATCACAAAATTTTTTTATATTAGTGGTAAAATGTAAGAGGACAGGGGGATAAAAGATGTTCCTATTAACTTAGTAAATGAATAAATATTAAAAGCACATAAATTATATATTTTTACTTTGCAGATACATGTTGGATATGTACCTTTTTTTTTTTTTTAAAGATTTTATTTATTTGAGAGAGAGAGAATGAGAGCGAGAAAGAGAGAGAGAGCACATGAGAGGGGGGTAGGGAAGAGGGAGAAGCAGACTCCCTGCTGAGCAGGGAGCCCGATGCGGGACTCGATCCTGGGACTCCAGGATCATGACCTGAGCCGAAGGCAGTCGCTTAACCAACTGAGCCACCCAGGTGCCCCTTGGATATGTACTTTTTAAGAGACAAAAGATCCTGAAAATACTAGCTGAAAGAAAAAGGAAAAAGGAGAAATTGAAGTTTATTTTGCTATTTAACATAGATACAAGACAAGAAACCTTTATTAGTCTATGTAAGCATTATAGCTTGGATACCAAGAGCTTTGGGTCTGGAGTCATTCTGACTTGTCTATTTAAAATGTGAACTTGGGCCAATTTCTAATCACCTCTTTCAGACGGGACAGTAACACCTCCCTGACTGGTTTGTTAGGAGTGATAGAGTCAAAACGAAATAATGTTTTAAAAATGCCAATAATGAGATGAGACGTAGTACATAATAGGCTTTCAGCCAGAGGTGGTTCATTTTAAAGATTTTTATCAGAGATTGGGGTTTCATTTGGGTCAGAAGTGGGGAGAATTGGATGTAACCAGTTTGGAGATTGTGAGTCAGTTTCATCAGGCCTGGTATATGCTACTGAACAAAGATATTCTCACAGCCCCTTACTCAGATCTTAATTTTATTAGTATCAGTGTTACGGTGTATTCTGTATTAGTGCTTTGTGTTCAAGAACTGTAAAGCTACATGTTACTCTTTTTTTTGTTTTTTTTGCTTATAGGATTCAATGGTCCCAATTTAAAGGCTATTTTATTTTCAAACTGGAGAAAGTAATGGATGATTTCAGAACTTCAGCTCCTGAACCGAGAGGTCCTCCCAACCCTAATGTCGAATATATTCCCTTTGATGAAATGAAGGAAAGAATACTGAAAATTGTCACTGGATTTAATGGGTATGCACTTAATATTGTTTGAAAGGTTTAATTTTTAGCAGAACATTATGGATTTTTATTTAAGCTTTGATCGTTGATTATCCATTAAGTAAGTTCTGTGTCTCTGGTGACATTTAATAGTGATTTTTAGCTTACAACTATTTAAAATAATTACAATGTATTTAATTTATTTAACTTGAACCACCTTTACGGTTATCAGTGGCATTTGGACTTTAAATGGTTTTGACAGTGGAAACATTCAGGAAATATGTTAGTTTTTTCTTTCCATTTTATATGTGATATTATAAATCTTTATACTTTGCCTAGGACCTGCATATCATTGAGATAAGTAACATTTTTTTTTTTAATGAAAAATAACAATTTATGAATGCACCTACTTAGGACTTTCTGTTTAAATTTTTTTTTGGAGTTCCTCTTTTACTCCCAAGTAACAAGTAATCATTTTTAGCCCTTTGTAAAACATTGTATTAAAGGGTCACTGCATTAAAATAAACTGCTATTTTAAAAAATGTTGCTGCATGTCATATTCTGTGTCATTTTAAATATTTTTCTTTTTAGGACTTTGTATTTATAGGGTTTTCTTTATTGAAGGGAAGAAGTATTTGTGAAGTTGAATTGTTCAGTATTTAGATTGACGTTAGCAATTTGGAGTGTGAGGTGACAATACCAAATCTAATGAATTGTGAATATGTTAACCATGAATTCATATTTGGGATAGGTTTTATTTGAAGAGGTTTCATTTGTAAGGATTTTTATTTAGGTAGCATAAACAGTCTCATTCTTTTCAGTTATTTAAACGCATGGGATTTGCAACAAGGTAGTGTAATTCAGTTAATCCTTTGTTATGTATCATGTTTTTAAGTTTTGAGTTTTGCTTAAAATAACAAATTCTTAGGCTTTTGGTTTTAGGTATCTTACTAAAATACTTTTTGGGGATAGAATTTACAGCTTTATCTTTGAGCTGCCTTTAGGGGCTTGGGGTAGGAGGGAGACTTATTTTGATTTTGTACCCTATTGTACTTTTGTGCACTGTACTGAAAATTATTTATCTGTATGCACATATTGCTTTGTTAATAATAGTATTTTTTAAAGGCACATACCCAGACAACGCCACATGCTTTATATTAGAAATATGTGGCATAAGATTTACTCTTGAACTGGATTATTCTTATAAGAATACTTCTTCGGGATATTTATAAATAGTACATAGTACTTAGACGTTATAACTCATCTTTTCATTTCAATAAGTTATGGCTACCATTTACAAATTAAGAGTTAAGGTAAAACAGGTCATATTCTACTGCTTTGTGAATGTTAAGCTAATATACTTGTGATTCTGAATTAGTAATACTGTTTTCAGTTCTTTCAAAATTAAGATGGACCAGACAGATACGTAGAATAAATAAAATCTAAATATTTATAATTTCTTAGTCTGTAAAACAGGTAATTGACCTACTTCTGAAAATGATTTGAACGGTCATTAAATGCATACCTAAGACAGATAATTGCTTTTAAAATATTTTTCATCTTTGAGCCATAAGTATTTTGAACTTACGTTGTTTTTAATTTGATTTTTCAGAATAGCAGTTTATGAATCCTTTTCCCTAATCAGGCAGGATCGAGGCCTTAATCAGTGATAAATATTTTTCGGTTTTTAATATTTTTGGCTGTATTATATGTTGGTATATTGACACGTTTATGATTTTTTTTCAATTTTATTTTTATGTTTGTATATAAATTAATTGGTGTTTTAAAAATTTTGCTAAGAGTGGCGGCTGTAAGTAGCATTTTGGTCTTTTTCAGCCAGATTTGAGGATTTGTCCTTTTTAGTATACCTTTCCCGCTGTTTATAATAGGTCACCTTTTAAGTTACAGAAATACTTGTTCATAGTTTTAAAAAGATCCTTAGATGTCATAGGAGTAGTACATAGAGTGGGATCATGTCATACGCTAGTTGTATTTTCCTTTTCGAAGAGCTTTGAAATCTCTGTATCAGTGCATTTATAGAGGTATCTTCTGTTCTTCTATGTATTTGAAATGACCGCATTATTTTTTATTATATGAACAAGTTTGCCTTGTTTCCATTGGTGGTGGGTGTTTATTTTTTGGCTGTTATAAGTAGTGCTTGTAGTGCGCATCCTTGTACATACCTTCTTGTGTTGATGAATGTCACACATTAAATGTATGTATAGATTGTTGCTTTTAATTTGTAGAAATGAAATTGTTACATCACAGTGTACTCATACTTAAAATTTCTATTGAACTGCCAAGTTGACATTGCAAAATGTGTATCATTTTGTGTGTATATAAATGCAGATATTGTATTCTTTAATATTTTGTCTGTGTGTGTGGGTGCGCAGAGATTTGTGTGTCTTTGCAAGTGAAATCGAACATCTTATCAGGTGCTTATTGGCTCTTATAAATTGTGGTTTCATTTTTTTTTTTTATTTTGGGGTGATTTTCTTATTGGTAAGTTTATTGTTTTGTTTTTAAATTGTTATTAAATGCTTCGTAGTATTTAGTCCTGAAAAAGATTATCCATTTTCTAAAATTATTTTAGTATATTGTCAGCATTTAAATTTCCCTCTTTGACGTGGAAATTGTCCATTACCTTGTTGGCTTGATTTCTTGAGCTGTAAGATTCCGGAAAACAGGGTTAACCATCTTTTCCAAACAAGGCCCTCAAGAACAGTGAATGGCTGAACAGTAGGTTTTCAAACAAGTACACAATAAATCAATGGAAGGAATAAAAGCATGTTTCTATATTCCTATTTTATTTCTAGTACTTCATTCCTACTAGTAAACACAGAGGGATTTCAAGGGGTAGAAAGAATGTAACTTACATTTCTAGTAGTTTTTTAAAAGATAGTTAAATGTCCTCTAAATTACTGACATCGAAGAATAATGAATATAAACTGTGTGTCTTTGCTTCTCCTTTGTCAATGTTGTTAGACCTAAGACCTTTCTAAAATAAGCAGTAAGTTTAAGGTACTGTGGGTAGTTGACTAAAGTAGTATGGCTATGTATTTACGAGCAGGTCTGGAAAAAGTACATAACCATTTGATACCTAAAGATCTTTTAATTGTCACATCATCTTTCTAAGGCAGGTACAGTTGGTTACAGCTGAAGGGCGCTTTTCATCTTTAGTCATGATAGTCTTTCTGAATATTGAAATTCTTCTCTAATGTTACTTTAACGTACATAAATGACCAGATTTTTCTTAGTCCTAAAAACTTTTATATTGTTTTATAGTGTATTGCACACGCAGAAATATCTCTTGTAAATTTCTGCACCCAAGAGTGTGCCTCTTCATACTTTTTTAAGAAGGTCATATGTGAGATTTTTATACTCTTAAATCTGGATCATAGATTTAAAGCATAATCCTTTTTTGATTTTGTATTGTTTGCTTTATAGTTAGCTTGAGATTATTCAGGGATGAGAGAATAGGTTCTAGCTATTTGTTATTTTGTTCTCTTCCTTCCTTTGACCTATTTTATTGCTGCTGCTTGAATTCTCTTCAGTTGGTTGGGAAAATAGAGTTTTTGTGTCAGTATTTGTTGAGCATATTAAATCTTTTTATTTTTTATTTTTTTTAAAGATTTTATTTACTATTTGACAGGAAGAGAGGAAACACAAGCAGGGGTAGTGTGAGAGGGAGAAGCAGGCTTCCTGTGGAGCAGGTTGCCTGATGCGGGGCTCGATCCCAGAACCCTGGGATCATGACCTGAGCCAAAGGCAAATGCTTAACGACTGAGCCACTCAGGTGCCCCGAACGTATTAAATCTTTTAGCTAAATGTGTTTATTTCCATTTTCTTCGCTCTCTTTCACTTAGCATAACTAGTTGAGAATTGGAATTATTTAGTAGCCTTCTCTCCTCTTTCTACCCCTGCCTTGTCTTGTCCTTTGATCATATGGTTTGATTTGATGTTGTAATAAAATGTTTTAAATTGAAAGGTAGGGTGTAGCAGAAGTCTAATTTTTTTCTTGACATTTTCGATTTGATGCCAGGACAGTGACAATTCAGACTACTATAGGCACTATAAAAGATGATTAATTTGATTGAAAGTGTTGACAAGTTGCTACACATTTATTTTGGGGTGGGGAATGGCTAGTTTACAGGTACTAGTTTACAGTTACTTAGCGTTATTTAAAGAAGCTGATTCTTCATTTTCTTAATTGTTTGTACTTGTCATTTTACATTGGTGTTTTCAGTAAATCTAAGAATTTCTAACATTTGATTTGAGGTAGAAAATATATACATAAGAATATTTAAGTATGTGTATATTTATACAGATGTAAAGCCTGAGTACAGATAGAGTATATTGCATAGATATTAAGATCAGGATAAAGATAATATCACATGATTCCAGTGATATTTCTGACTTCTGTAGGACTTAAGAGTAAACAAAACTGAACCTGTTCAGCCTTGGATAACTGAGACAGATATATAGAGATTTTTTATTTTATTTTCTTGGTGATAACAGAGATACATTTAAGCTAGTTTTAACCTGAATAGTTCAAGTCAGATTTAAGCAATTCTTTAAGGCATAGTATAAATGCAGCCATTCATAGAAAATAAAGACATAGTAAAAATGACATCTTTATGCATAAAACTAAAGTGAGCTGGCTATTTTAACATTTTTCATAACAGGATGTCTGATTTTATGGTTCTCTCTTAGTTTTTATACGCAGATGGCCTCTGTGTTGTATTCCTTTATCTTTTTCATGAAGAAAGTTGATTGCATTATAAAGGAGTAAGGTAATCAGTTATCTGATTTTTATCTTCGATTCTGAATTAAATGTGCATTTTCCTTTTCTGAATGCCTTCTTTCCAACTGATACCTTGTATGCATTCAGAATAATTGTACATCTTAATGATGAAACATATAAATAGACTAAGAAATTTTAGTCAAACTGTAATCTCAGCTTAAAATGTAAGATAGGACATTCTTCCTTTAGGTGTTGGCCTTACTGTTTACAATTTCTTTCTATTAAAAATAGCATTAAATTGCTAATTCATGCTTAGATGTCTTTCTCTGATGTTCAGCCCCTTTCCTCATATTTGAATTCTCATAGCTTTCAGGTATGTAAGACTTAATGGGTATTAAGGGGTTGGGCGTGCAGAGGGAGAAGGGGAGAGAGAATCTCAAGCTGTATTTCAGGCTGTATCTCACGACCCTGAGATCATGACCTCAGCTGAAATCAAGAGTCAGTGCTTAACTGACTGAGCCACCCAGGTGCCCTGATACTTTTTTTTGATGCAGTGAATGGGGACAAATTGCAGCAAGTTCAGATACACTCTATAACTAATGTAAGACATGTTAGTTGCTCTCCTTGGAATTAAAAGGAATATTTTATTTTTTTTTATTAAGATTTTATTTATTTATTTGACAGAGAGAGAAGAGCAGGGGGAGAGGGAGAAACAGGCTCTCTGCAGAGAGCTCTTTCCCCCACTCCCCAGCTCCTTATGTAATCTTAGTTTTTATCTTAGGATGGCAGGCAAATAGATAATATATTGCAGAGTAAAGTGAATGTATTCTATTTGAAATAACCCCAGATATTTTTCTGTTAAGTAATTTATTTTATACTATATCATTCCAGTGAACATCCTTACCCCATTTCCCCAAATTTAGGGATTCTGGTTCAGATTTTTCATTGTGTGCATTTTTGCTTTTTTCTTCTTAGCACATGGGGTCTTAATTTAGTGATTTTTATTGGAAATAGTTTTAATATTTTCAGGAGTTAGAATAAACTGTTTTGTATGCTATATTTAAAGAGTAACAGAGTAAACCTTGCATATAGTTTTTGCACCAACCATTCATTTTGGATTTATCTGGTTTATTCTTACACCTCCTTTTAAAGATCTAACTTAGAAAGTGTTCCCACGGGGCGCCTGGGTGGCTCAGTCGTTAAGCGTCTGCCTTCCGCTCAGGTCATGGTCCCGGGGTCCTGGGATCGAGCCCCGCATCGGGCTCCCTGCTCAGTGGGAAGCCTGCTTCTCCCTCTCCCACCCACCCCTGCTTGTGTTCCCTCTCTCGCTGTGTCTCTTTCTGTCAAATAAATAAATAAAATCTTTAAAAAAAAAAAAAAAGTGTTCCCAGGTTCAGACTTGCTTCCTTGGCATACAGTTTACTCTGTCTTGATAACATTGCATACAAAATTATATTAACATTTATTGTAGTTATTTACATGCTCTGATTTCTAGCATGTGGTAGGCTTTCATATTTACCTAAAAGGTTAAAAATAAGTACAGCTGTGTAAAGAGACCTTCAGTGCAGTTGTCAAGATTATATTATGTTTCCAAAGGATACTTTTATATGCAAGTAATATTTGTATTTTAGCCTCCTTACACAAGGGGTATTATTTGACATTTTAGTGCCATCTATTGGACACTTCGTAAAAAGCTCCTGAAAGTGTCTAAGGCGTAAACACATTTTATCATAGGCTTTTATTGCTAACAGTGCTGTGCAAACATAATACATTTTTCCCCCTAAAAGCAGTATTATTTATCAACACATGCATTGTTAATAATTGGCTACACTTTCACTTACCTTCCTGAAGAAAATTAGCCAAAGCATGTAGTGTAAACATTATTAAACAGAAAGTTTAAAGATACTTATGTTTTGGTTTTTTTTTTTTGAAGATTTTATTTATTTATTTGACAGAAAGAGACACAGAGAGAGAAGGAACACAAGCAGCAGGGGTGGGAGAGGGAGAAGCAGGCTTCCCACTGAGCAGGGAGCCCGATGCGGGGCTCGATCCCAGGACCCCGGGACCATGACCTGAGCGGAAGGCAGACGCTTAACGACTGAGCCACCCAGGCGCCCCAAAGATACTTATATTTTAAAGCTATTTTTTACCTTAAGAGAAAATACTGGTTTTGGTGTTTGAAAGAAATTTAGTTGGAGGAAAAGACATAGATAATACCTATTGAAGTATTTGTCATTTGAGATTATTTGAATATTCTTAACACTGGGAGCTGTTTTGCTTATTTTTGAATAATATATACACTTTTAAGTGTAGTATCACCATGAGTTATTAATGAGGGAATAGCATAGGTGGAGTTTGTGTGTTTAAGGTTTGGAAAGTAATGAACTTGAAGAGAAGGGGCTGAGGTGCACATATACCATTAATACTCAGAAATCCCTGGTGGTACTGCATTTCAGATATATAGGTGTACAAATAACGTGTATATTGAACCTAATATAAAGGAGGAGATCCTGCCCTTAAGCTTTCAATCAAATCTGAGGAAAGACAATTTGTAAACTCATGTTGTTTATTATGTATGTAGCTTGGGAAAATGTTTCCCTTAATTTTTTAATGCAGTTAACAGTTTTGTGTATTAGCTATAAGTTTTCACTTATGTGGTGTCTTTATAGGAATGAATAAAACAGACCAGTAAGCTGTTTCTTTATTAGTAACATTGTTGGTGTGCTTTGTTTGCTTTTTCCATTTCAAAGATTCTTAGTTTTGACTGTGTGTGTACTCCCCTCTGACCATATTTTCAAAAGGAAGAAACCGTATTCTTTCTCAGAAACCCAGAGGAATTTCCTTTAGCAGTCATGGTGAACAGAGTTCTGTAATTTCTAGCTGCTTCTGAGTATTTGTGATATCAGACACACACTCTTTTAGTTAGCACGCAGTCTTTTGTTGACAGAATGATAGCTTTCTGATTTTTAGGTTTTGATGCTACTTGAGAAAAGGTCGATTCTTGGCCTCTAATAAGTAAAATGTTTGTTTTCATATGAATACACTTTATACCTTTTCAAAATTTGTTATAAACTTTATACTGACTTTTTATAAGAACATAAGAATATTGATGCTAAGAATATGAGAACTAAATATAGTCCCATTAGAAAATAAACAAGATTTTAAGTATGTTTGGAATAATGGAGGGGAGGACAAGGGATTTGAAGTTAGAGACACTGGGTTTGAGTCTTGGCACTGTTATGCACTAGCTGCTTTCCTTTGTGGGAGAATATTGTGTCAAAATGCTCAAAATGCCTATACATAATAAAGAACTTTGTAAATATTAACTCTTAATTTGAGGTTTTGTAATTCTCTTTATAAGGTGAATAAATATATTTGAATGACATATAATGAAGTCTGAAGTTTATGTTTGTACTTTTTAGCTGTGTTTGTCTTACCTAATGCTCATGTTTGCTGTTCAGACTGTAATTCTGAGGAATGCTAATAGTGTGTGAGATAAATTTTTTTAATATTTATAAAAGATTTTGTTCCAACTTATATCAGTTTTGTATTTGGTATGATCAAGTGAAAATTTGATAATGGTAAGGCACTTACCAAAATATTGATTGTGTTTGTATTTTACATCTGATGAAACATAGATTGTAAAACTAACTGTGGAGCAGAACCCTATTTATAATACTTTTTCATTGGAATCATTTGCCTTGTTCTATATGATAACAAAACATCTGTAGTTTTATTTGGAGACACTGTAAAGAAATCTTTGTGTGCAAAGGAATGCTTGAGGAAAAGTTCTGTATTTAATAAACTGTAACTTGATTATTATTTGTGTTGCCTCTCTTGTAAACTTTAAAATAATTATATTGAGAATGTTAAAATATATTTCTCCATTAGTTTTGAAACTTTTAAAATTTTGTGTGTTCTTTTTTTAATTGCTTAGGGATTTTCTTGTTTAAAAAGACAGGTGTGCTTATTGTCTTGCCTATTTTTTAAGTCACTCATCTATTCATTTCCCTATTGTAGCATTTTCTTTTGTCATTTTAATACATGGGTGACTAGATAAATCTTTAAATAGCAAGAGTGATAATGTTCCTAATTCTCTTGATAATTAATGACCTCAGACTATAAAATTATATTCTTTTGCAGTATCCCTTTTACTATTCAGCGACTATGTGAATTGCTAACAGATCCAAGGAGAAACTATACAGGAACAGACAAATTTCTCAGAGGAGTAGAGAAGGTATTTATTTTATTATTGGGATTATATTAAACTTTAATCTATTTCAGAAGAGAGCACTGAGTAAGTTCTGTTTTAGGCATCTTTTCTTCAAATAGGTTTCCTGAAACCTACCTGAAGTTTTTCTCAAATTGTTTTCCTAATCTGGGAAAAACTAGGTTTTGGAGTGAGATTTAATAGGAGGGGCACAGAGGGAGGACTTGTGATCAGTTAAGTATGGGGAAAGCAGCTTCTTGTCTCTTCAAAATTCCTAGTATACATTAACATTAAAGGCTCTGCAAAGTTTTGGCATTGACATTTCCATTATAGTTGTGTTTTGCACACTTGTTTACCCATGGAATTCATTTCTTCATTTCTGGATTTGGTGCACAGGTTTGGAAAATCTGATGCAAAAATTTAACTTAGATATTGAGAAAGATGTAGATCAGACTTAAGAAAGAAGAAAGCATTGGTGTTTTTTGTGGGTAGGGGATGTTGTAAGAGAAGGGCATTTTGGATCAAGGAAACAATGTGATGAACAAAGACATCAAGGTGTTTGAGGGAATGAAAAGTAGGAAATTGACTTATTTGAGGAACCAATGAAGGAGCCCTGTGGAAACCAAGATTGGACCATTAGGTTGCTAATTCCCTCTTTGATCCTAGAACATAGTCCAATGTTCATTTTATGGTTCTAATTCAAATTCAGTTTAGTCTACCCTTGGAGCAGGAATCTAAAACCATTACTTAATGTTTACAATAGATCTTAGGGCTTTACTGGTTTAATTTGTTTTGTTGAGCTTCCACACCCTTGATTTAGTAAGATTCCTGAAGAGCAGGAAACTGAGATGATTCATCAGTACTTATTTTCAGCTTATTGGACTTTCAATAATTAGATTTTGGCAATCTTTGAAGAGGCAGTCAAAGTAGTCGTATCAGGAGTGGCCCTGTCACCAAATCAGGACTGCTATGTTTCATATTTGGGTGACCGTGGACCAGTTACATAACCTAAGTCTCAGTTTCTGATCTGTGAAGTATGGATAATAAGAGGGCTGTGGAGGGGATCAAATGAAAAGCACTTACTCTGGCTCATACTACACTTTTAATGAATATTGACTATTAGTAAAGTCAGTATTAACTGGGAAGATTATATTATTAAAAAGGTCTGAAGCTTTTTTTGGGGGGTTATGATGCTACTACACATCAGACTTTTGATTGGGTACTGCTTTTTAAGGAAATTCATTATATGTGGCCTAAATACTTCAGTCTCTAAGTATCTTGGCATGATTTCGATCTAAAACTATTCCACTGTATTACATTTGATATATAATGTCAGGGCTCCATAGTAGCTAGAGTAGAGTTAAAATAATACTGGCAGAAGGAGCAAATGGTTTAGTAGGTTATTAGATTTAGTTATTGTTTTAGTTTCTGTTGTTTGATTAAAAGTTTTTTTTTTTTTTTTTAAAGATTTTATTTATTTGACAGAGAGAGACACAGCAAGAGAGTGAACCACAAGCAGGGGGAGTGGGAGAGGGAGAAGCAGGCTCCCTGCCAAGCAGGGAGCCCGATGCGGGGCTTGATCCCAGGACCCTGGGATCATGACCCGAGCCGAAGGCAGATGCTAAACGACTGAGCCACCCAGGCGCCCCATGATTAAAAGTTTTTACTTTTAACCATTTATTTTTTTTATTAGTAAAATTGGAGAAGATAGGAACTTAATCTGCCAGGGTGATTCTGAGAGCTTAAAAACAAATGATTAAACCTTATGTCGTAGTGCTTTGTGTCATATTAAAGCATCAATTTTTGTTATTGCAGAATGTGATGGTTGTTAGCTGTGTTTATCCTTCTTCAGAGTAAGTATAAAGATTTTTATATTTCTGTATATACTGATTATATCATTTCTAATATATTAGTCTTTAGGTTACATTTATTTTGTATGGAATGAAGCAGGATAACATTCATAAATACTTGTGAACCTACCACCCAGTCCCTCAAGTAGAATATTACCAATGATATTATCTATCTATAAGTTTTTCTAGTAAAGAGATTTGGATTAAAGTGATGATGTACTGTAATCTTAAGATTTGTGGATTTATGTACTGTCATGGTACTCAGGGCCCTGAGATCCCAGAGATCCCACCCTAGATACCTTACCATGGCGTCTCTGGGGCATAACTCCCAGGTTTGGAATAGTCTCTTGATGACTTTCCTACTCATGATGGAAAAGTATTTCCAGTTGTCAAGATTTATATAGCAAATTAAGGTGTTGGTTTAAGACACAGTCCTTAGCACTATTGATGTTTTGTTATGAGTGGTTGTCCTGGGAATTAAAGCGAGTTTAGCACTGTCCTTGGCTTCTCCCTACTGGATGCCAGTAATGTCTCTCTTTCCCTGAAAAATGTCTTCAGACATTGCCAAAAGTCCCCTGGGGTGGTGGGCTCCGTGAAGGGAAGTTGAGAGGAGAATGTTGTTTCCTGTTGAGAAACACTGGATTTATAAAGTGTCTGTGATTTCATAGACAATAACAGTTTGTTTTTAGAACTCTCACAAGAATATACCTGTATTAAATGAGATACTAAGATAATCCTATAATTTAATGCTGTTTCTCTCAAAAGTCTGTTTGGTTCTATGACTGTGAGATCGTACAAAAGATCTTTCAGTCCTATTGCTCTTACTGAATTAAAGAACTAAATGATTTATAATAGTGTTTTTTCTTTTCTCATAGGAAAAACAATTCCAATAGTTTAAATCGAATGAATGGTGTTATGTTTCCTGGAAATTCACCAAGTTATACTGAACGGTGAGATTATTGATTTTAATATCCAGAGAAATTGTATTTTCCTAATTTTGAGAAGCAGGTTCAATATACTTTCTTAAATAAAGTTGGGCATTTTATGGAAGATACAGGATATACTAAACAATTAATTTGGTAACCCTTAAATCTGAAAGTCAAAGTTAGAGTAAGTACTTCTGTGATGTCTTCACATAAGCAAACCTTGGGAGGGTGACTTCTTACCAAAATGGGAAAATGATGTTCATTTATCTTATCCTAGGTCTAATATAAATGGGCCTGGAACACCCAGGCCGCTTAATCGACCAAAGGTTTCTTTGTCAGTCCCGATGACAACAAATGGCTTGCCTGAGAGCACAGACAGCAAAGAGTCAAACTTACAGCAAAATGAGGACAAAAATCACAGGTTTGTATGTGATTTATATTTAAAAACAAAAAATGTTTTCAAAATAAGTTGACATTTATCCATTGTTTTCAGCACTCATTATTTACTATATACTCTTGTTTTGAGGAACACAGCAAGGTTTTAGTGTGGTCTATGGCTTCTGGACATTCTCAGCATTAGCACATGGATGAAGATGGTCAGAGAGAATGCTTAAAACTGCTAATTTGGGGAGATCCTATTTATAATAGGATCTTAAGAAAGTAAAGTGGTTCTGGTGTTTTCTATTTCTTGTTTTTGAAAGTAACCTGAAAAGATTTATAAATGAGTTGAAAATTTTGTGAGTTATTTCTCATTGGAGATCATTAAAGGAAACCTTTTATTTATATCCCATCTCAGATTTTCTGCATCACATTAAGGGAAAGCAGACTAAACGAGTGAGAGGTCTTAATGAGTATGTCCATCTGGAAGACTTGTAGTTCCCTTATGGGAAGACATTTAACTTACTGGAGAATTGAACAGAAATGCCGTATAACTTGTTCACTAATTCTAGTGGGAAATATTCTTGACACAGTTTAGGTTCCCTTGAAATTATTCTCTTGTATTTTTCTTTACCCAGATGTTATAATTTAACTTTGAGACAGAAATACAGTTTTAAAAATTATTAGACCTTAAAAATGAGAATGTGGAAGATGAAGAAAACAGTCTTTATTAATGACACTTTAAAAAAACATTTACAGTGACTCTGCGACATCTGAATCAGAAGGTTCCTCAGTGAGCCCTATAAAAAATAAACATCCAGATGAAGATGCTGTGGAGGCCGAGGGGCATGAGGTAAAAAGACTCAGGTTTGACAAAGAAAGTGAAGTCAGAGAGACAGCCAGTCAAACATCTTCCAGTGAAATTGCTTCGGTTATGGTAGAAGAAACAGAAGCATTGTCGTCACCTCAGGATAAAGACAAGGAAAGTACTTGTACCAGGCAGCACTGTACAGAAGAGGATGAAGAAGAGGATGAAGAGGAAGAAGAAGGTATTTAGAGACCATCTGTAAAAGGGTGGAGTAAGGAGATCCTCAAATTCTTGTACTTCATTTTGCGTGAAAGAATTTAACATAATGGAACTCCTTATAATGCTGATGTTGGGCTTTTCTCCCACCTGTATGTAGTTGCTGCTGAGTTTCAGGGGATATGATTTGAACTGTAGAATATCAGAATTCATGAAACTTAACTGTGGAGGTATTTTGAAAATAAAATTTAACTACAACAACATTTGCTTATTTTTAGAGTCTTTTATGACATCAAGAGAAATGATCCCAGAAAGAAAAAATCAAGAAAAAGAATCTGATGATGCCTTAACTGTGAATGAAGAGACTTCTGAGGAAAATAATCAAATGGAGGAATCTGATCTGACTCAAGCTGAGAAAGATTTACATTCTGAAGGTAGTGAAAATACAGGCCCTGTAAGTAGTGGTTCTGATTGCCATGAGACAGAAGAATTAGTAGGATCCAACTCCAGTAAAACTGGAGAGATTCTCTCAGAGTCATCCATGGAAAATGACGACGAAACTACAGAAGTCACAGATGAACCAATGGAACAAGACTAATTATTTAGAAACATGTAGATGCAGTATTTTACATACAGTTCTGGTTTTACACTGTATAAAACTTTTATGTAATAAAGTGGACCTTTAGTTTTACAAGAGAAGCAGGTTGTAAAATAAAGTACTTTATGGGATAAATCCTGAAAGAGTTGTACATGTTAAGAACTGTGAATATCAGCTCCTCTGGGTCCTGCTTACCGCTGACTTTTTTTTCGGTCTGGTCAAATCAGTGGTTTGTGTATAGATTTTTTTTTTTTTTTTTAAGTATTAAAGTTTTTAAACTGGAAGGTAATAATTATAATTTTGAAAACCTTTTGGAAATTATCACATTTAGTTTATACATATGCAAGAAATCTTTTTGTCTTGTCTCTTTCTGACAACTCTAGCAGTTTTCATATTTTGGTCATAGTTTCAACATTTTAACATGTGAATTATAGGGTTTCATGCTGGTTTCCAGATTTTATTGTTTGACTATGTACAGTGGAACTTTAAGTCATATATACATATATATATATTATTCTAAGGGGGGAAATGTTATATTTTTCTGTTTCTATAAGAGATGAATACAGTGGATACTTTTTCTATTGGTAATGATTGAGTTCACCTCTTTCAGAAGACAGTTTCAGTTTCTCTTCTGAGTAATTCAAATAAAATCTGGCCCTTGTGAAACCCTGGAAATAAGTCTGTTGAAATACCAGGTTAAACACATTCCAAGAGATCTGTTCAAACTAAAATTCTTTTGTATACTTCTGAGGTGCCTGAGAAAAAGACTTCATTATTTATGAGAAAATACGCTTTATCTTGGAAACTGTGTTCAAACATTAGCTTACTATTTTATAGAATGAATGCTGACATGAGACCATCTCAGAAGAACCCGGCAGGTTCCTTGACCTTTTGCTTGCTTTTCTGAACATTGTGAATATTACACATTTCTTTTTAAATTATTCTAGAGTATGCAAATGTCAAAGGTATGAAACCCCACTGTACTGGAAAAATTAATATATTACTATAGTAATGTACTGGAGCTAAATGACTGAAGCTTTAGGGGTGCATAGAAACCACCATAATTTGTATGACATTTTGAAGTGAATTAAATATTTTTGAACATGCTTCTTCGACAGCCAGTGTTATATTTTTCAGATTAACACAAAGCACAATGATTACTCTAAACTCAATATTTTCAAATTCACATATTTAAAAGTCATGCAAACTGCAACTTCCCTGTCAAAATTACTGGCTGCCAAATTTATACCTGTTTCTTCAGCTGTACCTTTTGATATTTAGAATTTTTAAATTTCTGTAAAGTAGATTTTGTAGAATGTGATGTGTTCACTGCCTTTGTGAAGCGGTATATAATTGTATAATTTCTGTGTGTAAACTGAATGCTTGGGCTTTCAATACAGTATTCATATAAAGCAATAAATATTAATGTTATGAAATATTCGAGTACATTTTTATCAAAATACAAAAGAATCCCTTTTTTAGTTTCAGGTACTGAAGTACACAGATGAACTTATAAAACTGATGCAAACACTTTCTGACACTGTATCATAATCTTTGGGGTGATGTGGGTGGCAACCACAACTTTTGCATTTTGACTACTTAAATTGCTATGACTAAAATTACCAAAATGATTTGGCTCCATTTATGTTTATAGGGTAAATATACTACTGACTGACTTGACTGTCAGGTTCACAGCAGCTTGGTGATACATTTAAGAATATGTCTAGTAGTTGACATAAAAACTGAATATTTACTGTACCCAGGAGGGGAGAAAAATCACACATTGTAAATTTTTAAAAATTTTTTTGCAAAAATGTTGAAGCCAATTTTAAATGTGACATTCATTTGTAGTGGCCTATTCACCTATTATTTTGTTGAGGGATATTTTGCCAATGAGAATAGATTTTAAACATTTTAAGTTTAGAAATTTTGAAATTTTCTTTAGAATATTTATGAAATTATTGTCAATAAACATATTCTTTAAGATCCTGTGACCTTTTGATATTTTTTGTTTTAATTGTGCCATGGACCATTTGTAAACAAATCAGTTTACTTTTGTTGGTTATAAGTTGAAGATTTAGCGTCATGACTTTGAGGTCTGTGGTTTTATTTGTAAACTTGCAGTTGCTATTTTTGCAAGGGCAAATGTATTTCTTTATTAAATAAAGTATAATAATGGTGAATGTACCAAAATGCCATCACTTAACTCTATGAGAGATCTGCATTTTAATCTATAGTTTAATAGTTTTAATATTTATTAGATATTCATACGTTGATCCTAGATCAAACTTGTTGCTGTTTATACAGATAATTGTAGAATGCTAATGGAATATCTCCCTTAGGATAGGTGGAATACTTTTGTAGTTAAACTGGGAAACCTTGTTCAGCTGGTTTAAGATACTGATGCCCATTTGGAAGTAGATTTCCGCAAGTATGCGTAGGTGCACTTACACAGACTTTGCTTAATGAAAAGCTCAGTTCTAATAGTAACTGATTCAGATGTGAATTTTTTAAAGGCTAATTTTAGGCACATTTTCTTAACACACATCAGCAAAGTCATATTAAAAGACCTAAATGAAGAAGCAAGACCTCCGTGATTAAAAATGTTATTTTCTTTTTTCTTTTTCTTTCTTTTTTTTTTTTTGGCCTTCAGCAGATTGTTTACCTGTTAGAATCTAGACTCTGAACCCAGCATGTAAAAAGAACTTGAAATGCTGATGAGGATACAGAATATATATGTAGTATGTTTTTAGCACTTTCCCCTTTTAAACAAGTGAAAACATTACCCTAGTACATTTTTAAAAATACCATCTTTTCAGTTCTGAAAATGTAGCAGAACAGAAATGAGTAGTGGAAAATGTCATTTTAATTGTTGGTTATTAGATAAATTTAATCCAGTTAGGGTTTATTGTAACTACACCTTTCAACAGTGTGAACAGAGCAGTGAATTCCCCATCAGAGAGCTATAACCCTTTGGCTTAGAAAGGCATCCCAGAAATCCTGCGCCAGAAGGTGTAGCCTGTTAAAGCATGGAGGTTCAGAGTCCTTTGTTTTGCTGGTGTAGATAGGCATGTATTTGTGCATTTTTGCATTTGTAAAATCAGTAATTTTTCAAATAATGTAAATGTAATATACTAGTTTACTTATAAAGGTACTATAGCAGAAATCTATAGCTGCTACAATGTTTGATTATGAGAAATGTAACTTGATAAGGATGAAAAGGCAACTTGTAGAACCAAAGGAAATAAAAATTTTGGATAGTGTTTCAAATTGTCTTCTGAACAGGAGTTTCTTAATTACATTGGTTTTGATCAAATGAAGCTCAGTTCTCAAGATTTGTGCTAATCGTAAAATGGATGAATGCAAAAACGCCTTGTAATTTTATGTGGAATTATTATAATTAGGTTTATTGGATTATTGGCCTAATAAGAATGCTAGTATGTATTGGTTAGGATACATCTAATATTTCACATTTAAAAAATAATCAGTACACTTTCTTCAGAATTTTCTTTTATTTCAATTTGGAGCCTAGATTACTTTGCCAAATGTATTATTTTCATAATGCAATAAAATATAAATTAGAAGAATATCTTTATGTGTGGAATTACTTTATTTGCCATAATAGTTCACACCTCTCTCCCAACTCTTCCTCCCCAGTCACTTCAGCTGGTTTAGAATCCATAAGCATTTTCTGGTCTGTAAGGGAAAAAGCTTAATGCAGGATTTTATTACAGCTCTGTTTTTTAAGTGATAATGATATTTCCAACATGGAGGGTGCAGCTGACTTGAATGGACAACTCAAACCTGGTATCTGACAAAGTCCTGATTTACCTTATAAAACAGTTCTCTTTTGGCATAATTTGGCACTAATTTGCACGCATGGATCCACAACATTTGTATTGGAATCATTTTAGAAAGGTCTCCTTCAGGTAACTACATGATTAGAAGTGTAGAATTGCCCTAAATGGAGAGAATGGATTCCGTTTTCTGAAAATTCTGGGTTCTTGTTTCTTTTATGTATTGCATAGTAGATGAATAGTTAACACTTGGGGCTTTGGATTCAGAAGATAGTACCAATTAGCACGTGCCTGAATTTAAGTATTTTTGAATTTCAGCTTCTTCATAATTGATCTCTAACTTAACCAGCAAGCAACTTTATTTCATAAACAGAATTGGTGGTAGAGTTTGGGGTAATGATGAGAAGACTGTTGCACTAAATAGCATGACAATGCACCATCCCTGGCCACTTGCCTTTTACTGTTGTATTCTAACAGTTTTAGAGCAACAGACTTTTTTTTTTTTCCTCCAAAATTCAGCAGTAGAGTTTGTGGTTTAGGTTTATACTTCCAGGCTTTTTCTTCCCAAAGGCAATGAGTTTTTTAACTAAAAATAATGACACAGAAATGCCAGCAATCCCGTTTCCCAGTCTGCACACTACTGTTAACACTAATTTTTATACTTGCACAAGCTAGCCTTGTGCTTGGCAAGTGGTTAACAGCTGAAATCAGGTGGGCTTTGTGGATACTGTCAGCACAATCCATTTTGGGATTCCTAAATATACTAATCCTACAATTTCTGCCCACTTGAGGGGTTCTGGGTTCATCCCTGAAGCCTTTCTTTGCTGCTAGGTTTATGGAGTTGAGAGCAGTACACAGTTGGATGCCTTTGACAGGAAATCCATGGGCAGTTAGACTGAATCACCAAGAAATAAGTGTCCCAGTAACAGAAGAGTTAGGTCTGTAAGACCAGCCTCCCCAGGCGTATAGAAAGGTACAGCACATCACTTGATGGTGGACAGGTGTTTCTCTAAGTTGGACATATAGTCAAGTCTGCTTTAATGTGGTATGATGGGACTTGATATTTGTTTACTAATTCTTGCATCAAGAAATGCTTGTGGTTGAGTAGGCTTGCGAGTGTTAATGCATATATTTGCTGAGAATTTGAGGGTTAAATATGTGGTCGGTATTGGGCTATCTTCATTTGGGTTATTTTTCTTTGCATTTCTTGTAATGCTGCAGCATGGAAGGGTAAGCTTAGTTGATGACTAACAATTGCCATGGGCATTTAGGAATGCACACAGTCTCCCACTTTTCAACTTGACTGGGTACCTAAAATTAAGTTGGGGGCAACTTGATGAGTTGTGTATTTGGGGGGCTCAAAGAGTAGACTCAGTCCATTTCCTACCTTTGAGGAATTCAGTCACCTTTGGAGAACAATAAGCAGTCCAAGTTTTGAACTAAGGGTAGTCTGTGACTTGGAAGATGCACTGGAGAGACAGCAGTTTAGTGCAATTGTTGATGTCTGGGATGGCTTCTCAGATTTGGCCTTGAGAGATGTACAGGGGGGTAGCAGGGTGTAATGGGCAGAATAGAAGGGCATAGAAGTTGCAATGATATGGGTTAAGTCCGGTTTGCCTTCCCCAGCTGGGGCACCTTGGGCAAGTTACAGTATTTCTTTGAGCCTTAGTGTCCTCATTTCTGAAGTGGGGAAATAATGGTATCTACCTGGCAGGACTCTCTGGGCATTCAGTGTCATTATGGGAATAAAGCTAGATCTAGTTCGGGATCTTAATTTTTTTTTTTTTTAATTTTGTTTATTTGAGAGAGAGCATGAGTTGGGGAAGGGGCAGAGGGAGAGAGAGAATTAAGCAGACTCCCAGCTGAGTGCAGAGCCCGACAGGGGTCTTGATCCCAGGACCCTGAGATCATGACTCGAGCCAAAATCGAGAGTCAGATGTTTAACCAACTGAGCTACCCAGGCGTCCCTAGGATCTGACATTTCTTTTAAGGAGAAACATGGAGAGGAAAATATGTATTGTTTCTGGGGAAAACAACAGTTGTTACCAGAATCAAAGTTGAGGTTTCAATCCTGGCCAATAACAGGATAATAATAGCAAGCACTAATTGAGCACGCACTTTATGCCCCTCCTTATCCTTAGCACACATCCCCTCTCTTAACTTTCCCATCAACCTTATGAGATGTGTAATATCCCCATTTTACAGACATATGAGGTAAAGGAAGACAACTTGCCCTGGGACCGTTTGAAAGGGGAGGGTCAGAATGAGAATCAGGGGCTTTTGACTCCAAAACCTGATGTTTTTTACCCTCCTTATGCTCAGATCCTGTCTCGTCTTGGAAGGCCTGTCAAATTAGAGTGAGGCCAGCAGAGAGGAAGCCATTCCAGGTATCCGAAGGTTCTCAGAGCCACTCAGACTACCCAAGTTCAGGTACATCAAAGGGCTCAGCCAGTCACAAACCCGAGCACTTGTTTTCACACCCTATTTACTTCACTGTCTAGCTTCACCTTATTTTTTCTATTACCCATGGTTTTCCAACAAGACATTCCTAGTACATAATCTTTTTAAAATTTATCTTAAAAATTAGTAATGCACACCTGGCAAAATTCAGTAGAATAGTATACACTGGGTTGTTTTTGTCCTACTACTCTTGCTTCCATAGCCTCCCCCGAAACCCAGAGGGAAAAGCCCTCACTAGCAGGGCATAGTGCCTGAGAGCAAAGGTCCTGGCGCCAGATTGCCTGGATTTAAATCCCAGCTCTGCCATTTGCTGGCTGTGTGATCACTAGCCTATCTCTAAGATGAGGATGAGGTCCCAACCTCAAGGCTTGACCATTGGAAGAGAGCCTGACTTGCTAGTGGTCTCCCCTGACTTCCTTTCCATAGAGAATGTGCACATTACAGTGAGAGGCATCTTACCTTTCCTGCCCTATTTATTTTTGTAATAATGTCTGCATCAGTACCTACAGTCACCCCAGTCGTTTTAACAGCTGCATAGCATTTCAGTGTATGGATGAGCCATACTTGTTTTAACCAGCTTCCCTTTGAGAGACCTCATGCAATTTTTTTTTTTAAAGATTTTATTTATTTATTTGAGAGAGAATGAGAGAGAGCACATGAGAGGGGTTAGGGTCAGAGGGAGAAGCAGACTCCCTGCCGAGCAGGGAGCCCAATGCGGGACTCGATCCAGGGACTCCAGGATCATGACCTGAGCCGAAGGCAGTCGCTTAACCAACTGAGCCACCCAGGCGCCCAGACCTCATGCAGTTTTGATTTGTGGCCACTGTTCACTCAGTTCGAGCAGTTTGACATGGGGACATATGAAATCAGCCTCTCCTCCCTTCCCTCCACCCTGGGAAGAAATAAACAAGCCGTTGAACTTCATTCCTTAAAAAATTAGTAAATAATGTGGGAAATAGATGCCCTTGCCCCTGGGATGTAGTGGAGGAGAGGATGGGGAATTTTCTGTTAGGCAAACCACATGCTGTATTTGCTGCCTTCTAAAATAGTAAGAGATGCTGTAACTTTATGTGAAAGAGGAAAAAAAGCCACCCATTGAAATCCGACACACGCTTAGTGATACTCATCCGGGGCAGTCACAGCAGTCTCTCCCGGCTTGCCATTTTCATCTCTTCAGATGAACTTTGTAATTTCTCCATTGTTTGCCCTGCTTGGCTTCTGCTGGGCAGCCTGCAGTGAAACAAAACAGCTTCACCTCTTTGTGGGTGTTTTCATTTCTTAGGCTCTTGGTTGTTGCTTGGCAAGAAAGTATGGACTTTGTCATTCCCACAATGACAAGTACTTGCTTTATTGATTGTTCTAATTTACTGATTACTTTGCTGTTCTATTGTTGTGACTTTCCTGACATAACTTTTTTTATTTTGAAGGGACATGGTAACTTTTTGTCTCAATGCAGAATCACAGTGTAAAGTCTTTTTTTTTTTTTAAAGATTTCATTTATTTATTTGAGAGAGAGAATGAGATAGAGAGAGCATGAGAGGGGGGAGGGTCAGAGGGAGAAGCAGACTCCCTGCCGAGCAGGGAGCCCGATGCGGGACTCGATCCCGGGACTCCAGGATCATGACCTGAGCCGAAGGCAGTCGCCCAACCAATCGAGCCACCCAGGCGCCCCACAGTGTAAAGTCTTTTAAAGACATTTCCAGTGGCAATTAATTTCAACCCATATCGTTGTACCAGCAATGCACATAGCTCGATTGGAGTGACAACAGTAGGAACGGCGGTGGCCACTTTGCATGTGCTTTCTCAATGTACTCAAGGGTACAGTCAGTACACACCACCACTGGCCCACGGCTCTTGAGAGATGCATCCAGAGCTCTAAGAAGATAAGAGCATGCTGGAATCAACCATCTCAGAAGCAGCCATCAGTCAACCCAGGCAGTGATCTCCTCCTCCTTGGTTCACCCGTACATGTTTATTAAGGGACTGTTTATGAGCCTGGGCCCGGGGGCACAGCAATTAAGACAGAGAAACAAGGTAAGTAGAAATATTTGTAAGACCAATTATTATTAGCCATATCATATGAACTTTAGAATTAGCTTGTGTGATTCCAGAAAAATGATCTGTTGGTACTTTAATTTGATCATAATTTTAAAATTAACTGTGGAATGATGGGCATCTTTATGATGTTGAATCTTTCCAATTAAGAACATGGTGTAGGGGGACCCTTGGGTGGCTCCCAGTTGGTTAGGCGTCCACCTTCGGCTCAGGTCATGAATTCCCTGGGTCCTGATACTGAATCCTGCATTGGGCTCCTTGCTCAGTGGGGAGCCTGCTTCTCCCTCTGCCTGCCGCTGCCCCTGCTTGTGCTCGCTCGCTCTCTCCGACAAATAAATAAAATCTTAAAAAAAAAAATGGTGTAGGGGTGCCTGGGTGGCTCAGTCTGTTAAGTGTCATGATCCCAGGGTCCTGGGATGGAGCCCTATGGCAGGCTCCCTGATCAGTGGGGGGCCTGCTTCTCTCTCTCCCTCTGCTGCTCCCCCTGCTTGTGCTCTCACGCTCTCTCTCTGTCAAATAAATAAATAAAATCTTAAAAAAAGAACATGGTATAGAGCTGGTAAATAAATTCAGTAAAGTCACAGGATATAAAATCATTGTACGGAAGAAGTCTGTTGCATTCCTATATACTAATAAACAACAAAAAGTGAAATTAAGAAAATAATCCCATTTACAATTGCACTACAAACAATGAAATATCTAGGAATTAAGTTAACCAAAGAGGTGAAAGACCTGTATTCTGAAAACTATAAAACACTGATGAAAGAAATTAATGATGATGCAAAGAAATGGAAAGACATTCCATGCTTATGGTTTGGAAGAACAAATATTGTTAAAATGTCTATACTATCCAGAGCAATCTACACATTTAATGCAATCCCTATTGAAATACCAACAGTATTTTTCACAGAACTAGAACAAACAATTCTAAAATTTGTATGGAACCATAAAAGACCTCGAATAGCCAAAGCAACCTTGAAAAAGAAAAAACTGGAGGCATCACAATCTCAGATTTCAAGTTATATTACAAAGAGGTAGTAATTAAAACAGTATGGTACTGGCATAAAAATAGACACATAGATCAGTGGAATAGAACAGAAAACCCAGAAATAAACCCACAAGTATATGGTCAAAAGTCTTCAGCAAAGGAGAATGAATATTCAATGGGAAAAAGTCTCTTCAACAAATGGTATTGGGAAAACTGGACAGCCTTATGCAAAAGAATGAAACTGGACCACTTCATTTTACCATATGCAAAAATAAACGCAAAATGGATTAAAGGCCTAAATGTGAGACCTGAAACCATAAAAATCCTTGAAAAGATCACAGTCAGTAATTTCTCTGACATGAGCCATAGCAACATTTTTCTAGATATGTCTCCTGAGGCAAGGTAAATAAAAGCAAAAATAAACTACTGGGACTACATCAAAACTAAAATCTTCTGCACAGTGAAGGAAATACCAACAAAACTAAAAGGCAGCCTACAGAATGGGAGAAGATATTTGCAAATGACATCCGATAAAGGGTTAATATCCAAAATATGTAATGAACTGATATAACTCAATACCCCAAAACCAAATAATCCAATTAAAAATGGCCAGAAGATACAAACAGACATTTCTCCAAAGAAGACACCCAGATGGCCAACAGACAACTGAAAAGATGCTCAACGTCACTCATCATCAGGGAAATACAAATCAAAACTACAATGAGAGATCACCTGACACCTGTCCGAACGGCTAAAATAAAAAACACAAGAAGTAACAAATGTTGGCGAGGATGTGGAGAAAAATGAGCCCTCCTACGCTGTTGGTAGGAATGCAAACTGGTGCAGCTGCTGTGGAAAACAGTATGGAGGTTCCTCAAAAAATTAAAAGTAAAACTACCCTATGATCCCGGAATCGCACTACTGTATATTTACTCCCAAAATACGAAAACACTAATCCAAAGGGATACATACACCCCTATGTTTCTGGCAGCATTGTAATAGCCAAACTATGGGGCAGCCCAAATGTCCATCAATAGATGAATGGATAAAGAAGATGTGACGCATATATGTATATAATGGAATATTACTCAACCATAAAAAAGAATGGAATCTTGCCATTTGCAATGACATGGATGGCACTAGAGAGTATAATGCTAAGCAAAATAAGTCATCAGAGAAAGACAAATACCATGATTTCACTCATATGTAGCATTTAAGAAACAAATGAGCAAATTAAAAAAAAAGAGAGACAAACCAAGAAACAGACTCTTAACTATAGACAACAAACTGATGGTTACCAGAGGGAATGTGTGTGTGTGGGGGGGGATGGGGGAAATAGGTGGTGGGGATAAAAGAGTACACTTATCATGATGAAAAAGAGAATAAAATGATAAAAAAAAAAACCAAACATGGTGTATCTTTCTGTTTAAGTTTACTCTTATGACTTGAAAAAAAATTTTAATTCCTTCATGTAGGTTTGCGTGTTTTTCTTGTTAAGTTTGCTCCTGAGTGCATGATCTATTTTATTTTTCTAACTCAAGGGTGGGCCAGCTACAGGCTCACTGCCTGTTTTCGTGTGGCCCATGAGGTAAAAATAGTTTTTATGTTTTTAATAGTTGAAAAATTTAAAAAGAAATGTAATATTTTGTAAAACCATGAAAAATTATTTGAAATGCAGGTTTCAGTGTCTGTAATACACTTTTATTGGAATGCAGCTGCACCCATTCATTTTATGTACTGTCGACAGCTCCTTTCTTACCACGAAGGCAGAGGGGAGTAGTTGCGACAAAGACCATCTGGCCCACAAAGCCTGAAGTATTTATGTTTTGACCCATTGCAGAAAGTCTGGCAAGTTCTGTCTTAAGGATCATCGTCTTATTTTTTTAAAGATTTATTTGTTTTAGAGAGAGTGAGCGAGCAAGGGTGGAGGAGGGGCAGAGGGCGAGAGAGAGAGACAGACAGAGAGAGGGAGCGCGTCCCCAGCAGACTCTGCACTGACCGCTGAGCGGGACTTGGGGCTTGACCTCCTGACCCTGAGATCTTGACCTGAGCTGAAATCATGAGTCGGAGGCTCAACCGACTGAGCCCCCAGGCGCCCCCCAGTGGTCGTTGTTTTAATGCATACTTACATCCTCCGAGTGTGTAATCCCTTGCCTAGCCTACATTTAAGCCCATTCAGAACTTCACCGAGGTTGAGGGAAAATTAGCAGGAAGACTGCCATTAAGCGCTGCTACCAATAACTGAAACACCTAGAATTGACCCAGTGGAGAAATAACCTATAATACCATTGACAAAAAGATTTAAAGTCTCTTTCCTCTTCCAGGTGATGTGTGCTTTTTCCATTAAATGGGATTATTCCTTTTGAAAGGAAGAGAATCTTCTTTGGGGGAAAGACAGGAAAGAGACTATCCAGCCAGGTGACCTCCTTTTCAGAAGAGGAATGACAACCATCCCCTTGGAGCTACCACTCTGCCATGTTTTTCCTTGTCAGCTGTGGCCCCGTGGAAGCAGAGCCAGCAGCCAGACGCTTCACGTCAGGGGTGTCCTAGCAGTGAGGACCAGCTCTGTCTTTGCTTTCTGTCAAGACTCCACCCAATCTGCTCTTCTCTTGCGGAGGCTTTCGGATGACTGACAGCTGGCTGCTCGTGTGTCCTTCCCAAAGTCATCTACCCTCATCCCACTTCAGCTCCTACTTCTCATTCAGGAGTTGAACCCAGGTCCTAACCTGGTTTCTATTAATAGAATATTAATCACAATCCGGAGCAGAAGCAGGTGCTAGTTCGGCCTAATGATATACACCTGCATTGATGACACCTTGTAAAAGTTTGTCAAAAGACTTAATTCCACTAGAATGTGTTCCATGGTCATGTATAGGAATGGGTCAGAAAAAAAATGATTTGTGTTGAGGCTCTAAAATCCATAGGTAGGCTCATCTCACTGCAGATGTTGGGGGCAGCCATTCCTCACACATTCCCAGGACTGGGTTGTGCAGAAATGGACAATGTGGAGAATTTTTCATATGATTCAATGGATGCAACGAGTAGAACACATCATTATGCTGAGATTGTTCTTCCTCCTTCTGCAGTGTTAACCTCTTTTGTGAAATGCTGGTGGAAGTGAGAGTTGGTGGTATGTTTGTGTCTATTTAGTAACACACTGAAAACTCTCGGTTGGGCCCCTGGGCAGATGATTGATCAATATCCCAAAGCTATGATCGTTTACTTTCCTCTTGCGTGCCTGTCCCATAAAGGCTGGAAAGTGACCACCTGCCCCCAGCCACCGAGCAGCAGCTGTGTGGTGCAGCTCAGGCCAGTGAGATACAGGCAGAAGTCCATAGGTAGTGTTTCCTTGCTAGGAGAAAGTGCTTTGTTCTTCGCCTCTGTACCCTTTGTTCTTCTCCCTTTGCCCTTTCCTCCTGTTCTTCAGTAACTGAGACCCAAGTCTTGAAGCCACCTTCCTCCTAGGAGGAGTCTAGCATGAGAGTGGAAACCAACACGGGAGGCTTGGCAGAGCAGAAATCAGAAAGGTGTTAGTAAACGAAATCCGCAAGTTGGGAAATCACACCTTGGTGTATTAGTGACTGAAGTTGCCAAGGAGCGTCTTACAAGCCTTGGCCACAAAGTCTCGTGATTGCTAAAAACCTGAAATGAAATTTCTCTGATGGGATCTTTCAGTGAATTTTTGAGTATCTGTTGTTGAAAATCCTGTCTTCTTTACAGAGAGAGAGAGAGAGTCCTTCAGAGCAGGGGGTGGCTTTTTGCAAACTCTTCTTCACCTTCCACCCCTCCACAACATCTAAAAGTAGATCCTTAAATACATCTTGATCCACTGTGGCAGGAATGTCTGAAGCAAATGGCAATTATCAAAGGGTTGTAATTTTCACGAATTTGAGTTAAAAACTACTGAAATCCTTCCTGGCATTTCCTGACACTTGAGGAATTTGAAAAAGGACCCAATAATTAATAGCAACATGGAGATATTTCTTTTCGAACTGACACCCAGAAGTGGCATTTCTCAAGTCACACCACCTGTCCAGCGCGGGCATGCGAAACAAATGGTCGTTAGTGTAACCATCTTGGCATCTGTTATGCATCAAGTGATTTAGATGTACTTTTCCTGATACTCACAACCCGGACGTAGGTTATTCTTGCTCTTAAAGAGATTAAAAAACAATTTCTCGGGTAAATTAATATCTCTAATGACATACAGCGAGTTAAGTTCTGAAAGGGGTTCAGAGCCTTAGATTTCCTCTGTCTCAACCCTGGGTAAAGGCAACTCCTAACATACACCTGCATGTTTAAAACCTTTTCTTATTCCTCCCTGCCCGCCCCCCACCTCTTCCAAACCCTTCAACCATCCCATTTACAGGATTACACAAAGTCAAAAGTTTCCTCTGGTGTTCCCACTCTCTAAGACGGTGATGGAGTCTGAATGACCCCCTTTATGGTAAGAGTCCCTAAGTGTTCTTCATTGTTTTCAACTACTCTGTCTTGTCTGGAGATCCTGTTAGAGAGGAAGTCGTTGGTGACGGCTGTCATTTACGGGAGTCTCAGATTTCTTCTGTTTATGCTTATCGTCGTTGATCTATATACTTCCAACACTGATAACAAGAACTTCGAAGCATATTTGAGTAAATATAGTACTTGAAATTCTCTATTAACTAGAAGTTCTGCAGCTTGTTTTTGTTACTGTTACCAACGTTGTACCAGTATTTAGTTTTCCAAGCCTGCTCCCGAAGGGCAATGGGCAGCGGGTGTGTTACCAGTGGGGGACGCCGATCTTGAAGAAGGAAGATCGAGGATATCCAGGGTTTTCCACCGCCTCCCTCCTCAGGGTCTGAATTTCTGTCCGGGCTACATGGAGCAGAAGTGCGGCCTCATGGTGCCCTCTCGTGGTCATGTGTTTAGTTGCAAGATGGTGGAGGAGTTCTTCTTTGCAAATATGAATAAAGAAAAAGAGAAGGAAAAAACGTCCTGCATATGTTTTTAGTCAGCAGCAAGTTTTGAGATGTGACAGTCCTGTCAAAACAAAACAATTCAACAAACTTCAAAGGAACCACAACAGAAGAGATGTAGACACATTTTGGAGCCCATGACAGAGCCCCACTGAAGAACGTGCCAAAACCATTTTGAAGGACAAACAATAAGATCTGAAAGGGAAGTGGGGTCCGTTACACTCAGGTGTGTGGCAGTTCACACGGGGACCCGAGAGCCAACCAGCTGAGACGCAGAGGGAGAGCATTAATGCCAAGGCAGAACAGAGTTTCACTTTTTCCATATTCTGCTGCGGGAAGCTGAGTGTGCTGCCCATTTTTTAAAGAATGTGGGAAGTTCTGTGCTCAGCGCAGGAGTCTGCTTGTCTCTCTCCCTCTTCAATCAATCAATCAATCAATCAAATCTTAAAATGCTGGAAGTTCTGCGGTTCCTTCACATACTGTCCTTCCAGGCACGAACAAGACCATGTCCTGCCTTCGCGGAGCAGACGTTTTAGTGGCAGAGGAAGAACATAGACAGACAAGGGAACAAGAAAACTTTAAGAGGTGAAAGTCCCCTGGAGAAAATAAAACAGCAGGAGGAGATGGAGACAGAAATGGAGGAGAAATGGGAGGGGGAGAGGGGGGAGGTCCGGAGGGAAGAAGTGGTTCCATTCTGGACACAAGGTGGAGGTGAACCTCATCTGTTGACAGATTGGGTGTGGACCGGGCCGGAGAAAGGAGCCAGGTGACGTCAAGAGTTTGGAGATGGGGAGCCTGCCTTTGCTGGTCAGGTCTTGTGGACGATGAGCAGGCAGCACCCCCCGGACACCTGATTGGGGGGCGCATGGACATGGGCTACCCAGGGCTGATGGGGGGGGTGGTTCCCGCCCGCCCCACTGACCTGCTGACTTGCTCCACGTGTGCACTGGGCTGGGTGTGCCCCGGGCGGGAGGAGTCAAAGGGGCAGGGTGCCAGGAGAGGAGATGGAAACTCCCAGAACAGGGCCCGCTTGGCTCCAAAGGCAGCTGAGTCAAGAGAGAGGAGGGGGCCTGACAGCCTGTCTGGGGGGCCTTGAACCCGGGCGCCCCTTGGTCAGTCCCCACAAGAGAGCAGGGGGCCCAGGGAAACCTTGGGAATGACTGGGTTTTAAAACCCAAAGAGAGGGAGAAAGCCCCAGGAATCATGGAGAAAATCAGCCTGTGATGAGGTTAAGCTGTCTTCGCTCAGGTGGGATGGGGTTGTAGGATCAGGTTATGATTTCCACTCAAGAAGTTAAAAAAGAAAAAGAATTGACACACGGAGTCATAAACCTCTGCCATTCTTCAGCTTTCAAACTTTGCATGACCTTGAGACGGGAGTCCCCCTCCTGCTTCACCAGAGTCCTGGCCCTGCTGGCAGTCCTGGGGGGCAGAGTGCGTATGGCAGTTATCCCCCCAAAGGGGCACCTGGGGTGTTTATCCACCAACAGTGGTGAAGAGCTGCTCCCAGGGGCCTCTGGCCTGCCTGTGGGTGGCCGAGGAGGTCAGAGGTGCCCTGAAGTGGTGGCGGGGGGAGGATGGGCACCGGTGACATCTCTCACCCAGGGGTGCTGCCTTGTCCCCGGGACCTCACTTGGGTCCCGGCCGACTGCAATCACCATCCTTCTGGTGAAACCCCACATCTTCCTTCCTGGGGCCTGTCACTGTCCCTCTGAGCCCGGGACCCCCTCTTACAGCCCAGCACACGTTTGATGGTGGCATTCACGCCCACTGCGCCCCAGTTTTCTGGGGATCAGTTGCTGCAGTCTCTTCAACTCTCCTCCCCTCCCGCACAAAGCCGGGAGAGCTGATAGTGTTTCTCCAGCCGGCGCCCAGGGCCACACGCAGCTCTCGGAGCAGAGGGAAGTCCCCGCAGAAGTGGGGAGCGGCGACCGCTTGCCCCACGGGGAGCAGGGCTGGCAAATGACGGCCTGGGAGCTAAGAACGGGTTTGCATTTTTAAATAATCAAAAAAAAAATCAAAATGAAGTTGTTTCATAATGTGTGGAAGTTCTATGAAATGAATGTCCGCAAACAGAGTTTTTTTTGGAACACAGCCACACCCGTGCTGTCCCCCTTACAGGGTGCTTTCGCCCTTCAAAGACGGGCTGAGGGCTGGTGACAGAGGCCACAGACTAGCAGAGTCCGAAATATTCACTCTCTTGGTCCTTTGTGAATTTTTCCAGCCTCCTGCCACAGAGTGATCCTGAATTTCATTTGCCTTTATGATTTTATTTTTTAAGAGTTTGTTTGTTTGTTTATTTATTTTTGAGAGAGAGAAGGAGAGAGAGCAGGGGGCGGGGAGGGGCAGAGGCAGAGGGAGAGAGAGAATCTCAAGCAGACTCCACACCCAGCGCAGAGCCTGAGTCAGGGCTGGATGTCACCACTTTGAGATCATGACTAGAGCAGAAATCAAGAGTTGGACGCCCAGCTGTCTGAGCCACCCAGGCGCCCCTGCCCTCAATTTTAAAAATTTATCCTAATCTTCATATTGAAAGGCTAATGCAATCATATGATTTAAGATTTTCAAGACACAAAAATAATCCCATCCCTGAGCCATTCTGTAAAGACTACCAGTGACTTCTGGGTCCTTCCAGATACATTGTATGCAAATATAATCAAGTACGGGAACAGAGCTCCTAGCTTTCTACTTCATTCCTGCACATACAAATAGAAGCATTTGATAGAATTGTTGTGGACTGTGATTTTTTTTTTAATTACACCCAATAGTGTATCTTGATTTTCCTACAACAGTTGCTAAAGAGCTTCTTCATTCTTTTTACAGCTGCTGAGTATTCCATCATATGAGTTTACCTATTATATTATGAATTTAATTCATAGTATATGTAATTCATCCTCTTTCAATGGACTTTTAGGCTCTTAACATTTTTTTGCTTTTTGTTTTTGCTAGTACAGAGAGTTCTTCAATGAATAATCTTGCATATGTACCATTTCACAAGTAGGCAACTATATTTGTTAGATAATATCCTAGAAGTAGGAATTCTGGCCCACAGTGTATGTGCTATTTGCTTTTGAAATAACCTAAACTATTTCCTTTTTCTCCTCCACCCCTCCCTCTCCCCACACCTTCGTTTGTCTTTCCCTCTCTCTCTTTCTCTCCCTTTTCCTCTCTTTCTCCTTCCTTCCTCCTTCCTGGAAGTGGGAGCTGGGATCTTGTGCTGGAACACTGGGGGAAGGTGCATAAGGAGTACGGAGAATATTTAAGATTTGGGTTCTTTGTCAAATCAGGATTGAAACTGTGGCCGACTTCCATCTGCTTTTGGAGAAGACAAGGTGAGGATGCTGAATTCTAACTTGAAGATCTTGTAGGATCTTGAAAGCTATTTTTTCAAAAAGTTTCTATCAGGAAACATTAGTCACCCACGTTGTTTCTCCTGATGGCAAAACATGCATTCACAACATCCAGTTTGGGGGGCTCCATCTCTGAGTGACACATCCCAGGATATCATCATAAAACAAAAATAGTATATCAAGATCCTCAGAGAAATAAAAATAGAACTACTGCACGATCCAGCAATTCCACCTCTGGGTACTTATCCAAAGGGAAGGAAAAGAATAATTCACGTTGGATTTCCCTGCCTGGCAAAAAAACACCTTCACAGAGGGAAGTCCTTACTCTGGAACGTGAGACTGCCATGACTGACAAGAGCCGTTTGCGAAGCTTAGTGGAAAGCACCCCATGGGTCGAGGCCAAGTCCCTTCAGGGCACAGAGCTTTGAGTCTGAAGGATACCTAGACAGAAGCCAGCTTCCTGCCCCGGCTTGGCGGGAGGGACCCAGCTCCCCGGATTGCTGGCTCTGGGGAGGGAACTGGTAGCGTGGGAGGGGGACCCCGGCGGGGAGCAAGCCTCCACGTCCACCGGTTCAAACTAACGTACCTGCCCTCACTCTGCTCTCCCCAGAGGGGCCCCAGGCCTGCTGGGGGCCTTGCTGTGTAGCTGACGCAGAGAGAGGCCTCTCTGCAGACCCTCTCCGAGGACACGCCGGAGGCAAGAGCACCCTCTCTTGGAAGCCACGGTCACCGTTCACTGGCTACCTCCTGGTTCCCACTGGGTGCCCCCCTCCCCGGGTGTGGAAGGCAGCTACTATTGCTTTCCAGGACAGCTTTATCCTTTCAGTCTTTGTCCCATCGCGTTCGAGTTCATTGCACTGATTTGGATTAATTGAAGACTGTGTGCTCGCCTCTGTGCGTGGTCCTGAGGAAAACTGGGGTGCGAAGCCAGGGCCACGGCCTCAGGGAGTTTACACTTTTCGGAGGCAGAGCCTCGAGGCACAGGCCACCGTGCCCTTCAGCAGCTATGCAAACACGAATAGGCTCCTGCCCTTGCCACGCCTCAGCTTCCTGATCACTACGATGGGAACAGAAGCAGGGCTTACTGTTGACAGAATTAAATGAGCAGACGTTGGGCACCTGGCAGGGTACCTGCTACACAATAGACCCCAGTACGTGCTATTGTCAGCAAATCATCCGCTAAATAGGAATAGCAGTAGCTCCTGCCTCCCAGGGTTGATGTGATACTTCAATGGGTTGGTCTCTCTGGAGGACTAACACCAGTGGCTTAGTTACCGGTGGGCTTAGCTATCAGGGCCCTGGAGGCTGCAGCCAAATCAGGTGGCCTCTCAAAGTCTCTTTTTTCCCAGTCTGCGAAATGGGCACGATGGTAATTTTGCTTTTTGTCCTCACTGGAAAGATGAAATGTCTGCTATTGGGCCAGTTCAGCCTGCTCCAAGATCTGGTGGCCTTTATGATTCCAACCTGGCAGTTTGTCGTTGCTGTTCATTTATTTCTAACAGCTCAGCCTGATAAGCTATGTCAGAGGACAAGCAGACAAAAGGCACTTTCAGAGAATCCTAGGGAGGCTGCTGGGTGCGTGGCCCCATCCTTGAATCTCAGCTCCAACCTCATTATTAACCTGCTTGGTCACTGCGTGCAGGTCCCTCACTCCCCCTGGGTCTCGGTTTCCCAGCTCTATGCTGTGGGGTTAGATAGAGCAGAGGTTTTTACCCAGGGGTGTGCATCGGACCCACTTAGAGAGCTTTGAATATATGTGCCCAGTCCCCTACTGGGGGGGATCCTGGGAATCTGAGTTATAGACGAGGGGTCCCAGGAATTCTGATGCCCCAAAACGCCAGAGCACCACTAGACCAGGGCGTCTCTGGGGTGCCCCCTGCCTTTCCAATACAGCAATTGAGGGAACTCTTGGAAATGAACAACACTCGGGCTCTGGAAGGAGCTTGGTGATGTGACCTGCTGTGCTTGGGGTGCCCACCACACAGGGATGGGGAGGGGTTGTTATTTCTGTTCCTCGGGTTGGGGAAGGGGAGAGAAGGGGAAAAGTAGGCACACCTGGCCTGTCTGGGATCTGAATGCATGACCTCTAGGTAGTTTCCAGACCCAAAGGCTGGGTGGGAGGTGTATCCTGCAGTTCCCTAGTGCAGCTGTCTGGGCTGAGCAGGCAGCAGAGGGAAGAGTTTTGTCCCGCTCCCCTGCCCCCCATGACAGTCCAGAAATAGGGGAGGAACCAAAGGGACCCTGGAAAGTTGACTGAATCTTGTTTAGTAGTTCATTTCTTTCTAATGACTTCATTGAACAAACAAACAAAAAACTCCCAGCTTCTTCCATGGGAAATGAAACTGAAGAGTGTCCCTTTTTAAGGTCCCTCAAATACTAGTAGTAAATGAATGAATTATGGAAATTGTTTCCTGAATATGCAACATGATTTTGCATTTATCTACCTTAAGATTTTTTTTATTTATTTATTTATTTATTTATTTATTTATTTATTTGCATGGGGGAAGGGGCGAGGCAGAGGGAGAGAATCTCAAGCAGAATCCCAGCCGAGCGCAGAGCCTGACTCGGGGCTTGATCTCATGACCCTGAGATCATGACCTGAGCCGAAACCAAGAGTCAGATGCTCACCTGATTGAGGCACCCAGGTATCCCTGGATTTATCTACCTTAAATTATTATTAAAAGTCAGCTTGAGTGTAAAGGAACATCTATCTCCCTTTCCTGTGACTTAGAGTTGGGCAGATGTAGTCCTCACCTTGCCATTAACTAGCTGAGTGACCCTGGACAGCTGAGTGACCCTGATTTCACCTCCCTATGTCTTCGTTCTCCTCATAAAATTGAGAAAAATAAAATCTACTTCTGAGGGCTGCTGTGGCAGACTGTGTTTTCCAAACATCACAACAGTGTGACCTCCCACCCCACCCGCTCTTCATCTCATGTGAGTTCCACAGTCTTCCTCGGCAAGAGGTGGCGCCCATGCCGTGAGGAGGCCCAACCCAGCGTAGGCAAAGGGCCACACGAGGGGCTACATGTAGGTGGTCTCAGTGATATCCCCACGTCCACAGGCAGCTTCAACCACCAGACCTGTGAGTAAAGATGCCTCCAGATGGTCCCAGTGCCCAGCCCTCAATCACCCCAAGCGTCGACCCCACCTTGAATAGACACCCTGCCCGACACGAATGACTGACCCACAAAACCTATGAGCATAACAAAATCGTCGGTTTTCTTTTGCCATTAATTTTGGGTGGCGACGTCCTCCATAGCCATAATAGCTAGGATGGTTGCTATGAGAGTTAAATAAGATATTGTATGTAATGTGCTTAATTGTTTTTTTTTTTTAAGATTTTATTTATTTATTTGAGAGAGAGAATGAGACAGAGAGAGAGCACATGAGAGGGGGGAGGATCAGAGGGAGAAGCAGACTCCCCGCTGAGCAGGGAGTCCGATGCGGGACTCGATCCCGAGACTCCAGGATCATGAACTGAGCCGAAGGCAGTCGCTTAACCAACTGAGCCACCCAGGCACCCCTGTAGTGTGCTTAATTGTTTTAAGATTTTTTTAAAAAATTTATTTGACAGACAGTGAGAGAGCACAAGCAGGGGGAACAGTAGAAGGAGAGGGAGAAGCAGGCTTTCTGCCCAGCAGGGAGCCCGATGCGGGACTCGATCCCAGGACCTTGGGATTATGACCTGAGCTGACGGCAGACGCTTAACTGACTGAGCCGCCCAGGCACCCCAAATTGTTATATCCACCATCTTAGGGAGAAAGTCTGACATGGACAAGCATGTAAAGGTGTAGTAGGTATGTAAGGGGTGTTTGTAAAATCCTGCTCTCAATTAGAGAAGACACATCCTTAATAATACTCAGGAAATAGCTATAAAAATGGACCATTACCATGTCATCAAATAAGTCTCAACACATCTAAAATTACTGCTATCCTAGCTCACCTGCTGTTCAACACACATACTGAGTGTTGCTGCAGCCCAGGGACCAACATACAGCACTGAGCCGAGGGGAGCAGTCTCGCCGTCTTCGTTCCAGAGGGAGAGACAGACAATAAGCACAAATTGTGGCAAATACCTGGTATGTCCTTTGGTGATAACTTTTTTTTTTTTAAAGATTTTATTTATTTATTTGAGGGAGAGAGACATAGCGAGAGACGGAACACAAGCAGGGGGAGTGGGAGAGGAAGAAGCAGGCTCCCCAAGGAGCAGGGAGCCCGATGCAGGGCTAGATCCCAGGACCCTGGGATCATGACCTGAGCCGAAGGCAGACACTTAATGACTGAGCCACCCAGGCACCCCTGGTGATACCTTTTTTATGGAGGCAAAAATAGAGCAGAGCAGAGCAGACAGGAAGTGCTGGGGGAGGCTGTCATTATATATGGGGTGGTCCGGGCGGGCCTCTCGGAGGGGACATTGAGTAGACGTAGGCAGGAAGCGAAGGAGTGAGTCTTGCAGGTATCTGTGGGAAGAGCATCCTCGGAGGAGGGGGTTCAGCCCGTGCAAAGGCCCGGAGACAGGAGCGGCCAGATGTGGGAGCTCGAGGAGGCCAGTGTGGCCAGAGTGGAGGCCGACCAGCTCCTTGAGCAATTAATAATTAAAAAGAATGGAAACGCCCTCAAGTGTTTGGAAATGTCGAACTATTTCTTGAGTAACTTAGGGGTCAACAAATACATCATAATGGGAATTTAAGGTGCTTAGCGCGATGCTTGGCTTGATCCAGAGCAAATCAGCATATAAACTGAGGGGCTGAGTGGGTGGCGGCCGGCGGAGGCTAAGGGGCCCCCCCGAGCAGCCCCATAAAAGACCGGCTCCAGGCCCCTGAGTCTTGAGGAGGCAGGCAAAACACAGGATGCCCAGTTCAACTTGAATTTCAGATACACAATGAGTAACATCTTATTTTTTATTTTTAAAAAAGATTTTATTTGGGTGCCTGGGTGGCTCAGTTGGTTAAGCGACTGCCTTCGGCTCAGGCCATGATCCCGGAGTTCCGGGATCGAGTCCCGCATCGGGCTCCCTGCTCAGCCGGGAGCCTGCTTCTCCCTCTGACCCTCCCCCACTCATGTACACTCTCTCTCTCTCTCTCATTCTCGCTCTCTCAAAATAAATAAATAAATCTTTAAAAAAAAAAGATTTTATTTATTCTTTTGTCAGAGAGAGAGAGAGAGCACAAGCAGGGGGAGGGAAAAGCAGGCTCCCCGCTGAGCAGAGAGCCCGACGTGGGACTCGATCCCAGGACCCCGGGATCAGGACCTGAGCTGAGGGCAGACGCTTAACCGACTGAGCCACCCAGGCATCCCAGTTAGTAACTGTTTAGAATACATATGTCCCATGAATGGGGGTTGGGGGGCAGACGGAGCCGCACTGGAACGCCTACTAGCGTGGCCCTGGGGGCCTCCCATCAACAGCCTCCACCTTCTCAGGAGACCCCGCCCCAAATTTTGCCCTTCTAAAACCCCCACTGGCAAGTCATCTGGGAGTTGGGGACTTTTTGAGCATCAGCACCCATGGTCCTGGGTGGCGCTACACCAATACCTAGCCTATGTCTCTTCACTGCAAAAGCTCAGGGTTCGATTTTACCGACTTGCTGCGCATCAGGTGGGCAAACTCTGGTTTGGTTCCAATTATTTTACACAGAAGTTTCTTAGGAGACAGCCTGTGCCAGAAGGACCCTCAGCCCCTCCTCCGTCCCCCTGAAAGCAGAAAGTACATCCCTCACGTGAAAAGTACCGTCCCTGCACCAGCAGGTAAAGAGACATCCTGATCATCGGAGATGGGACATTTAGAGCCCAGGAGGCTGTAGAAAGAACTCTTGTGACTTTTTACTAATTTACGACTCCAGTCCAAATTCTGCTTAGAATTCCTTATGAATTGAAGCTCCCAATGTTTTCTTTGTTCTAGCCATTCCTCATGGATTTATTGTCTTTTTTGTCTAAAATGTATAAAAACTACCTGCCTTGGTCATTTCTTTAGGTCTCAATCTCATTTTTAGGCTTCCATGCACATGGACTAAAACTTTGTTGTTGTTGTTGTTTTTTTATCTGTTTCATGTCAATTTAACTCTTAGGCCAGCTGGAGGACCTTGATGGGTAGAGGAAGAATTTCTCCTCTGTGCAATATTTGTGATATACTCACACTAAAAAAAAAATTCGTTGTGTATTTGAAATTCAAATTGAGCCCTGTGTGTGTGTAATTTTAACCTGGTCATCCTAGCAGGATACTGCAGGGGTGGTGTGAGGGAAGGTAGAGCAGAATCACATCTGCCCCAGGCAGCCTCTAGGGTCTGTGGAGAGTGGGCTGTTTCTGGGACCTTTCTCTCAGCCCTGCCCTGTTTCCCAGCTCTCAAGGAGGTGCACCTGGGCAGCAGAAGGCACTCACCTTCCCAGCAGTCTGAGGGGCCGGCCTTCCCAGCATGCGCCACACCAGGACTGGGGACCCGTGACAGCCTCCTGCCTGGATCCCTGGGACCTCACAGCCTCCCGCTATCCAGCCCCCCAGCCTGGGTCAGCTTGTAGCTGCTCCCACTGGCAGAGCCCGGAGCCCAGACTGTGGGGACGGCTCAGGATGGGGTCCCTGGAGTGTGGTGAAGCGGGGAGGACTGTGGATCTGGAACTAGATCCACCTGGGGCTGAAATCCACCTTGCATTTTGGAAAACAAGCAAAAGACAGTGCAGCCTGGAATCTTTGAATGGAGAAAAGCCAAGCACGTCTAGCCTCGCCTCAGGTAAAGTGCATAATTTTCTGACTGTGGTTTCCTCGTCTGTACAATGGGGATAACTACCATCTCATGGATTCATCATGAGAATAAAGTGAACACCTGTGTGTGGGAATTGAGACTGCCTGGGGCCTAATAAATGGCATCTCTCTGGGGTTTTTGGGGCTCCCTGGGAGAGGTAGTTCTGGAAGCTCTGTTGCACTTCATACAGGCTAGAAGATGTCATTCTTAAAGAACGGCAGTGGGGTGAGTTGCTCATGAAGATTTTGGGAGCCCCCAACTTTGGTTCTGCCACCTTTGTTAGTATTGAACACCTTTCTGGGCCTCTGTTTTCTCATGTGAAGTTAAAAATACTTCCTCACAGGAGCCAAGTAAGAATGCACCCAAGGGTTACTTTTGGTACATCCTGTCTCAGAGCTGGTACCTGCTGAAGAAGCTGTTCCTGATGCTGTTAGGGTCACCACTGATGCGTCTCGGTGTCTCCAGGTGCCCTGGGGCGTCCTGCGAACTTCCAGAAGTGCAGAGACAGAGCATATGGAAGTGAGCATGGGAAGGGCTTTTTTCCTCTAGAACCTTCATTCTGGGGCAAGAAGTCCAGAGGAGGGAGCTCGAGCTTTGATCAGAGAAGTCACCCGCAGAGTGTTCTAGAGAGTTCTAGAGGGAACTGGTGGGCAATTGCTGTTGTGGCTGCCAATTGTCTTCTCAAGTCTTTTCCTATTTAACTACTGGGGATTCAAAACTTTTCTTAAACACTTGAACAGGCTCTTGATACGGCTCTTGATACAAGCTCTTGAAAGGCCCTCAGCCTTTCCTCACATTTCATGCAAATCCCTTCCCCTTGCTTTTTCCTCTTCCTATTCTAGTGTTTATTCTATCATTTTCTAAATTACATGTACGTAAATCCAGTAGTTACCTAAACAGGCTGTGCCTTATATTCACCTGGAAGGATGTGTCTCAAAAAGTGTTGACTGCTGAGCCATCTGAAGGTGAAGGGACTGTGTCATTCATCAAGCTGAAGAGGGTGGAGGCATAATTCTGATGGGCAACCAAGTCTGTGAACCACTGGTCCAGTTCTACTTTGCTGTTTGTAATTTCTTCCTTTGCCTAGAATGGAGTAATTCACCATAAGATCATAGACCAGCTGTTTCCAGTGTGAGGCTCTGTGGTCTTGGGACCATCAGCATCACCTGGTACCTTGTTAGAAATGCAAATGGCCCCACGGCAGACCTACCGAATTAGAAACTCTAGGGCTGGGACCCCACGTTGGTGTTTTAACAAGACCTTCAGATGATTCTGATGCTCCCTGAAGTTTGAGAACTGTTGCGACAGACTGAATATTTGGTTCTTTAAATTGAGTTCTTTGATTCACCTGGAGTTGGATTTGTGGCGTGGTTCGAAACCCTACATTTCCCCCCAGTCGTTAGGAATCAATCCCCGAATCGTTAAGTGTTTCTTCTATTTATGAGCTTTGGAAACAGTTATCAAGCACTTGTTGTAGCTGATGCTCCTTCCTGGTCTTGGAAACGCTCAAAATCTAGGGGGCAGATGAGACCCTTATGTTGATGCCAAAATATACACCATGAGTGCCAAAGAAAACCAGCAAAGAAAAGCTTTATGGGGAGAATAAAGGTGAGAGGGATGGTACCTCATAATGGAAAACAGGGAAAGGCTTCATGGGGTGGGGGGCCTGTGGGATCACCTGACATGGGAAGGGCTGGATTTTCTTCTCCTTTATGGAAGGAATGACATCTAGAGTAGAAAGAAAATGTGCCCCCCCCCCATCGTCTTGCCCCCTTCAAAAAGCCAATGTCAACTATTTGGAGTGTATCCTTCTCTTGTTCATACAAACAGGTTACAAACACAGATGCCCACTTCTATCCTACCACACACTGTGCCCTGCACAGAACTCCACAGCTTTTCTAGCTCCACAGTATACACACCACCCTTCCAGGGCAGTGGACCTGGTTTACACTTGTTCTCATGGTGCATACGATCCCCTAGTGTGGAACCCATGATTTATTCACCTGTTCTCTCTTCGATGGGCTTCGGCATAGTGTTGGTTTAGGGCCACTTATGATGATCAGGAGATCATTTTGATAGGTTGGGACGATGGGGAGATGGAAGGAGTCTAGCTGTTCAGAGCGGGGTGAGAAAGTTAGGCATTTTTCCACTTTAGCAGCAGAAAACACTTGTATCCAGAAAGTGGGAAGATACTGGTTTTTCTTTGGGAAATGCCTACAAATTAAAAAACTGTTAAAAGGAATGAACTTGATGAGGTTTCTCCAGTGATAGGATACCCCCTCCCCACTGTACCCTGATACTCAGATGATCTGGGCTCTATTCTGGGAGCCCAGGAGAACATCCTACAGTTGCCAACTGTCTTAGGCTTGGCAGGACCCAGCCCTAAGGTCTTGCTTTCTCGTCTTCCTCCTCCCCCCAGTTCTGGGTGGATTTCCTGGGAAAGCACCTCCACATATTTCCATAAATTTGCACCAGAGTCATCAAAGGGGATTGCATAAGAAATGTTGGCAGCCCACTGAGGCTTTGAGCGCTTTAGATCCGGTCTTCTTGGCAACAGGAAGCCCTTTCTTGTGCAGCATAAACAAACCCCAGGACTCCCCCCACGTCCCCTTCCCCTCCAGGTTCAAGTTTGCTTTGAAATCCACAGCAAAGGATTCAAGGTGTGGCCTCATCTTGGCAAAAGCCTTAATTCCCATTATCTTAAGAGACTGTACCCATTACCCTCTCCCTCCCACACGTAATTTAATAAGAGTCATGTGGGAGAGGGGATTATTCTTCATCCAACTGGAGTCAAAGGTCATCTCGAAGTCCCAAAGGCCACTTCTGCGGTGCCTGGGAGCAGGCCCTGGGGAAGGGGATGGTGTGAATGCTGGTATTGCAGTTTGAATAATGACCGCCAGAGAGCGCACTATACTTGGGAACTACCTGGTTCCTCCTCTCCATTCTAGAAAAAGAGGCCTGTTCCTAATAGAGGAGAACCAACCTTGTGTGATGTAGAGTTGTCATCTCCCCTCCATACGGGGAACAGCTAATGAGATAAAGCGAGAGGCTTCTTGCTGGGAATTGGAGAATTCAAGGGGAGACATGTCCAGTAATGCAAATATTAAATTCTGCCAATAATTAATACCGTTGTTATGAGTGTAGACCAGCTTGGTTGTAATCATTGCCCCTTACAGAGGGGACAGTGCACACAGGCTTATTTCCTGCCTTCATGAGGAAGTCAGAACCTGCCTTGGGAGGCCCTGGTCATTGTTAAAAACTGATCTTTGAGCAAGGTGGTAAATGGGTGACGATAACGTTTGGGTTCCCAGAACCTGTTGGATAACTAGCTTCAGCTGTCTTCTGCAGCTCTAAAGAGACCCTGTACCTGGTCCAGGTGAAATTATGGGCTTGAAAGCCCAGGGAACAGCTGAAGGTGGTAACAGAGTGCCTGACAGAGCTGGATTTCCTCTAGAAAGACTTCTCTAGTCCGCCTACCCTGTTCTGGATGCTTGCTGTGGTGTGGGAGCTGGGTGCTGGGCTTCGTGATATTTTCATGGGTATCATCTTGCTCATCTTCATGGTACTTTAGGGAGGTGGGAGCCTTTATCACACCCACTGAGAAAATAACTGGCTCAGAATAGTTAAATATTGGGGCATCTGAGTGGCTCAGTTGTTAAGCGTCTGCCTTTGGCTCAGGTCATGATCCCAGGGTCCTGGGATCGAGCCCCACATCGGGCTCCCTGCTCGGCGGGAAGCCTGCTTCTCCCTCTCCCACTCCCCCTGCTTGTGTTCCCTCTCTCGCTGTGTCTCTCTCTCTGTCAAATAAATAAATAACATCTTTAAAAAAAAAAAAAAGAATAGTTAATATTTACCCCTGGTCCCACAGAGGCAGAGCTGGAATCTGAACCCAGGTCGGTATGACTGACATACATTCATTCATTCATTTATCAGACATAGATTTTGTGCCCTTTGTTCAAGGCTGTGTGCTAGGTGATTGGGATACAGTCAGGGAGAAGGACGATGAGATCCCTGCCCTGACAGAGCTTACATTCTAGTAAGGGATGACAGACTCTACATAAACCAATAAAAAACAAGATACTTTTGAGGGGTACTGGACAGAAAATAAAGGGAGATTTTACGGTGATGAGGGTACACGAGAGACAGAGTGCTTGGGGAAGGCTTCCTGGAGAGGGGGCACAGGAGGGAGTGATGAGACGTCTCCATCCATGGCAGGATCTGGGGAGGAACGTTCTGGAAGGAGGGCCCAGCCAACGCAGAAGCTTCGGGCTCAGCAGAGTAAGAGACAGGAGGCCAGCGAGGCTGGAGCTCAGTGAGAGAGGATGAGAGACATAGGGGACAGGGGAGGTGACGGGGCTGGACCGGGGGATCCTGCACCCCTCATCATCACACCACGGCACCCCTCAACAGTCTCCGCGTGAGAGTCCAGCTCCCAGACATATGTGCCGCTGTCAGATGCAAGATGAGCCTGTGGCTGGATTCCAGCTCATTTCACCTTTTTTTTTTTTAAACACTTAATTCATCCTTACTGGCCTCCCTAATTCCCAGAGGAAGACCCAGCTGCCAATTCCCTCTTTATTTTAATATCTCTCCGGGTCCCTCCATCTGCTTTGGATCAGGTTGGAAACTGTCATCGTCACGCCTGCCAAATGAAGCCCTACATCTCTGTTAACCTAACTGGTAGTGAGACACCAACCCTTCAGATCAAGGGCAAGCCAGGCCTTTGGGATGACCAGAGGGTGCCGGCAAAGACAGCCCGGCCGAACTGAAGGAGACCTCTGGGGTGCTCTGTGTGTCAGGACAGTCACTGTGGTTTGCCCACCAGCGTAGGAAAATGGAAACAAGTTAGCTGTCCATCCCCAGAAGCCGGTTCACTCAAATTTGATCTCTTCGTATCATGGAATACCAGGCGCCATGAAAATAAAGACCTAGAGCCATGTTCCTGACCTAAAATGATGGACATTTGAGGTGGACCCCCGGCTATGAAGAGAAAAAAGCAGACTGGAAAACAGACCGTGGTCTGGCTCCACATTTGAGGAGGTTATCTATATAGCTCCACGCTTATGATGATGGGTGCCAGGAACATGTTTTGGAGGATTCACAGCAAAATATTAACTGTTGTCCTGTCTGGATGGCGGGGTTTGGGTGATTGTCTATTTTCACTCTCTTGATTAAAACCTTTCAGTGGTGCCCACTGTTCTAAGGATGAAGATTTCCACACTTCTCAGGGGACATGCTCACTCACGAGGCCATCTGCTGTCTGACTTGTCCCCATCTCGGCAACCTGATCTGCTTGCTTTTTCTTAGAGCCTGTGGGCCGTCTCTCCTTTTCTCCCAACAATGCTTGTCCCTTCTCTCGAGGCCTCGGCTCAGGCTTTTCCCTTGTTGGGAATCCACTTTGCTTTTGCTGCTTCTCCTTCCTCTGCTGGTCCAATCTTCACCTCCTCGGGGAACCCTCCCACCCCCGACTCCAGGCCTGCCCCTGAACGGCTCTACTGGGGCCCTCCCCTCCCTGTACCCCAACTGAGAGGAGTGCCGCGTCATTCCCCCGCCAGAATATCCATTCCAAGAAGGCGGGTGTGGCGTCCGCCTCATTCCTGGGTGGGCTGTGTGTCCCAGGCACGCCACGGCGGCTCAGAGCTCTCTTGAATGAATGACACAACTGCTTTCCTGTACTGCCTGCCTTTTTCTAACTAGCATTTAAGCTTCCTTTGAGAAAAAATAATAAAAAATGAAAATATTCTTCCTGACGATACGTGATCACGGCAAGAGTGTAAAATAATTCAGAGAATGTTAAATTACCTCTGTGCCATCATTTTTGGGATTGGAACACTAGAGCTATTCTCATGTGAGAAAAAGGGTCGAAGCAAAAGTAAGACATTTCCCAGATCTCGTCCTTCCTCGAAGGCTGTGGTATGGTTGAATGTGGGCTTTAGAGTGAGACTGCCTAAAATCTACCCCTGCCCGGCACCAGTCTTGACCAGCTCTGTGACCTTGGGCAAGTGGTTATACTTCTCTGATTCTCCAGTCACATTTATTTTTTTTTTTAAGATTTATTTATTTGACAGAGGGAGGGAGGGAGGGAGGGAGAGCACAAGTAGGCAGAGCGTCAGGCAGAGGGAGAGGGAGAAGCAGGCTCCCCACTGAGCAGGGAGCCCGATGCGGGGCTCGATCCCAGGACCCTGAGATCATGACCTGAGCCGAAGGCAGACGCTTAACCAACTGAGCCACCCAGGTGCCCCTTCGAGTCACGAAGTAGTAACTTCTGCGTATGGTGAGGGCTAAATAAGATCATGGGTGTAAAGTGCTCAGCACAGGGTCAATAGTGAATACTTACTATTCGTTGTCTATCATCTGTTTCCCTCCCTGCCATCCTCCGAGTCCCGGGATAGTGCCTCACTCACAGCAGAGGTTCAGTTTATCTTGAGTGAATGTGAAGAATTTCTTGAGCCTCCTGAGCTGTTTTGGTCAGCATTCCTCATTTCTCTTAGGCTACAGAGCTGGGGAAAATCCCTCTTGCTTCTTTTCTCAGCTTATTTTGGAAGTAGCAGTCCTCAGAAGTCAAAACCTGTGCAGGTAGAAAGGGATGCTTTGGCCTTTGGGCCTGGGGAAGCAACAGCCCTCAGTGATGAGACTATGAATGGTCCTGGGCTGGTGGCCCGAAATGATGTGGTTCTGTCTGGCCCCTTGAGATGGGGCCTCGTTTGGCTGGAGCTTTTCTTCTTCGCCTCTTCATTGCTCACGGTCAAGGGGCCACACTTGCTGCCATATCATGGCCAGATTCTGGAAGTTCATTTGATTGCATTGGCTGTGGGCAAAATTCAAAGATGCTCCTTGTCTCATTCTCTTTGGTTTGATGAATCAGATTCAAGATCTTTATTGAAAGTCTTTGCTCTTAATTTCTTGTCTTTTGCCTCTGTTTATGCATCGGGGGAGACCATTCCAAAGAGAACCTTTATCCAGAGGACTATTACGGAAAACAAGGGGCACATCGGTGAAGGGCTTCAACCAGAATTGAACAAAAACAGTAAACCTAGTTTAAAAATGAAAGAATTTTGGTTTTATACCTAACAGCTTTTGTCAGTAAATTCACTGGGTCTGTTTTTCTGGTACTGAGGAAAAAAAACAGATTTTCGGAACTCCTTGGAGCCTGGGGATATTTATGAGAATTAGTTCTGGCATGTCCCAAGAATGTCCTCTGTTTTATCTTGGAGAAATATTTGCCAATTTGGTCTCAGCTGGTCTGGTGAGCCCACGCCCCAGCCCGCCCTGGGCCTGCAGACAGACAGATGAAGATGGATGTGCCAGGCCAGCTGAGGCAGCACGGCCCTGCTCCGGTTTGTGCTTTGGGGAGCATCCATATACCTTGAAGGAGAGGACGCCCTGACCCCGACCGGGCCGGGAAACCCTGAACACGTGTGATGACTTACACACATGCAAATTCGCCTGTGCAAGCCCTTGAAATCCCAATTTCAATGCGTCCAGCAACTACTTCATTTTCACTTGAAGGGTTTCGATTGAGATTAACTCAGTGTTGCTAAGCATAAGGCTTGTTTTAAATTCTCGACATATGCTACTGGTCCTCAGACGGTACCACCTCAAAACCCAGATTGCTAGGCTTGCTCCTTGAGCTGCTGCTTCGGGGGCTCTGGGGTAGGGCCTAGGAATGTGCATTTCTCGCGAGTGTCCAGGCACCGCTTCTACCAGTGGCCCATGGACCACACTGAGAATCAGTGACGGAAGAGCTTCTTGGTGTGAGTCGCTTGGTTTAAACTGCCAGTTATGCCACTAAAAAATATATTTGTGGGAAACTCACATAGTATGAACCATTTGAAAGTGACTGATTCAGTGGCATTTAGTTTATTCACAGTGGTTTGCAAACACTGTCTCTATCTTGTTTCAGATCATTTCCATCATTTTGAAGCAAAACCTCATCCCCACTAAGAAGTCTCTCTCCATTCCCTCCCTTCTCTCCTATTGGAGTTCTGTCTCTGGATTTATCTGTTCTGGATATTTCATATAAATAGAATCATTGTACGCGTGATTTCTCATTTATTTTTTTCCACACTTAGCATGATGTTTTTGGAGTTGACCCATGTTGTCAAATATATCAATATTCCTTTTTATGGCTGAATATTCCATTGTATGTAGATCTCTACAATCGGTTTACCCATTCATCCGTTGAGGTCTGCCGCTTTTTAGCTGTGTGTTGTTGCTCAAGTTACTTAACCTCTCTGAGTCCCAGCTTTTTATCCGACCATGATAACAGTCATTTCTTTTTCGTGGACTTGTTGTAAAAATGAGTGGGGACACACAGGTAAGCTCCCTGGCACAATTCCAGGTGCATATTTAATGCCTCAGTAAGTGGAAGCTGTTATAAATATTTTTCAACTTAATTTAGTATTTCTCGGAAGTAGATCCTGTAATAAGGATTTGAGTCCCAAGTAGCTTATTTGGGAGGTAATTTTAAGAATCATCTTGAGGGGAATTGAGAGGGGAGACAGGACATGGAAAGAGCCAGACTAGATTGTATCATCAAGCCAGCTATCATAGCCCACACCTAGAGCGATGTCTTTCTATTTTTTAATTTTTAAAAATCTTTCACCCCTTCCCCTCCCCCTCCCCTCCCACGTGGTTCATGCAGCTAGATCTTGCTGGAAACTCTAGGAAACGGTGTCGAGCACATTCCCTAGAGTTGTCCTACCAGGAGGTGGGGGTCGGTGGGGGGGCGGGATAGTTATATACCTGCTCCTGCCCGCCACCCAGGGAAGGTTGATCCAGGTGTGAATTCTGCAGCGCTCGGGGCTAGAGAGAGAGGTGCGGTAGAGAAAGCCCCAGGGAAGCAGATGCAGGTGCTGGCTGTTGGCAGTCCCACTGTGTGCCCCGAAGCGGCAGGCTAAGAGGAGGTGGGCTGGTGCCGGTAACATCCACTATGCCCTTCCACCTGGACAGTTCTCTTTGCGCCGGCGCTCAGCACGTCTATCGTTCAAGCCCATCTGTGTTTGCTCCATCCCTGCCATGAGATAAGTGGGCTTGAATGATAGCTAGTTGGCTGTTTGGAGGCTCTCCATTCTGATCTGATTTTCTCCCGAAGCCTAGCCTGGTGCTGGTTCGGTAGAAGCTCTCACCATCGACCCCTGGGCAGCCGATGACAGGTATCCTCAGTGAAGTCCTCTCGGTGAGGCTGTTGCTTTGCCTTGCTCACCCGCTGCCTGGCCAGGCACTTCTCTGCGGCTGAGCGAGCGGACCGAGTTAGCTCCCAAACCTCTTCGCGGTAGTTGTGTTGTAATTTAGAATACATTCAATTAAATGGATTAAATAATAAATAAATCGAATATCGTGTAATCCAATTAGATAAAAACGCAACATTTAACATTTCTATGAAAACTAAGACGAATGCTTTGGAAGCATAATTTGCTGAAAAAATTGCTGTTGAATTAGGGGCAAGAAATAGTGAAAAATAGTTGTTTAAATGTGGAAGAATTCTTCATTCATATGGCTTTGGAATGGTTCTAGGGTCTTTCTGCTTTGGTAGACACTATTGATTGGGTAACTCAGTGCCTGTTTCGATCCCCTTTCTTCCCAGTCTGCCTCTGTTACAGAGGCTAGAAGCCAAGTCCCTGAATTTCTGGCTTTCTTTGGATCCCGGTGTGTCAGTGACCCAGTTCTGACTAATGAATACATGAAAGTGTGCTGGAGGAGGGCATGGTTCTGAGAAACAGTGCTTTCCCGAAATCAGGAACAGGTGTGTTAACTCACCAACTACCAGCCTTCCAAGTAAGACGTGGGAGACGTGTTTCAAGTGTACTTGGGGTGCTCCCTTATGCCGCTTGCCTTGGTGACATGGAAAAAGAAATACTTTGCAAACAACTTCTCTCTTCCTTTTTAGTCTACATCTCATAGCTACCTTACCGTAGAGCTGCTCGGGCCTTTAAAAGTTTAGTTTTAAAAAATTTATTTAGGGGTACCTGGGTGTCTCAGTCAGTTAAGCCTCTGCCTTTGGCTCAGGTCCTGATCTCAGAGTCCTGGGATCGAGCCCCGGGTCAGGCTCCCTGTTTAGTGGGGAGCCTGCTTCTTTCTCTCCCTCTGCTCCCCCCCTCATTCTCGCTTTCTCTCTCTCTCTCTCTCAAATAAATAAACTTTAAAAAAGTATCTATTTAAAATTTAAATTTGTATTTACTTTTGAATTTAATCTATTTTCACTATTCTACTTGTAATCTAATTATTTTTGCTAATCTAATTTTGTCTTCAATTTGATTTTTGTATTTTATTATTTTATTGTATCATGCTGGGTGAGTAGATAGACCAATATGGTGGTGAGAAGTGGTTTAGGGATAGGCATTGGGTTTGGGACTTCACTGGTGCGTTCCCGGGTGTGATGCCCTGTCTTTTGGCTGGGCGTGCTAAGCTGCTGGATGTTCCCCTGGGGACATCTGTGCCATCGTCAGCCCAGAAGCCTGCTTGACAATGACCCTGGAGGCAAGCAGAACCCACACTTAGAGACCAGACTTCCTGACATTGTTTGAGCTCCTGGGATCCAGCTGTGTTCTTATCCCTGGACTTTTCCATTTAAGAGCCAGTAAATGTCCTTGTTCTCTTTTTAAAGCCACATGGAGTTGGATTTCTGTCTCTGTCACTTAGAACCACAGGATTTTTGTTGGAACAGTAGATGTCTCTGCTCTTGTGATTTTCAGTTGAGTCCTTTCCCTCTGCCTCCCATGGTCCTTAGCGTGAAGCTATACACTGCCTGGTCTTGTCCAGGACTCCTGATGACCCTGGGCTAACTTCCTTGCTCAGCCCGCTCTTAACTGTGCACGTTACAACCAGGGCGAATTCCCTGAATTCTAAGAGCCTCAGTTTCCTTGTTCGTAAAGTGGGAATGTAAGCCCTGCCTGTGAGTCTTATTTAGATAATGAAATGAGGACATGCCTGTGAAGCATTAACCGAGTTCCATTTTAAATAATCAAATGTTAGTGATTTGGTCCCCTTTTATGAGTAAGTGGCCAGGTTATCATGGACAGCAACCCTACCTTATTTATTTGTGTATCTTCCACAATGCCTAGAGTACAGTTGGAGGTTGAAAAATTTTTTAAAAATATTAAGGATCTCTGTGCTGGTTTCTCAGAATAACAAGCTGAGTAAGACACAGTCTGTCCCGGTCCTTCAAGGCTCGTGAGAGCCATGGCCTGGTCAAAGGCCAATCAGGAGCAAAAAGAGAACATACCTGAAATAACAAAAAATCAGTTCATAAATGCAAGACAGATTTTCTGAGCACCTACTTCATGGCAGGCACTGTGTTAGTGGAGGGGCTGTGAATAAAGTCGGGTAAGCTCTTCTCATTAGGAGGTAATGAGATGGGTAAACAACCTGCCCATATGATTTTAGGAACAGGGGAAGGGGTATTATACAAATGGACTCATCCCTGTTTGAAGGCCATTTGTCCAGAAAGGATCTAAGTTTTATAGATATTGGATGGATGGCACGAGAAAAAAGGTTTCCCAAAGAACTGCAGGGGCCAATGGCCTCTCTCAGGCAGGTAGCTGCTACTTTTAAATTAAAAAAAAAGAGACTTGGAATTAAAGAAAAATTAATAAAAAAAGTAGCAAGACTAAAAAAAACACTGAATATATTAGCACTAAAATGTGTGGTTCAGATCACACACACACACACACACACACTCACTCACAAACTGGACTTAAAATAGTCATTATTTGAAAATAATTATTTTCAGGACGTCTGGGTGGCTCAGTAGGTTAAGTGTCTGCCTTTGGTTCAGGTCATGATCCCGGAGTCCTGGAATGGAGCCCTGAATCAAGTGCCCTGCTCAACGGGGAGTCTGCTTCTCTCTCTGCCTGATGTTCCCCCTCCTTGTGCTCTCTCTCTGTGTCAAATAAATAAATAAAATCTTTAAAAAAAATAATTATTTTCATAGTATATGATTTTGTAAAAAAGAAAAAACAACAACCGAGATTTGTCTCTCTTGCTCTTAATTGTCGAACTTGCCTAAAAAAAGGTAGATTTTCTCTTTTCTCTGTTTTTTATAACACAAAATTAAGCCGAATGCAAGGCATTTCAGAATTGCAGACATGCAAAATCTTTATGAGGAACATTTGACCTGATTTGTTTTACTAATTAACAAAGCACCCTCTCCTGAATGGCATGTCTCACCCGACAGCACATTTTTAATCAAGGCATAAATTGTAGCAAACCAAGGTTTCTAAGAAAACCATGAAGAACCACCTCAATGGAAAGAATGTATTTGTGTTGCAGCAATAACACAGTGGGAACATGGATGAAGGGAGTGGGGAGTTAATTTGCAGGGGAATGAAGGGTCCCAAGAAATGACAACTTCCTGCCCCGTGACAAATGGCCACGAGCAGATGGCCATGGGGTATCTTCCATGGCAGTTCATGGGAAGGTCCAGGTGCCATCACAGGACTGATGGCATCCAGTAGCCTAAAGAACAATTAAAGGATAAATCATTTGGAGGAAAAAATGTCAAGAAGGACATGTCCATGTGAGCAATAATGTCTGGGCCAAGTAGCCTGCCCGTCTCATTCGAGACTGAGCAGTTAGAAGTGCCAGGGTCGGAGGCAGAGGGATTCCTGTGGTCCTGGTCCCAGGGGAACTGAAGGGCTCAGATCTGAGCTCAGAGGGGCAGGTCTGGGGGGCCAAGCCGACAGGCCTCAGTGATGGAGAAATGAAAAGCTCCTGCCAGGATACAATTCCCTGGGTGTTTAGGGAGACAGATGCTGCATCTGGCTTTAGGGCTGTTTATATTTGGGGGCATTGCTGTGTTTCATTTCCAACTTTAAAAAGTTAGCCTTTGATAGTCCTAGTTTATGCAGGTAGTTGAGAATATCCTTCTAGGGCTCAAAGTGCTTAGGATTCTGCATTTAAAGGGAGCTCTGTCTCATTCTCCCCACTTTTCCCGCTCTTTCTGAGAGGGGTCCTCAGTGGAATTCTTAATTCTAAATGACAGCTAAAATTTTTTGAAGTAGATTTAAAAAAATCTTAAAAGACATCCTGTTTATAAAAATTCAGTCATGGAACTATATAGCCTCTAAAACCGTGTCCCTCATGGTCCCATTCCCAAAGGTGGTGACTTTGCATGGTTGGGTGTATATTCATCCAGATTGTTTTTTTTTTAATTTTTATTTTTAATTAAAATTTTTTTTAGAGAGGGAGATGGTGCGTAGAGAGAGAGGGAGAGAGTCTTAAGCAGGCTCCATGCCCAACATGGAACCCGACGTGGGGATCGATCCCACAACCCCGAGATCATGACCTGAGCTGAAATCAAGAGTCGGACGCTTCACCAACTGAACCACCCAGGCACCCCTCTTCCAAATTTATTTTTAATGTACAAACTAACATTTTTTTTTTTTTAACAGAAATGGAGCTGTTCATACATCTTGACCTTGCTCCCTTTTGGTGGATATTTGTTTTTGTGGTTGTCCAGTATCTGTGGACACCTTTGTTACATTGTGACAGTTTTCCATGTAGGTCTGCTTTGTTTGCTTAATGATCTGTCATGGAGATTTTTCCATATTGGGACTTAGAGTCCCACAGCTTCCCTGCTTCCTTTGTTTAATGACCGTGGCTATGTGGTATCCCATTAAATGGATATATCACCATTTTTCTTTTTCATCTATTTCTCACTGATGGACTGGAGCAGAACATACAAATTTGGAAACTCTGTCTACCTCTCTCTCTACACACACACACACACACACACACACACACACATTTATGGCACTTCTCTGTAGGGTTAAGGAAAAGAAAAGCATATATACACATACACGCTGGATCTTTATAGCCATGCATGTATTCAGTGGCAGTGGGATTGCTTTGTGTAATAATTACTTATATATGATGATATATATTGCATGGGTTGTGAAGCAGCTGTGCTGGTAAGGATGATGCAGACCTATTCTTTCTAGAAAGCCTTGATAAATAAGAAAGAGACTGTTGACTGCAGTCACACTTTGAGCTTTGCAGGCATAGATGTGCAAAGAATAATGTAACACCCCTGCTTGGATAAGAAAAACAGTAGCCACGAGATCCTGATACTAAAGTCCAGTGTATAGAGATGGGAGATGTTAATAAATGATGTTTCAACCAAGACCGTGTCCCAGGAACTTGGGGTGGTAGGGAGAAGGATGCTAGGAAAGTATGTTCAAAGGGAAGTTGGGGAGAGATAGGAAGTGAAAAATAGGCTGGAAGTCAAAAGCATCAGGGTTGGGGTGCCCGGCTGGCTTAGTCAGAGGAGTATGTGACTCTTGATCTTGGAGTCATGAGTTCGAGCCCCATGTTGGGTGTAGAGATTACTTAATAAAACTTTAAAAAGTGCAGCAAAGATGATGCAGTCTTGCCTAGGATTTTGGGGTCAAATTAACAAGCATGTAGGATCTTAGGGTAAATTTCCTGTCCTTTGCCCATGGTGGAGATGGCTAATCCATACCGCATCGTTTTCCCTTTGAACCCGAGGCAGCTTCTCAAATCTTCTCTCAACACTGTTTTAGGCCAATCGGAATGGGTCAGGGCTGACCGGCACGATGAAATCTGTTTGCAATCCTCAGTCTGTAGGGACCTGCTCTATGTGAGGGGCTCGGTTTCTGGGTGGTGGAGCTTAGCATTGTCCTTGATGGATTCCCCTGTGCTTTCCAAACCTTTACCATCCCAGAATGAAAAACTCACACACACCCAAACAAAAAACAAAAACCAAACCAAAAAACCCAGTATGGGATGGTGGGAGAAGCAAGGACTTTTGATTCATCCAGAGTGGAAGTGAAGCTACTTGTTCATCTGGGAACCTTGGATAAGTTAACTAATTTACGTTGGACTTAATTTCCTCGTTTGTAAAGTAAGGAAAAGAATACCCCACACGAGAGCGCAAGAGGCATTAAAAAGTGAATGGCATGCTATTGGAAATAATGCAAGTTACAGATAAGCATTATTTCCACCTTTCTTTTTCATCTTCTTGCTTCCCTGTCTCATTACATTTCTCAGGTGAGGCTGACCGGCAGAACCCGGTTTATATGCGCACCCCTAGCTGCACGGCAGTCTGGGAAGGGTGACACCTCTAAGAGGAAGGGACCCAGTAAGTGGGCAGAATGGGTATCAAGCAACAACCCTGTCTATCCAGCACACTTTTAATATGCCCGTTGGAGCAGCTCGCTGTGCTCACTCAGCTTCTCCTTCTTCATAACCTAAACTTGTAAATGGCCTTGGCTTGTCTTTCCTTCATGCGCAGCATTCACAGCTCACTGCTTCAGTCTCCCTGTGTTTCCCGAATCAAATGGGTATACACGAGAGCCCGGCTTGCTCTGCTCACTTTCAGGTGCTAGGCCATGACTGTGGTCACCGGACAACTCTTGGGCTGATTGGCTGTCCTTGGGTCCAGCTGCCCTTCTCCATCCAGTCTGCTTGGTCCAAGAAAGGTGGGGTTGGGGAGCAGGTTGCCAGTGACACAGGGTGATTGCCTGGGCTCTAGTGGTTGGGGTGGGGGATTATGCAAGAAGGTGTGAATGTGATAGACAGTCACTGATAATTCTGGCATATTTTACATTCGTGATTGAGCCCAAATCTAGCTTCTGTGGCATCACCCGGAACCTACAGCTAATATGGGTGGTTTCTTTCACTGACTCCTGAGTATCACATGGCAGTTTCCCTAGCCCTGGGTTTATCCTTCTCCTAGGGCCTTTAGCACCTCTGTTCTGTGTCCTAGAACTACTCTGTGGGCCAAATAAAAGATAAGCATACCTCAGACTACTGGTCTCTTGGGCTGGAGAATTTGTGACCTTTGACTAAAGCAAACGGGCAGCCCAAGATTTGTGGGTGACCCAGAAGCCTCCTTTTTTCCCCGTCTTCTCTGTGGCTTTTCCACTTTAAAGGAATCACTCACCAAAAGCACAAGTAACAAAAGAAAAATGGAATAAATCAGACATCATGAAAACGAAACAATTTGTGGGTCAGAGGATACCAGCAAGAAAGTGAAAAGGTCGTTCACAGAATGGGGGGAAATATTTGCAAATCATTTATCTGCTACAGGAGTAGTATCCAGAATGCATAAAAAAACTGTGATAATTCAACAATAAAAAGACAATCCAATTAATAAATGAGCAAAAGTCTTGAGTAAACATTTCTCCAAAAGACATATACACGGCCAAAAGGCACATGAAAGATGCTTAACAAATCAAAACCACGCAAAGTTCTCACTTCACATCTGCTAGGATGGCTACAATAAAGACAAACAGTAACGAGTGTTGGTGACAATGTAGAGAAATTTGAGCTCTCACTCGCTGCTAGTGGGGATATAAAATGGTGCAGACACGTTGGCAAATAGCCTGTCGGTGCCTCAGAAAATTAAACACGGAGTTATCTTATGACCCAGATTTCTCCTAGGTAAATACCCAAGAGAACTGAAAACCTACATGCACACAAAGCTTGTACATGAGTTTTTATAGAAGCATGATTCGTAGTGGCCAAAACACGGAAATAAGCCAAATGTCCATCAACGGTTGAACAGGTGAACGAAATGTGCTCTGTCCGTACAATGGAATAAAAGATAAAGTACTGGTACATGCTGCAACATGGATGCATCTTAAAAACACGATACCGAGTGAAAGAAACCAGACATGGAGGCCACATACTGAATGATTCCACTTATGTGAAATGTCCAGAACAAGCAAGCCCGTATGGACAGAATAGAGATGGGTGGTTGCCAGGGGCTGGGGGTGAAGGGCGTGGGGACTGACAGTGTTGTCTCTGCTTTTACCCGCCTTTACCTGGTGAAGTGCTTAAACAAAAGGAAACCATGTATTTTAATTTTTTATTTTGTATTTTGAAAGGAAGCCTTTTCTAACTCGGCTGACGCTGTCAACTGCAGCCCCCATAGCCCATCAATCCTTGGCTATGATGCCTCTACTTTCTTTGATTAATGGCCTTTAAGAAGGAGTAAACTCCTGCGGGATGTTGACAAATTGTGGGATGGACCGAAGCCACAAAACATGTTATCTCCTGGGGCTTCAGTGAGGTTAGAACCCAGGTCTCTAGAAATGAAAAATTACTTTTTAACCCACTACACGAGGAGCCTTCCCTTAATCCAATTCCAGCGTGGCCTAATGCAAGCTGACCATATACCCACCGCGGCCCTGACGATTAATCACAATGCGCGCAAATGTGGGGGCGTGGCTCCAAGCTGCCGCAAAGACTCAGTTGGCCCAGCTGTGGCGTGTCAATAAGCCATGTGATCAATGAAGGAATGTCCATAAAACATCCTTTTGAAACCTTGAAAGGACTAGGACATTTACAATAGTGAAGTGGGATGTCGGGTATCAAAGGATGGGTCACTGCAGCCATTGAAATAAAGGCTTAGGGATTTATGGCAGCTCTTTAGCTATTTGCCCCAATTGTTAAGGGATGATATTTGCCATATGGCCTTTCCTGTTGTGAAAACTCCCAGGTCAAATGTTATGAATTCTGTCTTCTGCCAGGAGAAAGGATAAAGCAAGGGACTTCCTTACTCGAGCAAGGAATTAATAATAGGCAGTATGTATTGAGAAGTTAGGTTTTAAATGAACACTGTTATCTAGAATAGGCACTGTTCTAAATGCTTTACTGACAAATTCATTAAGTCTGCACAACAATCCTATTAGATGGGTGCTATTATTATCCCCATTTTACAGATGAGGGCACTGAGGCGCAGAGAGGTTAAGTGACCTACCCAAGGTCACACAGGCAATGGGTGTACAGCCAGGATACAAACAGAGCCTGCACTTTATTTTTTTATTTTTTTTTTTTTAAAGATTTTATTTATTTATTTGAGAGAGAGAGAATGAGAGAGTGAGTGAGCATGAGAGGGGAGAGGGTCAGAGGGAGAAGCAGACTCCCCGCGGAGCAGCGAGCCTGATGCGGGACTCGATCCCGGGACTCCAGGATCATGACCTGAGCCGAAGGCAGTCGCTTAACCAACTGAGCCACCCAGGCGCCCCCAGAGCCTGCACTTTAATTCTGCTATACTGACTCTGAGTGACCTGCTGGGTTAATCCCACTTCAACAGCTCTCTGGACTTCAGGACTTCCAGAACTTTTAATATGGTAATAAGCATTATAAATCTTTACTATCTGGATAGAGGATAGGACATTTTTCAAATTAATTGCCTCCAATCAGGACATTTGTAATTTTGCAGAGAGCTGAATTCAAATCCACACAATCTGGTTCCAGGATCCAAATATTAACCATTCTGTCTCACTGCCTCTCAATGTGGCCCATTTTCCCAAAGCTGTTTTTCCCTCGAATGATCAAAATGGCAATTGTGGATTTTAAGTCTATGCTAGAAGCTGATCAGAACTGTGATGCTAGTAATACAACCTGTTTGTCTTGGCACAGGACATCTGTTGTTTTTGCTAGGCTAGCGTAGCGTCTGTTCTCCTTTCTTTTTATTGCATTCCAGTTTTCCTTGGGGGGGGGGTCCCACACACTCACATCGCATGCAGTCGAGGCGTCCAAGCTAAGTCAAGCAGACACTTTCCTGGGAATTTGAATCTTTCATATTTGAGCCAAAAAAACTCCAGCACAAAACATGGTGGGGGCCGCTGAATTTTTCCAGGGGAACCCTGATGCACCTGCGCTGCCTCCATCTCTGGAGCTCCCTTGGTTGTATCTTTTCTGACACTTGGCTGCTGTATCAGTTACCAATGGCAATGATAATGCTGTGTGACAAACGGCCACAGAACTTTCAGTGACATTCAAACATAAGCCTCAGTTGCATGTTTGGGGTCAGCTGGCATTTGGTTCTGCCGCCTTGCAGAGTTGCTCACATGATCGGGGAATGGCTGGGGGTCGGTGCATCTGGGACAGTCTTGGCAGGGGCAGCTGCCTCGGCTCCACGTGTCTCTTACCTTCTGGCAGGCTAATCGTGGCACGTTTTCATGGCCGTGGCAGAGGCACGAGAAAGCACAAATACACAAGCCCATTAAAAAAGTGAAATTCCAACTTTTCCCCTTGAAAAGATTTATCCTGACTTGATTATAGATTCATGTGGAGTTGTAAGAAAGACAGCAAGATCCTGTGTACCCTTTTGGGAATTTCCCTCAACACTGAGATCTTGCAAAACTATATAGTGCATTATTACATCCAGGATATTGACATTGAGACAACCCACCAATCTTGTTCAGATTTTCTCAGTTGACTTGTACTCACTTGGGGGCAGGTATGTATTTAGTTCTGTGCAGTTTTATCACAAGGGTAGATTTGTGTATCTGTTACAGTCAAGACATGGTGCAATTCCAGTACCACAGAGATAACTTTGCATAACCATGTCCAGCTTTCTCTAGTCCCCTGCCTCCTACCCCAGGAAATCACCAATCTTTTCTCCATTTCTTTTTTTTTTTTCAAGATTTATTTGTTAGAGAGAGAATAATGGTGTGTAATTCTTTTTTTTTTTTTCATTGTTAAGATTCTCTTGGTAATATTTTGTTAAGGAATTTTACATCCAGGTAGCATGAGAGGTATTAGTCTATAGTTTTTTTTTTTTTTCTTTTTAGTACAGTTTTTCTGTTTTTGGTATCTGGGTAACACATCATAAAATGAATTGACAAGCATTCCCTCATCCTCCGTTTTCTGGAAGAAGAGATTTTGTGAAGCTGGTGTTAATTATTCTTTAAATTTTGGTTAAATTCTTTAGTGAAACCATCTGGTCTGCAGAATTTCTTTTGTAGGTGTCATTTAAATATTTAATTTCTTTGATGATTATCATATTCACATTATCCATTCTATCGTAGTTTTGTTGGTTGGGGTCCATAAGAATGTGTCCATTTCCTCTAAGTTGCTGGATTTATTAACGTAAAGTTGTTTTTAGTACATATTCCCTTACTCTCTTTCTTTTTATGGCTTCAGGATCTGTAGTTATATCTCCTGTTCCCTTCCTGACAATGGTGATTTGTGTCTTCTCTTTTTACTTTTGTCAGTCTTGCTAGAGGTTTATTAATTTTATTGATTCCTCCCAACCCCCCAAAACAGTTTTGGTTTCATTGATTTTCTCCATTTTCAATTTCATTGATTTCTGTGATTATTATAATTACTGCTATTATTTCCTTTTTTCTGCTTTGTATTTTTATTCTTTTTGTGTTTTTTTTTTTGATGTAGAAACTTAGGTTATTGATTTAAGATCTTTTCTCACTTTTAAAAGATTTATTTATTTGAGAGAGAGAGCATAAGCAGGGGAAGGGGTGGAGGGAGAAGGACAAGCAGACTCTCCTTGAGCAGGAAGCCTGACTTGGGGCTCAATCCCAGGACCCTGAGATCATGACCTGAGCTGAAGTCAGACACTTAACTGAGCCACTTAGGTGCCCCAAATCTTTTCTCTTTCCTAATGTAAGCAGTTGGTGTTATAGATTTCAGTCTCAGCATTGCTGAGCCACATATTTTTATTTTATGTATGTATTTATTATTTTTTAAAGGAGTTTACTTGTTTTATTATTTTTTTAAAAAAGATTTATTTATTTATTTGAGAGAGAGAGCACAAGCAGGAGGGGGAGAGGGAAAGAGAATCTCAAGCAGACTCCCCACTGAGCATGGAGATGGATGTTGGGCTCCATCCCAGGACCCTGAGATCATGACCTGAGTAGAAATCAAGAGTAGGCTATTCAACAAACTGAGTCACCCAGGCACCCTGTGTCACATATTTTCAAACACTATATTTTCATTTTCATTCGGTTGTATGTACTTTAAAAATTTCTCTTGAGGCTTTCCCTTTGACCCATGAATTGTTTAAAAGTGTATCATTTAATTTCCAAGTGTTTGAAGATTTTCCTTTTGTCTTTCTGTTACTGCTTTCTTGTTTGATTCCTTTTTGGTTGGAAAACAAATTCTGAAGCTTTAATTTTTAAAAATTAGTTGAGGTTTGTTTTCAGATCCTAGATATGGTTTATCTTGGTGAAAGTTCTATGGACACTTGAACACAGTGTGTATTCTGCTGTTGTTTAATGTCATGTAAATGTTGTTAATTCCTTCTGGTTGATGGGATTATTCAACAATTGCATAGTCCTGTTTTCTTTCTAGTAGACGTATCTGTTGCTGAGAGTCCCCAGTGATAATTGTAAATGTATCCGTTTCTCCTTTCAGCTTTATTGGTTTTTGTTTCATGTGTCTTGAAGCTCTGTGGTTTGGTATATACACACATAGGATCGCTATAACTTCTTGGTGAATTGTTTTACGGTTATGCAGTGTCCTTCTTATGTCCCTTGTAATTTTCATTGCTCTGAGGTCTACTTTATTTGAATATAGCCATTGATGCTTTTAAAAACTATTAATCTTAGCATGATAAGTCCTTTTCCATTCTTTTACTTTCAAATGTTGTCCTTGTGTTTGAAGTGAGTTTCTTGTGGACAGTGTATGGTTGAGCCATGTGTCTATCCACCCTGTCCTTTAGTTGGTGTATTTAGATTTCTTACATTTACAGTGGCTATTGATAAGTTGGGGCTTAGGTCTACCATTTTATTATTTATTTTCTGTTTGTTTCCTCTGTTTCTCATTTCTTTGCTCCACTTTTCTTGCCTTCCTGTGGTTATTTGAGTATTTTTAAGGAATCTATCTTTTATTTGTACTATTTTTAGTATATCTTTTATTATTTCTTGAATTATATTTATATAGTTTTTTTTTCTTTTAGCGATTGCCCTAGGTTTTACAATACATGTACATAATTTATCACAGCCTACTTGTATTGATGCTTTAGTACATTTAATGGAATATTAAAATCTTCTATTTAGGTTCCTTTATCCTCTCTACTGTTTAAATGTGATTGTCTCAAGTGTTTCCTCATTATGCATTAAGTACCACAACAAACGATGTTACGATTTTTGCTGCAACCATAAAATATGATTTAAACGACTCAGGATGATAAAGAGTCTATTTTTTTTAACTTCTATTGTTACCTATTTCACTGTTGTTCTTCCCGTTGTGAAGTTATGCTACTTCTTCTGTTTCCATTCTCATGGTCGTCTGAGAGCTTCCTTCAGCCATTCTTTAAGGGTAGGTCTCCTGGCAACAAATTCTCTTAGTTTTCTTTCATCTGGAAATGTCTTCATTTCTCCTCCATTCTTGAACAATCCTTTCATTAGATACAGAACTCATGTTTGACAGTTAACTTTTTTTTCATCACTTGAAAAATTGTTGTGCCTCTTTCTTCTGGCCTCCGTGGTTTCCGATGAAAAGGAACTCATTTGAAATGGTGACCCCTGGTAAATACTAGTAAGTAACCAGTTTCCATCTGGTTGCTTCTTAAGATTTTTCTTGGTCTTTAGTTTTTGGGAGTTTAGTTATGATATGCCTTTGCTTTGATTACTTAGGTTTATCCTATATGGGGTTTGCACAGCTTCTTGAATCTGTAGGTTTATGTTTTTTGTCAAATTTAGGAGATTTTCAGCCATGATTTCTTTGAATATTTTTTCAGCTGTCTCTTTTCCTCAGGGACTCCAAAGATACAAATATGTATTGGCCCATAGGTCCTGAGTGGCAGTTCATTTTTTTCAGTCTGTTTTTCTCTTTTGTTCAGATTGAGCAAATTCTGATCTGTCCTCAAGTTTACTGACTCTCCTTCTGTCATTTCCACTCTACTCTTGAGCTTATCTGCTGAATTTTTTTCAGTTAATGTATTTTCAGTTCCATAATTTCCAGTTTTTAATGTTTTATTTATTTGCCGAAGTTTTGTGTCTTTTAATTTGCCCAAGAGAATAATTACTTGTTGAAACAATTTTATGACAATTGCTTTAACATTTTTGTCAGATAGTTCAACATCTGATTTATTTCAGCATTGGTATCAGGTGACTGTCTTTTCTTGTTCAAGTTGATATTTTCCTAGTTCTTGATCCTATTTAATCTTTTTAATTTTAGCAGGAAGTCACTCTGTTTGGTTTAGTGTGTAGGTTCTGGCCTACTTTTGTGGACTGTAATTCCAATGGCAATTGAGTTTTTTGAGCCCTTCCAATGTTATTCTGCTCTTTGTTCTTCTGGCTCCCTGGAGCCTTTGTCAGATCCTTCCTGGTGTTGCCCAGAGTTTGGGGGATTCGAGAATGCGCACTTTCTTGTGCACCTGGTATTGTTAGGTAGGACCTGATGGTTTCTGGTCCTGTAGGACACAGTCTATTTCTCCCGGTCTGTTTTTCAGCCGCCTGGTGCAGGTGGGCTTCTCACTCACTGGTGCCTCGGGGGAAGGAAATTGCTTACCTATACAACTTTCTGTAGCTGGGCAGAGGACCAAGAGTCATAGGTTCTGGTAGTTCTCTGCCACTGGGTGGGGAATCAGGAGACCCTGGGCCTTGTTTGCCTTCTGTGGCTGGGTGGGGAGCTGGGGATGCCAGACCTTGGTTGCTTTTTGGGTGGAGGGTCCAGAGATGCAGGTTCTGCTGGTGCAGCCAGGTGTGGAATGTGGGATGATTCCACCTGCTCAGGTTTCTCTTTTGTTGATGCTGTGGGAAGATTAGAATGTGTTGTTCCCTGGAGCTCAGGTGCCAGTGCTGTAAGTAAATCAGGCTACTACTCATACTGGGTTTTGGGTCTCCCTGCTATGTTCCTGATGGGGACTTTGGCCAGAACGGGACTTTTTTTTTTTTTTTTTTTTTGATGCCTCTTGGTGTTTCTGGGTTGAAGGCTTTTTGATATCCAGTCTGGAATATATGTGAGTTAAAAAGAAAACCCAGGGAACTTACCATGGTTTTGTTCTTCAAATCCCGAGGTCCCTAGCCAGTCCACCTTCCTCTCTCCACCTTTTATGGTTGCTGGATTTGTTCCAGGTATTTCGTTGTATTTAGTGGGCAGATACAGAGAAAAATGAGTCTACGCCCCCTTGGTACCCCCAAGTCCATTTGTAGCCTCTGCTAACGTTGCCCTGCTAACATTCCATTGGCTAAAGCAAATCACACAGTTGAGCCTAGTGCCAAAGGGACGGGCGAGTCAGTCTGTCTATGGGTTTTGAGTCTCATGGGGGTTGGGACCATGTGCCCCCAGTTAGTTGCTATGTCTTCAATGTCCAGGGAAGACAATTCATCAAAATGTGTTGAATGTGTTGAATTGAATAGCATCGGCAGGGGGGCTTCTATCACCGCTTTTAGGACACATAGTCACCATGATGTAGATTTGGTCTTCTTCACCATAGCTTTCTGGTCGGGGGTCTCCAAGCCCTCACTTGGAGCCAGATATCCCATGCAGCCCTATTTCAGTGACCATGAAGTAATTGTGATCTGGATTTATGTTTTTATACTACATATTATGGTTGAGTGAGTTGTAAGCAGCCCTTGAACCTTCTGTTAAGATGGCTACCGCAGACCCCAAACCTCAGTGCTGAGAAGTGTGGAAAGAGCTTCTGAGCGTGAGAAGCTGGGCTGGTACACCTGGAGCTCTCCATTTCTCTGAGTTCATTTGGACCCAGACCGAAGAAGGCTATGAGAGTTGACTTTGTGCCATCTCCCCAGTACCTTAGAGTTTTTACAGCTCTCTCTCGGCAGAGCATAGAAGGAAGACAGAAGAGGACCATGATACAGTCTCCCAATACACAGTGACCCTCCTAAAGTGGGCTGTGTCTGTGGAAAGAGAATGTAGATGGAGGACATTATACCATGTATTTGGGCCAGGCACATAGAAACACGGCATGTATTAGTGTCTTTTATTATTTTATTCCCCGCATGTTAAATTTTCCTAGTAATGAAGATAATATGGATATGTGTAATACTAATGTCAACTTATATTTACTTACTCATTCATGCAACAAATATTTATATAACCTTATAGCATCCTAATAACCACCCTAAGAAATGATGCTGTGACCATTCCCAGCTTACTGTTGAGGCACAGAGAATTTAAGTAACTTGAATACTGGCTCATTGCTAGTGAGGCATGCAGCCTGCAAAATACCCCCCTCATTCCCTGCTGCTCTGCAGAACCATGGTCTTTGGAGAGGAGAATATAACAGGCATTGGAATTCTCTGATTGGCACTGGGGACTCAGGCAGATCCTATGCTCAACATTTTGTCTTCTCTAGTGGTTTGGCTGTATCAGAGCCTGGCCTCTGATTTATCGGATATACCTTAATGCCAATTTAGAGCCGCATATTAATTTCCTCGTATTTTTTGCTTTCAGCACAAGGCTTTTATCACATACTCTGAGAGCACAGGCTGTCCCCTATAAGTCACTGTCAGCCACCTGTCCGTTCAGTCAGCTCTGTACTCAGTCCTAATAGGGCAGGGGAAGGAGTCACGGAGCAGCTACTCCGCCCCTGTTGGGAGTGCTGAAGAAATTAATTGAGAATCAAATATTTACCTACTCCAGAGTGATTTATCACAATTAAAAGGAATAATTATTTGCCCTTTGGGTCACGTCAAAGATTTCGAGGGTTTGACTGCTGTAACACGTCCATAAATCAGGCTAGAGAAGCGTCTTCTTGGGTTTCAGTTTGGCCCAGCACCACAGTTTTCCAGTTGGGAAGCCGGTAGGTGCTCAGCAGAGTGGATTCCTACACCAGGAATGGTTTTAAAGGCAGGGCATCAGGAGCATGTGGAGGGCAGCCAAATATTTCTTGAGAATCTTGTGGAGAGGCCCCTTTCTGGAAACCAAGATCCCATCTGTCAGTAAGTTCAACATAGTTAACGCTCCCCCGCCCCCGCTCAAGTGGGAGTTCTTCATGGTTTCTTTAGTTGAGCCCCAGATGTGGTTCGGAGTGAGTTTGGGCTGAGAGTCACTCAGCTGTGGGGACAGCTGAGTCATATTTCCCATCTCCGTTCTCTGTAGGACACGTGCTCAGCAAGTGCGTGGAGGGCAGAGTCATTTGCACTATTTCAATTATTTCCCTTTCCCCCGTTCCTTCCCCCTACCCTCCCCTGGCCAGGGCATGTGACTGAATTTGCAAAAATCAAACCTACCATGATACAGCCGTACTCTGGTGAGATACCAAAAAGCTGTGACTTCTCAGAGTCAGAAAGCGCTTGGGTGGCAGTTCTGGAAAATTCTGTCCTATAAACCATGATGACAGCTGGGACTGATTACCTTTCACTAATGATTCCATGAAGCCCAGGGCTGGACCATGTGATCAAAGTGGATGGAAGAGTTAAGTAACAGCGTATTGGTTGTATAGACCTTTCTTTGTCTTTGGTAAGGCTCTCGTGATCAACTTTTAGGGACATTATCTTTTAGAAACATCTCATTGTGTTGAAGCTTTTTCATTGACAAGGAGGTTTTCCTCCATGCTTGCTCTATGAGATGTAAAGGTGCCCAAAAGAAACTGTTCAGAGGGGAGAGCTTGCTTCTCCAGGAGATCACAGGCTTTTGCAGAGTGGAGAAAGTTTTTGTGATTCCAAAGAAAGTGGGTGGTGTCCACAGCAGTCTGCCTATCTGACTCCATGCATGCTTGCCTGAGCGGTAGCGGAGTCTCCTGATTAACTTGACACAAACAACCTTTACCTGCCTTCAGGCTCTCAAGGCCTTTGCCATCCCAGTCACCCGAAACCCTGCCACTTCTCCTCCCCAGGGACCACTGGCTAGCCACTTGGCATTCACACAGGAGAAAGGGAACTGCCCTGGGACACCCTAAGCCACACAGGGTCACCGTTCTGTCATTTTCCTCTGGGCTTGCTCCGTTTTCTGCTTTAATGACCAAGGCTACCTTTTGGCTATTTCCCAGGACCGCCTGTGATGGAGACTCAAATAGTAAAATATACATAACCGGCCGTTTTACCAAGTCATCATTTATGAATACAGCTCGATTAATTTGTTTAGTTAGATATAGAGGGGCAATAAAACGTGATTGACGAAAAACAATTAAAACAGTAAAAGTAAATTGTTTGTGTCCATTAAAACCTGCTGAGGCCGTCGGTTGAAAATTGTAGGCCTCCATGTGAAAATTAAAACTATTGATTTCCCCCCATGCATGTGAATATCAGAGTTCTAATTTGTTTTGTTTTTACTGGCTTGAAAGCCCCTGAGGTCAAAATGAAGGTACGCCTTCAATAAGCTCTTTTGGTGGAGTTAATAAAGATTTGGAAAGACAAATACGGGGGAAAAACGGCCGAGATGTTTTAGGAGAGAATTATGTGTCTGATGAGCACCCAAGGTGCCCTGCTGCATGCTAATACTTTGTGATTTATTGCATTTTGGGGGTGAAAATGGAAAATCAACGGCAGAATATATGATATTCATAGGTTGAGTTTTTAGGGCTTTGTGTTAATTTATGTGAGTAAGATAGATATTTTTTTATTATTGTCATTTTATGTTTTATGCACTACACTAAATCTTGTATTCCATGAACTATTATTTTTTAGTGTTCAATTAAAATACTGACATAAAAGAAATTTTACATGGCTAGATCTTGACTCCTAAGAAGAGAACTTGGGGGGAAAAGCCCTCTGGATCAGATGGGGAGGTTTTCAATCAAGAGATATGATGGCATTAAACCTCAGAAGGCTGTAAAATCAGAATAGCATGTTTGGAATTCCAAGTATTAGGCGGTCATTGTATCAGGTTGGGCATGAGTTAATATTAGGCTTACAGACTTAATAAATCACACATTGAGAATGCAAAGTGTTGTATTTGGTGATTAAGTGAATGATCAAATAAACAAGTCAGACTTTCTTTTCATCTCTAAGGCATGTTTTTTGAAGAAGTTTTAATAAAGTTGGAGAGTCAG